>NW_020454772.1:491287-499402 GCF_003342845.1 Nothoprocta perdicaria
TTTTTTTTTGTGGTTAGTACATGAATAACTTTCCCCTGCTGCATATTTGCTTTCATCACTTCACAGATAATATTGAGAATGATCCTCCCTGTATTGTGGAAGGATAGTGTATACGTTTGTGCTTCATGTCTACCCATCTCTCTGTGGCCCTACTGATTAGTGGTAATGATATTATAGTACCTAAACAGTGGCAGGCATTTATTTGTGAATCTGGAAGGAACTAGTAGTAAAATAAAATCTGGTTACCCTCCTAGTGAAAAGAGAGTAAAAGTCAGATATTGTCACCTCTTCTGCTGTCAGTCTCAGGAAAACAATATCAAGAATTGAAAGGGCAAGTTGCTTCAGTAGGGTAGGCCCTTATGGTGAGGGACCAGCCAGCTGATAAGGTATGACACACGAGAGCACCATGTTTGTAGATAGCTCTGTTTTCCTGAATCTGTCTCTATTTTTGCCCCTTGGATGAAGTTGCCCCAGGAAGGCAAGGTCTCCTCTATGGTCTTGCTGACTTGACTAGAAAACAAAAAGCCAGGTCCTGCAGAAATGCAGGAAAATGTGGGGGGTTAGTTTAAGGGGTTAAGTTAAGGGGTTGATCGCCTCCTCATTCAGTCCCTTTGGTTTCTCCAGGTATGACCATAGACAGGAGAAGGTATGTTTATACTGCAGGTGAAGACTGGGCAGATTGGGAGATTTGAGGCCTAAACTACTTCCTGTTGACTCTGTTAAATCTATAAATCCAGATTTGACTGCTCCTTTTGTGCTGAGATGTTTGGAAAATTTCTGTGCCCTCCAGGGTCTGCCAATGTAAGTGTCTCTATGCAAGATAAATATACTTAAAGGCTAGATTTAGTCTTGTTCAGTCATGGATAGCTTCGATCCTTGGTCATTAAAGCTTCTGAATGTTTTCCAATTCCTCTGCTGTTGCTGCAGGAAACCTGCCCTCAGCAGTAGCCAGCTCCCACTTTGCAAGTTGTCAGATGTCTGCTCAGGCACCAGGAAATCACAACATCCCTGCAGAGCTGGCTGTTATTTATTGTTCACGGGTAGCTTAAAATTAGCCTGGCCATAACTAGGCTGAAAACAAAGAGACATTAACGCTTTAATGTGTGTGTGGGAAGCTGGCAGCAGTCATCAGCAGCTGTCAGTAATCACTAAAAAAAGAAGTGTAGCATAACCTTGAAATTCCTCTATTCCACTATACACACACAGCTTCAACAAACACTTCTTGCTCGTCTCACTGTGTAGCCACCAGCCTTCTGAGTGAATTCTAGTGTGGATTAGCTGAGGTGCCTCTAGGGACATGTGTGTCTAGGGGAAGCTGTCCCCATAGTGGAACACTAACAGGGGATGATCCATGTTGGGTTTGCTACATGCCATCTGCTTGAATGCAGAGACCTGTAATGTTTCTTGGAGGTAGAAAGTAATTGTATGAAGCAATCCTAGCCAGTGTCACAAATGTGAAATGAAGAGGGAACTTCTGAGGTGATTCAGAGGATATGGTTATGTGCCTGTCACAAACCTCCTCCCACTTCCCTATTTCCCTTCATCATGTAGAGAGGGCTGACAGTTGTCAGCTCCCTTGGCTAGGGAACCCCATAATTTTAACATAATTTTTCTGTAATTTTACTATAGCTTAAGGGGAGTGCCAGTGTATGGAGTCCAGACCTTTCTTCATGCTGCTGGGTCTTGCCTTCCATCACAGAACTGATCTCCTTCACTTATGTTGCTGTAAATGAGCTTGGACTTGCAGGACAATTTGGATGAATTTATCTTATCCTAGCAGAAAATTAAAACTATAAAAGGACTTTATTCTAAATGGTTGATTTCAGTTTAGTTAATAAAGACAAAGGGAACAGGAATTTCTCAGGCCAACTTTGCTGCTAAAACTGGAGAATTGTGAATAGCATCTTAATTGATTATTAACTCTTGAACCTAGTGGATAACAAAATTTGCTATTTCTGCTATATTTGTAAATGAATGCTACTGTACAGGAATGTAGAGAAGGCAGGATCTGGAAGTGCCTAGGCAGTGCATGAAATCTTGACTTCTCTGTCCAGATTTCAAAGCATTGTTCCTGCATTATATATAGTCAAGATCATTTAAGCAAGCTTGCTGAGAATTGTTAGATTCAGAGATGCAGAGTTTATAAAGATGAGAATTTATATCAATAGACACAGATGTACCTAACAAGATTATTTAAGGTTGATACCAGCAGCAGATCTTGTTCATTTTGGTCCGAGTTCAGATATTAAAGAAATCTAAAATAGATGGATGCTAAAGAGTAATTGACCAGTGTTTGTGGGCATTTCTTTGTTCTTAAGTCCTTACCTTCAACTTGATCACCATCACAAAATATTTTAAATCAAGACCTAATATCTGTTTTGAATTGCTGTAGACTTAGAGTAAATTATTTAGGCTACAGTGCTATGTTCTTTTTTTCCTCCTTTTCCCTTTTTATTGCTGACCAGTTCAATGCTTCATCTGGTGCTACAATTCTACAGTTTCTAGTTGTGGTTTTTTTTTCCTTCCCTCCATGTTCTAAATTACTGTAATTCCATGAATAAAACTTCTAACTCTCATTCTAACATGTCTTGCTGTCAGGAGTTTATATCTGGTATTTATCTTCAGAGTACTTGTCTTAATGTGATCCCATTACTTAGAGAGATAATCCAAGCAGTCATTTTCAATTTATTGTTATTAGGAAGAGAAGAATTTCAATAATATTAGTCATTTCAGTCCTAGTTCAGGAGTTCAGTGTGCTGGAAACCGCAGCCATACTCACCTCAAGCCACTGATTTTAATGTTTCTAAAAAGAGATCAAATTCATGTAAACACAAAGATGCTGATGTCTTTTCATTGGAAAATAAAAAGCTGAGAGAAGCAACGATTGTGTTTATGTTGTTGTAAGGACCTGTCTAAGATAACTGCTGAAAAAAGTAAGCAGTCAATTTTGTGTTCAGACCTGTGGTCTTCCACTTCATTGCTTTACAATCTGGATATTTCCACCCCACCCACCATCTCCCCAAAAGTATTGCAAAATATTGTCACAATGATGGACTGGGACAAGAAGATAGGCTTCTATATGTTTACAATTGAAATAAAAGCACTAGCCAAGGGAGGTGGATACTGTTCTTTTTTTGGGAGCTGTTAACTGCTTAACCCTTTTGGGAGCATGGAGGCATTTGTCTATTTTATTTTTTTATTGCTATGGAACTAGTTTAGGATGTACACAGAGTTGTATTGGTAGATTTGAGTGAATGGAAAACTAGAGTACTGAAGACAGGAATGAGCAGACAGGGTTCACGGTATGTCCAATCAGAAATGATTCCATCTCTTATGAAACCATTGGTGCAATCGGTGCTTTTTTACCCTCCAGCATTTTTAGATAATCCTTAGTCATTTGACTGCCAAAATTTTTTTTATACATCTGTCATTTTTTTTTCTGGACTGTTCTTTTTCTCACTGTATTGTTATATTGGATTCCAGAAGGATGAATCTAGAGTAGAACATGTTTACTTCTGTTGTAGTGGGTGGGGAAAGGAATCTAGAGGTGTACAAGGCAACATTCAAGAAGTAGCTCCATTACATTGATTATTTTTGGTTTTTTTTTTCTACCACTGTACTCTCATGGTCTTTGTGAAACTGAGGTCATTCCTTATTCATTGGTGTGGCACGTATATTGTCTTGATCCTCAAGCTAAATAATGAGGACGTAGTGAAAAGGACCAAAGAATTCCATTTAAAGCTTGACTGAGTATCAGTTTGGTGAGTTGTGTACATGAGTTTGTAAATCACTGGTTATAAAAATGACTTATTGTCATGATTTAGATTCACCATTCTCACCTTCTTGAGCATCCATAGGCCTTATTTTTGGCACTAATTTGATAAAGAAATGAATGTAGTAACTTCACTCCTTCCATATGGCGTGGCTGTGACTTTTTTTTTTTGAAGGATCTTTAATTAATTTTATTTTTCTCAAAGTGGCCTGCTCTGCAGATTTAATATTTAGAAAACCTTCTGGCCACCTCCTGGAGTTCAATTCTTAATTTGATGCAATCAACAGAAGGTTAGGTATACCTTAAATCAGAGCATAATTATGGCTACCAGCTGTCTGTGTACCAGTGTAATATACCTCTCTGTCCCTAGTATTTTTTTATAAGAACTATTATTTTCAATCATAATGAGTAGATTTGGTTAAAAGTCAGAGTTTATAAAACCTTAATTTAAATGTTTTTCTCTCTTAACTGTTAAAGTAAGTAATGCTGTTTCCCTGTTTTCAAAGCTCATTCATCTGAATGTTAGTATATCAATTGATTAGTTTTTTTTTTTCTGGAGTTATTAATTCAAATTCTACATATATTTTAATATGTTTATTTAGCTATTTTTTTAAATGAAAAGTAGGTAGAATGTTAACTACTCATCAAGATTATAAATGCTTTCCTTTGGCCTTTCAACTCAATTAAATACATATTATATGAGGTATACAGCTAAATAATTCACCTATATAAGCTTCACTCATGCCCTCTGTCATAGCTCAAAATGATCATCTGTATTAATGTACTCTGTTAAGTGTTGATGTTGTTGAAGTTTTAAAGGGTTAGGCACCTCAGTGCCCCTGAACTCGTTGCCTTTCTGTTTTTCTAGTAATCTCACTTCAAATATTCCATATCTTAATGACAATAAACTGCATAATTTAATTTTTTTTTTTTTTTATCTTTAATGTTTGAGGATAGAGACCTTGCCGCCAAAAAGAACAAGGGTAGGGACAGACAAAACACTGTAACTCATTCCTTTCCATTCACACAGATGTCTGAATTTTATCTGACAGATTTAGAGGTCAAATCTTTCCTAGATCTCAGAATTTCCAATTGGATCTTGCTGTCAATGTGTCTTGCTTCTTGTGACCAAGAAGGCTTTTCACAGGATAATTCTAACTGCATGCTGAAATATCCAAAACATATGCAGGCAATTTGCTGTAATATTTCTAGAGCATTTTGTAGATTCAGCTTTTTAAACAAATAATTCCTTGGTATTATTTTGTTAGATTAATTATAGGAGTTGTACTAGACTGGAGTATATAATACTGTAATCCCTCATATTCTAGGATTTATACATCATTCATTTAGAATGCTGACATCAGTGTCTATGCATCTAATCTGTTTGTTCTCATCGTGTAACATCATAATCAGTTACATTGAAAATATCACATCTGTTTCTTTAGCGTGCCCGTGTTCGTAGCTCTGCATCAACAATTGTAGTCCTTGCTGAAATTTAATGAGGCTTTAAGTTTATGCCTAGGCATACTTGAGTGTGTCTCAAGGTCTGCTCTTGATCCTTATGAGATTAGCTCAGTACTCATGTGAAGAGGTGGAGGGATGTCAGGATAATCATGTCTGGTAACGTAGTCATTGGCCTGTGTGAGGGCACTGGAGAGCTCTTCTAACCCAAGTTATTCTGCCCTATGGTGCCCTGTGGAGCCCTAAAGCTGTCCAACAAAGACAGAACATCCCTTAGTAAGCTTGACTTGCCTGTAGATAGGGCAGTTTTACAGTCATGCTATTGGAAACTCAACTGCAGCATAGCGATTTAGGTCGTCAGCATAGCTTCCAAGGTGTGATGGGCATAGGAGAACACTGACCATTTTTCCCTTACCCTCACAGTATAAGAAGCAAGCGCTTCCTGCTAGTGTTGGCAGTTTTATGTTTGGCAGCACATTGCTCGTATAGGCAGCTAGCAAATGAGTCCACAGTTCCAGTAGGACTGCCAGCTAATCCTTATGCAGCTAGCTCCCATCCTTGGAGTCCTATTCTCTTACCTAAAAAGTCATTTTATGCTGACCTCCATACTTGTGTGGAGCTGCTGCTGTGCACGACTCTCTTCGAATAAGGTTGGAAATCCCTTGCTACAGTGTGGAGGCCCTAATCTCAGAGCTCTGCAGCCTGGTCTGATGAGAAAGGGGAGTAGAACTCCTGTGAAACTCTAGCATTGGTAGATATTACTGCTTCTGGCCCTTTCCTGAGCTGGCTGTGAAGAAAACCTTAGAAATGGTTGTCCACCTGAGCATGCAGGCAAGTGACTGTTGTGTCTGCCTATGTGATTTGATATCTGTATATAGATGCAAAGAATGTGGCTTCCCTTGTCCTAGAACATCATTTCCCCTGCAGAGACCCATGTGCTAGTGTGGGACTGGGGTCAAAAATTCATCTCAATGGCTAATTCTGCAGAATCTCACATCTATGTCTTACAATCTTCTCCATAGACTATGTTCTAACTCCTAATGCAAACTCCTAATGTCAGGATGTAAGATTCATGAGCACTCTGCTCCTCACCATATGTTGAGTGATTGCTCTGATCATCCTGGCATCAAATCTTGGAACAGACTACTTCACAGGTTAACTCACTGCCCTGTGATGTTGAGGTAATCCAGATGGTAGTTCACTTTAGCCAGCTGGGCTTGTGGTCCTGCCTGCAGGAAGAGGGAGGCTCTACTGAGTACTTCACTGTAGGTGTCTCCAGAAACATCTCTATGAATGAACACTTGAGAATTCTTCTCTTCCTCCTCTTGAAGGCTGATAAACTCTACTCCATTGTGTTTCCCAAGATGCTTCTGAAACACTTCTCTAGCTGGTGGACAGTACCTCAGGTCTCCCTAGAGCAGTATTGGACTTCCCTGGCACTACTGCGTGTTCTCTTGGATTTCTTTACTTTAGTAACTGTATCAAATTACCAAATCAAAAACAATACATGTAAAACTATAGTTCAACATACTTTCCCTTAGTGGGCATGGTGACATAAGTCTGCTTGTGAGACTGGCACAGTGGGCATGTAACATCTCTGTTCTTGCTTGGGGTGGTTATGTAACTCCACCTTGGTCTGCTCAAGTGGCAGGAGCAGACCTCTTGGGGGTCCAGGCAAATTCAGAATTTCTTTATGTGATCATGCTAAAATGTACAAGAGCTAGTGGATTAAGGATGATGGTTTCTTGAACATGTTAATTTTTTGTGTAGAATACTTGGCTGTATGTAGTATTTTCAGCAGGAACATAAAGGAATTGACTATTTAGTCATTCCTGTGCTCTAGTGTGCAACTTCTATTAAGAGAGCAGAATCATTTAAGAAACTCTTATGCAAGGCTTGATTCTTATTTATTTATTTTTACTTTCCTATCCTCTTGGAGGGTATAAGGGTATGGAAGAAAGGTTAGCTGGCTGGTTTCCACTGCCCCTCAGTTGTGTTGTTTCTATAATCTCTTACACAAAAAGTAGGAGAGAATCTTTCTTTTGTTATAGATAAAGCTTGGGGTGAGGGGAAAAGAGGGGAGTATTATCTTTGTTTGAAAACTGTAGCAGATGTCTGTGGCAATAAAAAGGCAATTATACTCGTATTATCATGAGAATTTCCAGCAGGAAATCTTGACAAACTCAAAGTTTACTTAACTGAGATAAATACAGTAGATAAATAGCAAACTGAATTTAGTTTACTCTTGTACACAGGTGTACTACACATTTCCTCAAGCCATGATTCACAGCCATAACCTTTCCTAATCATAGGCACAGCAGGGTATGCCAGGAGTAAGGATGGGATCTTGCTATTAAAATACCAACCTAGATCCAAACTTTCTCACTTTTTTTGTTCATTTGGAGCTGACAAACAAGCTTGGGCTCACTGGGCTCACTTCTATATCTTCTAGGAGTGGATGGGAGACAGGCATATGAAAAGGCACAATTCTCTCTTCACTGTAACCCTTTTTATGCTGCTGTGAGGCTAGAAGACTTTTATTGAAAATACCTATAGGGCGTCTGCCACTGTCATAGAGCCCATGGCACAGCTAAAAATTGATTTCTTCTCCACCTCTTATAGCAGCCTGGGAAGCAGCTACTCTCTAAGGCTGCTCTGATTTACACTGGAAGCACGGTAGACTCTGGCAGCAGAATCTAGGAGGTCCACAGGTACCCCAGAAGTGCAGTGGTATAAATAAAGGGGAAGGGCTTTGGGAATTTTGAGGGTTCTGCTCTTGAGGTAAGGAAGGTAAGTGGTATTTTACAGAGAAGAAACAAAAAAAAAAAAAAAAAAAAAAAAAAAAACAAAAAAACAAATTGTAACTGTAATAGGAATTGATT
>NW_020454772.1:499422-693979 GCF_003342845.1 Nothoprocta perdicaria
AAAAAAAAAAAAAAAAAAAATCAAAAAAACCTCTGCTTGATGTTGTTTCTAGGCAGATGAAAGAGATGAAAGAAAAATACATAAAAGGTAAACACAGTTTTATTAGTCACTTCTGCTAGGAAATTACTATATATTTGTCAATCAGAATGGTGAAGTTTGCTGAATTAGTACCTTTGGCCTTTAGGAGGTTTCATCTGTAAATTAAGGGAAGTATTAGCCCTAGCTTGCAGAGACTTTCCATATTTTCCTTGAAGAGCAGCTCTGAAATGTATATACTGTTTACTAGTTTTGCCACTATACTTGGGATAGTGCCTTTACTGGGTAAATTGACAGTAAAGAAAACATTCCATTTAGGAATGAGTGTGTTATGGAATAATAGTATTATAATAGCCAGAGACAGGTAAATTATTAAACTGACTGCAAATGAATACTAAAACTTCATCAACTCTGTTGTCTTTTGATAGATCAAATGGTATTCAGAAAGGAAAACTTTTGGGTTTTTTGTAAGAGGGAAAGGACTATTTTAGAGTAACATAAGAGCAATAACACTTTAATAAAATATGTAGGCTGTAGGATGCCTTGTCTTTGTAAACAACTTAATCTTAAAACATGGCGTGTTGTGCTACTGAAAGACTACAAAAGGTTGTTACTCTTGCAGTAGACCGTATTTGAGAAGACAGAATGTTAAGACTTTATTGCCCAACATATCTTTGCTGTTCAATATCTGTAAGTGCATTATCTGTAAGTGTAAGTGTATCTGCAGCCGTGTGCTTTAGATCCTCGAATGCTGCTGATCTGTGTGAAGGTTTTAAGCCACTTTGGTATCTACCGTCTTCTCCTGGGAGTAGTCTGACTATTGGAAAAAGTGTAAATCTGAGCGATCTACTGGCTGTTTTCTTTTATGGCGATTGCTGTCAGCATGCAAGCTTGGTAATCGGGGGTTGCTATAAGCACAAAGAGATTCCATCCTCATGCTGTTTTGCCTAGCTATATACAATATATCAGCAACCAGGAAAAAAAAAAAAAAAACAGATGAGTGTCTTTATATCATGTTAGATTACCTGTGCATGGGAAAAATCTTCAGGTAATCACCTAAGGCAGCCGTTTTCAAATGGAGAAGATACACCTGGAAGGAACCTCAAAGCCTATCCAACATCCTTGTCCTAAGCACACTGCTACGAGCAAGGCCAGCTCTGGACTGCTCTCTGCTAAAACCTGGCAAGATATGACTGAATTCCCTGTTGAGCACTGACCTTAGTAATCAGTGTCATTTCTTTGTTGGCTATTGCTGTCTTGAGGTTGTGTCCATATTTAATGCACACTCTGGACCAAATAAATTATCACTTAAGGTACTTCATAATAATAAAGATTCAGACCTGGTAAGTCAAAAATAAGTTTCAATCTGAGTATTTATGCATTCACATCTGCTTTAACTGGAGTGCTTGCTGAAACATTTATGCTTACCAGCTTAGGAAGAAGAGATTACTTCTGTAACTGCCATATATGCAAGGAAACCCAGCCAAACGGAGCAGTACAGTAACAATATGTTCTGCAATCTTAAGATTTAACAGTAGACTCAAAAGGCATATTAAACAAGTTCAAGCAGTAAATATAGTTGAGGAAATTTGCATTTACTTATTGATACTCTGTGCATAATAATTCACTAATATACGATTAACTATTCATAGACCGTTATTCATGATGAGCTACAAAAGCAAACAGAAAACAAGCAGAACTTATTAGTGTTGTTCCATATCAGTGTGTGTATGTATATACTTGGATTGTTCCTTTTGATATCGTAATTGATTGGATAAAATATGTGAGCCCTGGGAGTGGTTGTCAAGACCCACATAACTGGGTCTGACTGAGGTCTGAATTCCACTGAGGACCCCTACGGAAGGGGGTCCACTGAAGTCCACTCTTCCCTATGGAGAAGAAATCAGTGAAGTTGGTGTAACCTGTAAGCCAAAGAAGAAGTTGTGGTTGAGTTACTAAGATGATGAAGGTAGTAAGAGAGATCAAAGGTGTTATCAATATAGTAAATAGCTGTAGGTACAAAAAAAAAAAAAAAAAAAAACCTTTCAGCAATACCTGCAGTTGTGATTAGAAAAAGCAAAACTCCTTCTCCAAATTTTGATCAGCTTAATGTGAGATGTGGATGCTACTTGCCAGCTACCAGAGAATTTTAAACATGGGTGTCTCTTGCAGTCCTTTCTGCTTTCATGTTCTTTAGCAGCACAACTTCACACCTTTTCCCCAGTTGCCATAGACATTTTTTTTATTGGAGTCTCTAGTGTGAGACAGTCACTAAGGAGTGTGGAGAAGACACTTTTTTGTGTACTGCTTAAGGACTAGGGCAGTACAATGAGCCACTGGGCCAGGTCATTGTCTGTGCTACAACCTGACATAAGATTTAAGCTGCTTTCTTCCTCCTATGGAGTTCTGAGAGTCACTGGCAGTCAGTTGTGGCCTTAGGCTGCTCTCCAGCAGTTTGGTTGCCTCCAAGCTGCCTCTGTGCAGTCTGTAGAGCAGCGTGATTTTGGCATCCCCGTGCGGTGTTTGGGAAGGGAATGCTGCAGATCATGCTTTATGAGCTAACCACAGAGGACTGGATTTATGGCATCTGTATTCCACAAAGTCTTGGTGAGGCCAAAATGTGGCTCAGGATTTATGTAGGAGTTTACTCATCATCATGACAAAGAAATAGCTTGTCTTGCTGAATTTTACTCCCCTGCTTCCCCTGCTCTGCAGCCAAGTGGTGCTTGGAAGACAGGTGCACAGGTGTGTTGCCTAAAGATCAGAACGTGGCAATCTGTATTTGTAGTGTGAGACAAACAGAGAGAGACTGGAAAATTAAGTCAGGGAACAGACTGTAAAAATACATGCTTCATTTTATTGTTTGCAAGAGAAATGATTACTGCTAGCTAAAAACCCTTCTAGTGCATTGCTGCTGTTGAGTAAATGTATAATATAGCCTTATATAATCTCAGAAAAGGCACCTCTTAAGAGGCTTTTTTTTTTTTTTTTTTTTCTTTTGAGAAGTGATCAAATAGGCAAGAGGCCTCTTTATTTTCCTTTTAATGCTGAAGCATCAAAGTGATCTTTCTCTTATATAGCCTTGACATATTACTGGCTTTTCCCTAGCTCTCTTTCTCCATGTTGTGCTCAGTTGTCCTCCTCTGTTGGTGCTCCTACTCTCCCAGCAGCATTTATACTGTAATTCTCTATATCAAAACATGCAGCAGACAGTATTAAGAGATAGGAATGTTTTGGCACATCCTAAGTAGTGACAAGGAAGTGTTTATTCCCAGGTGTGTTGCATGTGAGGTTGCATGCTCACTCCTTCCACCCATGGTGAGGCTAGGCCTGCTTAGGTGCCGTAGTCTTACGTTTTGTAGCAAGCTGCTGAGTCAATGCAATCAAGTCAATCTCCTCATCTCAGATTGATGTGCTAGTTCCTCCTTGTGCTTTGTTTTAGCTAAGTCTCACTGTCTACCTAAGAAGTACCTTTTCACACCTTAGTCTATGGTTTTATTACATTCTTGCTGTATAATCTATTGCTGTTAATGCACTTTATTTCAGTAGCTTCTTTACTTGAAGAAGAAGCTTCCATATCTTCATGTTAAGCTATAATAGTAAATTATTGCCAATTTAGTGTCTTTAAGAAGAATTTTTGTTTTGAGCAGGCAGCTGTTTTGAGATTTTTCCAGGGGCTCCTTTTTCTGAGCTGCCTTTTGGTGGAGACAAATCCCTATCAAAAGGTACTTTTTATATATGAAAAAGCACTTTTATCATGTTTGTTTTAAATGAAGGTCTGTCTACACTTAAAACGTGTGTGTGTGTGTGTATATATATATATATATGTGCACATGTGAAACAAAGTAAAAAACAGCAGCGGTACAGAAGTAATTTACTTACCTAACTACTTTGTTAGGTGAAAATATTTGGTAGGTTTTTTTTTTTTTTTTTTTTTTTTTTTTGCCTTTCAAATACTCAGGAATTCAGTGGGATTATTCACAAATACAAGTTTACTCAAGAATAGAAGTCTTTGTTTGAAATCCTAGATTTAATTTAGTCTCTGCCTTGTAAAATTCTGCTTAATATTTATTTTCTTTTTTTTTTTTTTTTAACATGTATAACATGCTAAAAATATCAAAACGTATCTCACTTAATTGTATCTCTCTTACTTAGTCTGTTCTTTGTTTCTGTTTCTTTCAGCAGCGTTGATGTATCTTCTAAAAGGTTTCTTCTCCTTTTAGGCAGAAGTGAAATCAAATCCCATAGGCTTTAACTGTGAAGCTGGAGAAGCCTATTAGGAGAAGCCTATTAGGATTCTTAACATTCCAAGTTGTTTTCTGAACAGATTGCACCAGCTAGTTGATGAAACTTGAGCTAATTACACTAATGTTGACAAATGCACTAGCACAAAAAAAGTCACATTTTCAAAAAAATTACACCTCTTTGAGATGCTAAATAGATTCAGTGATTTGTGGGTGTAATGGAGTTATTTATGCATAGCCTTCTTTAGGGAGGGGAGGGAAAAAAGCAAAACCCCAATATTGCTATTTATGTAGGAAAAAAAATATGCCTAGCACCATCTAGATTTGAAAATGAACAATAACGAAAACTGTTTCAGTTCTTAGGAAATGGATATAAGCCTACGTGAGAGCAGGTAGAGTTGAGAAAAGGCTGTGGCCTTTCCTTGTTAGGGAATACCAAGAATTTCCACAAAGATCTCCCAGCAGCAGTGTCAGATCAAGAGAATTAGGTCGTGAGCACTGAGCACAGCCATGAGCTCTACAGGTTCCTCCATTTCACAGGCCTTGGCTCAGCTCAGCTGATATGTGCTGAGTTGCTACTCCACTGAGTTCTTTGAACATTCACTACCAGAAAGAGGTAAATTTAGCTTATAAAGTATGGAGGAGCTGCTGTTTGCACTGAAAGCACCTCTACATTTTAGTAGCACATGAGCTATTAGATCTCTTCCAGGGCTAAATTTAAACAAATCCATAACTATACTCAAATTGACAGATCTGTGACTCCTAAAATAAAGGTAAGTTCAAGCTCATACTGCTTGGTAAAAATCTTCTTGAATATGTAAATGCAAACTGCTAACTGAAGGGAATGAATTGACAAGAAGATTATAGTGCAACAGCGGCACTTGTATTACAGAAACCTTTTACAAGAAGTATTACTTTGAAAACATGAATATGTATATTTCAGGCAACCCAAACACCTTTTCCTCTACCCAAATTTTGCTTGTCAAAGATAACCAGAAATGCTTGACTGATATATTTCAGTTCAGTACGTGTTAATCTCCAATGGAAGCAGCATGGCTATGTGACATAAAGGTTTCCTGCCATTTAGCTTACTATGCCTCAGAGAGAAATGCTCTTTCTCCCTTTTTTTTTTTCTTTTTTTTTTAAACTATTTACTTAATAGTTTTGACCTTTCAGACAATTGTCCTTATCCATCATTACAGTGCATGTTCAATCATTTCATGCCTTGTCATCTATAAAATACCAGCAATAGAGAAAAAGGTTTATATTCTATTGCTCTTCCTGAGCATTTTATTGGAGTATCCTGGTGTTTATTAGGAAAAGGAAGAAAAGAATTGCATCAGGTTGCATGGGTTTAAATCTGAATCAGCTTCTTGGATTTCCTGAGTGTGATACAAGAGTGTTGTATCATTTTTATCTCTTAAATTTGGTAGATAGCCACTATTTTAAAAATGCATCAAATAAGCCATCCATATCATTAATTTCCTTGTAAAACATTAAGCTGTAAACAGAAATAGAATGATCTTACACCTACCACCTTACCCCCTCATACTCACCCACACCCCTCCCGTCTTGGTACTCTGCTTAGAACAGGACTTTGAGCTTTGAGAGATAACCTTCCATAACTGCATTAGGGTAAAATTTTCAGGAACACTTGTACAGCAGGAGCTCAAGTCACATGTACAGAAAGAGAACATCGCTTAGCAGACCAGCTCTTGCAAGAAGAGTTATGACTTGTCTGCTGAAAAGAATCCAGATCAAGGCGAGTGTTAGAAGCTAGCAAGGGTGCTGTCACACAGTGCCATGCTCTGCAAGCCTTTCAGACTGAGGCCTGAAAACAGTCTGCTGCTCTGAAAAATGCCTTGCCACTTGGGGTGTAGTGCTGTGTCAACAAGTATAATGTTTCTGATTCCAAAACCAGCTTGAGGGTTGCTTTGCTGAGGAGCACGTGTCTATGTTCCCATGTAGATGAAGCTGCCTGTTTATCTGTACTGTTAAAGAGAGCACAGTACTCTCAGAATTCAGGGTTAAGTGATTTAGGATCTGAAGTACTTCTGGAAAGCATGCTTTTTGTTTCGCTTGTCTTTGCTTTCTTCCATATAAGCCAGGGATAATAGCACTTCTGGCCCTCTCCTGGGGTGTTGAGAACATGAATAAGTGAAAGGTTGAGAGATTTGCAGCCCCTGAACGATAGCCCTGTAATAGGGTTACCTAAAGTACCTTTACGTAAACAACTTCAGCAAAACATGCACTTGCATCCCTAAACTCAAAAATGTCAAGTGTATGCGCAAAAAGATCCTTTTGAAAAGGTTTACATGTTTTTTAGGGAGGCACAGTAGTCATGCAAGTTACTTGGTGAGAATAAGAGGACTTGGGGGAAAACATATCAGACATAGTAAGAAGGAAACAGACTGAACATGTCACAAGCTTCAGGCATGCATTATTTGTGTGATTATTTGGCATTCCTTCTTAACTGAAACAAGTTAATCTCCCCAATGCCTGTGAACAGCAAGGATGTCATTCATTATCTGAGCCTTTAAAATATCTTGGTCCTATTTGGGGTAATTGGGGTTGTTCTATAAACAGCTTTTCTGTGATCCCGGCAGAGAGCATGAAATGGATAATACGAAAGGAAGGTGAAGATACAAACATACAACTAAGGTCTGAGGCTTGTAAAGCAAGTTTTGCACAGTTCTAGCTGTAATTCTTTAAAATATACATATGTCTCTTTGATGTTGTATTGAAGTGGAAGCCAGACATAATACTGCCAACTTAGTTGCTGTTCACCGCTGCAGCCACTGAACAGTGGAGGAACGGGGGAGTGCGCTTTGAAGTGCTTGATATTGCACTGGAAAATATGCACTTCAATGAGAATGTACCATGTGGGTGAGACTGCTGTTGGGATGAGCTTGTAAGTCAAAAGCAAAGCAGGAACCAGCAAATTCACATTCAGATTTGTAGCTGAACCTTCTTGAAGCTTGTGGGGATATTTATATTCTCAGGCAGTGAAACTGATAGAAAGTAGTAAAGTTTGAAACTGAGGTCCAAATCAAAACTTTCAGAGTGATGGATCTGTCTTCCATTCTAGTCCCATTTTGGTCACTTTTCTTCACTCTTTTTCAGCAATGCAGTATAAAAAGGCTCAGTTAGAGCAGGGTCTGTGTAATTATTTTGCAAATTTAAAAAACAAACAGACAAGCAAGAAAACCCCACCAAGATGCAAAACAGTGTTTCAGGGAGGTGGCTTGTACGTGCTCCACTAGCTTTGTAGTGGGTCCCTTTGTGCAGTTTCCTTATAGCATATCCCACCAGTGCAATGTAACCAGGAGATCTGAAAACCCAATATCCTTCTATCTGAGGGAAATCATGTCCACCGGTTTACAGTGTTTGCTATTAAGCAAAACTTGCTCTAGAGGACAGACTATCTTAATACCTAATACAGTGCAGCTGCTGGATGTAGTATTACCAGGACATATGCTTTCTCACACAAACCACATATCTCCAGCTCTTCCAAAGTTACATGGCTGTTTGGGAGTCTTGCTCTCTGTACAACTGGAAGATCATCCGGCACTGGCTGTGAACAGAGAAGCACAGACTGATGGAGATGCTCTCCTAGCAGTCTGCTCCTTAGGGACAGAGGGCGTGCTATTTTATTATTTATTTTAAATAGCTCCTGATGACTTTTTTTTCTCCCCTTTTATATGGCTTAGTGCAGCCCTTCTAAACTTTTGCCAGTGAGCTGCATAGATTTTAGTCTTATGGATGACCATGATATACCGGTGGTGACCTTTTTTTTGTGGGGGAAAGTAGTGGTGCCCTACCCTGCCTTCTCTCAATTTTAGGTGACTGAACTTTCAGTAGCTGTAGCAGATGTGGAAAACACAAATGCAATTAACTTGAACCCTTAAACACATGGACATAGATCAAAGCAAAAGGACTAAGTTGCTTAGATGCTTAAATACAGACTTGTCGAGAGCAATGCACTCTGCACACTGGCAGCATCGTAGCCAAGGAGGCTACTTGGAGCCATGATGATGGCTGATGATGGCTGATGATGGCTAATTGGAAGATTTTCCCGGTACCCTGCCACAGGGATATGAAGAAATACAGCTGGAAAGGGCAGAGAGTCTTCTGGACCCGCTCCAGTGGCGCAATCGGTTAGCGCACGGTACTTATACAGCAGTACGCGGGAGCCATGCCGAGGTTGTGAGTTCGAGCCTCACCTGGAGCAGGAGTTTTATTGGGGGAGGATGCAAGGTGCTCACAGAGCCCACCAAAGGCAAGAGCGGGGCCCTGCGCCAAGGGAGGGATGACCCCATGCACCAGCACGTGTTGGGCTTGACCTGCTGGAGAGAATGAGCTGCGTCTTGGTGTCGATAAATTGGCCATGATGCCCGCAAGGCATGGACCTACTGGTTAGGGTAAGGTCTAGTGTAGAGCTACGAAGACAATTAGGGAGTCTGCAGCATCCCCCTTAAGAGGAGAGGCTGAGGGGAGAGGCTCTCTGAGAGGCCTGTTTAGCCCAGAGAAGAGAAGACTGACAGGGGGAATCCTACCAATCTTACAAATACCTTCAGAAAGAGCGTCAAGAGGATGGGGCTATTTTCAGTGGTGGCCAGTGAAAGGACAAGAGGCAATGGGCACAAACGTGAAAAGCACGTTGCTTGAATTTGAAGGAAAAAAGCTGGACTGAGTACTGGGAAAAAAAATTACCCAGAGATGTGGTGGAGTCTCCTGTGGAGATCTCCAGAACGTGCCTGGATGCGACTCTATGTCACGTGCTCTAGGTGCTCCTGCTGGAGATAAGGGGATTGGAATAGATGATCTTTAGAGGCCCCTTCCACCTTCTAACCTCAACTGTAGTTTGTTTCCCTAGTGATTTTTTTTTTTTTTTTCTAATTGGCTTGGTAACAGATTGAACAGTTATCGTCATAGGGTTCTGACTTCTAGTATGGGGATAGGTACAAGGTAAGGTTGAGTGGTGCAAGGAAAAGGAACTGCAGATCAAAGGATGAAAAGAGTGTGGCATTTGAACAGTTCAACTAAGCTATGCCTGACTGGCATAAAAGAAAGAGTTAAAGATAATTCCTTTCCCAAAATTACCAGTAACACAATTTCGTTGTTACAAGCGGGAAAACTTTTAGGTCCTTACTAAGTACCAGTTAGACTATATTTTAATCTGAGTTTTTCTCACCTATGGTGTTATAATTAGTCACCCACTGAGCAACTGGCTTTCACTGACCATGGCTAGTCCATCTGTTTGTCATCCCAGGCTTTCTGGCTCTTGCTGCTTACCACTGTTGCTACACATTCCTGCTCACTCTGAGAGAATAGGCACCAAAGGGTTAATTCATGTCTTAGCATAAATGAAAGGATGGAAATTCTCTGATAGGAGAAAAGGGAACAAAAATTACTTTCTTTTCTGATCAATTACTGCTGATGCTTAGAAAGCAAAATTTACATCCTTACTTAAGAATGATTATTTGTTTTCACTTATTGTTTGGATATGTTTTGTTTTCATGCACTAGGAAAAACGCTACATCTCCAGCAAAAAAAACTGCTGGAGAAATCTGTTTGCGTATATATCTACTAGATATCTTTAAGAAAGGATACATCCATGTCTGCCTTGCATTTGAGAAGGTTTCCTTTGGAACTAAATTCGAATTCTGTGTATGAGTAGTGGTTGGGGAAAAACAAAAATAACAGGTGAATTAACAAGAGAGGAATCTTCAAAAATCTGAAAAAGCAATCTTCAAATCTATATCTAATCTATGTCTAAGTTATTATACATCAGTTAAGCCTTGTGTCCCTACCCAAATGACTGAGCATAAGTATATTTTGTATGGTTCTTTAATGTTAAGTGACAAGGAAAGGCAGTCATTTAAAAGTATTTGACATTCATAAGTATCCAAAAGACTTTCTGTCATCTTCTATTTATTTATTCACTAGACTAGAAAAAGCTACAGCAATCTGTTTTTTTTCTCCCTTTCTTTCAGGGCAGCAGTCAATGCATCTGTGTCAAATCTTAGCTCTTCTCATCTGCCCTTCCTGATGTCCATATTTCTTGCTTCCTTTTTTTTTTCTTCTTACTGTCACCAAGCAGCTTTTGGGTGCCCATGAACAGCAAGGAATGTCACATGCAGAATTCCCAGGTGCTGGTTTGAAAGGATTAATGGGACACTGAGTACACCCCTGCCCTTCCTGAAGTCAGTAGTATAGCTCTTTTCAGTAGAAAGAGAAACAGAATCAGATGGAGCACTAAGGAAAAGTTGTCTGCAGGTGAAAAAGGCTCTTAAAATAGGTGCCTTATTCTATTATGTTGCCTTAATAAAGCTTTGCTGTTTCTCTGACACAATGCAGGAAGCTTTAAACATATTTAAAAAAAAAAAAAAGGGTGGGGGGGATTGTGTTCTCTGACACATTGAGTGCTACCTAGAATGTACTTTGTGTATGCAGCTTTGTGTGTGAAATATTTCCAGTTTACTCTTTAACATTCAGAGAAGAGCATGGGAGTATTTGTTTTGAAAATAAAGAATAAAACATTGGTCCGCCCTAGATGTGAGGACTAATTGTATGAAAATTTCTAATTACGTCTATTGAATAAGGATTTAGGTAGCTAAACTATTCAACTTTATATTAGAAGAATGTGGAGATTTTTTTCCATACCAAGCAAAAAAACAATAAAAGAGATATATATATTTAATGTAGTTAAAGTAGCCTGCAGTAAAAGCAGCAATTATGTTTTCTGAAGTATTCTATAGTGAAACGAGCACATGGAACAAGTGAACCCTGTGCACTATTTGTTTAGAGAAATAAAAAGGTTGTGTGAGTTGGTATATTCCAAGCAATTTTAGCTTCTGAATCACTTTGCACTTGATAATGACTGAATGCGTTATCTAGTTTTAAGCTTGTTTCAGAGGAGAACAGTTTTAAGGGTATTATGTTCCTACAAGTTTCAAGAAAGTAGACAACCTCTTAGAGTTCAGAGAAGTATCCTTCTTGGAGAAAGACTGCAGTGTGAATTTGAGTTTTTGATCGTAACTACAAGAGAATTAATATATGAAAGAAATGTAGGAAAGATCCATCCCCAGGGAAAAGTACAAAATTTCTCTTTGTAGTTTACTGCATAAGAGGTCAAAAGTAATACACAAAGCCATAGAAAATCAAGCTCCACAAGTTTTATCCTGTTATACTTGTGAGGGTTTTTTGGGCCTTGGATTTTTTTTTTCTTTTTAGAGTAAGAGTAAATATTTCTTCAAATAACTATCTGATATTAAAGAAGAAGAGAACAAATATAGTCTGTTTTCTAGTCTCTCCCCTTCTGTCAGAAGAAGAGGAATATTCTCGAGCTGTGAGATCCCTTAGTCATCATCCAAGGAAAACTGTGCTGCTGCTCTACTTTTCTTGCTGTTCATTTCCTTGTCCCATGGCAAGTCATAAAATAAGTGTGTATATGCACGTATGTATGTATGTGTATGAAAAGAAAGAGAGAAAGCAGAGCCAGGGCCTTTCAATTGCAGAAGGGCACCCTGAGGTGGGAGCACTCTGAGGGAGTGGGAGCATCCAAGCAATCTGTATATGTGTTGCACCCCTCCATTGCACTCACCATCGCAGGGTCTCAGGGATTACCGTACAGTAACGCATCCAAGTACCTCATTCCTGAGGTGGGCAGAGCAGTGCACTCTTCCTGGCTATGCACTGGTGTGTGACAGAAGGGGAAAAATTCCCAAGGAAACAATGTTTGATCACTGTATTGCACTAGAAACAACAAATTAAAAGCCAAAGTCACGTTTTCTTACTAAGATCTACATTTCGGTGCTTACGTTATGATACATCTATTTCTAAACACATAAAGCATAATTTAGCTGCATGCAGCAGGTTATTTAGGACCCACGTAACTGATTTATATGAGTAGATGGAGTTTGCTTGTATAGTGAGTGCTGTGTGTGCATGTGTGTTTGCCTGGCATATTTAATTTTATCCTCAATCTAAACATACTGTGTTGGATTTGGGGTGAGGGGGACTGAGGCCTAACAATGAAAGTGCTACTAATGGCACTGGTTTAGTTGCAAATGGTGCTACTGTGGTATTTAGCTGATATTCAGGAGCTTTCAGTCTTGGGTTGAAGAGATCTGATTGAAAATCAGATACAGACATATATGGAGAATTGCAAGTTCCCCAGTTGCCTTGAAGTTAAGTGGAGTGGGCACTTGATTATTATGAAGGCTAGAATTGGATTGAAGAATCATACTTAAAGGTGTAATAATGCTCAGAAAGTGTCAGACCTTGGAAGTACCTAGCCCTTGATTGTAGCAGCTGGAAGTGATTTAACAAGTACTTGAGGTGACAGAATCAAATGCTTTATGTGATGAATGGGCTGTTTCAATATAGCAAATGATTTTGCTCTTTAAAAATCAGAATTAAACAGTTTGTTTTTTGTGAGGAGTGAGATCATGGAGCTAAGAAGTATGTGTGCACATGCCCAGAGATGTTCACAGTGTTTCATGTTAATCTCATCTTGATAATAAGAGATATTCACTTATTTTTGAATTTACTGCTATGTAAATTCAATACACTATTTTGAATGTGTTGCTACTGCTAATTTTTTTTTACTGCTGCTGCACGGGTCCTTTTCATTAGAAAAAAATACAGAATGAATGAATAAGCCCAATGTCCTAAGATGCTGGAATAGCAAGACCTCAGTAGATCCAGCTCTTTTCCTTAGTGACTTACAAAATGAAAAATACATTTGCTAAACAATATCATTAGCCAAATTCAAGAAATATTCAAATATCTGTCATGTGATGTACTTAGTAATTGGATACCCTGTATACAGAATAGTATACAGAGGTAGGAGCAGCTTTCTCGTATTTGTCTATTAGATTTGTGTCTGATTAGAGATTTTTAGTTTCCTTCGTATAGCCTGCCTGACACTCAATTGCATCTGTAATTCAGTCAGACAGTTGCATGCTGTTTTAAAAGAAGTCCTACCCTACTTGACCCTCCCATCACACTGAAGGCAGCTTTGCTACTCTTTCTACTGTCTCCAACATTTCTTTGTCTATATTTCCTATTACAGAAAAAGAGAATCACACATATTTAACCTCTTCTTTAAAAATGAAGTCTGAAATCTGATTATACAGCTGTTCAGTGAGCAGAACAGTAAATTATGATGTTAAGCACTCTTTGAATGGGAAGGAGGTAGTGCAGACAGCAAATTAACATTTATTCTTGGTCTTGGTGATCAGAACCAGTTGGGCTGTTACTGCTCTGTTGGTTCAGTGGCTTGGTTTTGAATGTACTGAGCACTGGACACTAGTCTAGGAGGACAAACAGAGTATATGCTGCCTTTTTAGGATAAGTGCTTTAATGCATTCACTCAGGGAACAGCTTTGGGCGTATCACATAGGTCTAATTTTTCCCCTACTTTTAGCTTGAGACCCAGCATGGATTGGATTTAACAGATAAGAAGGCTGGAGGTTCTGCGCTATGGGGAATATGACTGTGGATGTTTGAGATAACCAGTCTTCAGTAAATGACCTCTGCCTCTTTTCTGGTCTGACCTATTCTGGTCAGCAGCAAGACAGACACTGATCTTGAGACTTGAGCATCTGCATTCAGCTGTTGCCATTGCCTCTTCGACTGTGCTCACGAATGCTTGAGGCAGTTAGGCTGTCCTCAACCACTCACCACCTTCCCTTTCTCCAACTTCTCTTTTTTTATTTGACCTTGAGTCCCAAGCATGCCCGGGATGTGAGGAACGGTTACATTTGCAACCAGAAAGGATTTCGTGCAAGTGCGGTTCGCAACACAGTCTAGGAAACATTCAGACACAGCCGATTATGTCCTAGGCAAGGAAACACCGCAGAACACTTGGAAAAGATTTCTTCAAGTCATCAAACCTGAGCTCTTAACTTCAACATTAGGTAAAAGTCAGATTTAGGTATATAAAGAGGTTGATTTATTTGATGCTCTCCTTTGCAATATTCTTAGACTGTGCTGGGGCACAGTGAAGCTAGGAAAGCACTTGGTTTGAATTAATGAACTGAATGTAGTGATGATATATTCATAGGCACTGCCTTTTAATATCTGAAAAACATATGGTGTTACATTTCTCCTAGAACTGAGAAAAAAAAAGTTCATTTTTTTTCAGAGATATTTGCATAATTACTGTGAGTGTGAGTGTTAATGAAGAGCTAGTAATAAAACTGGCTGAATTAGCATGACTGAGTGACTTAACGCAATCCTGTTGATCATTGAGTTATGGGTGGCTTACATTTTTGTCAGACCTTTTCTATTTTTTGTAAGCTCTTGCAATTGCACATTTGAATTTGAACTTTCATTAATTATAGCTTTTTTTAAAATGTATTTCATGAACATGAAACTTCATTGACTTAAGTGTTTACATCAGTAGAACACCTATTCTAAAATAGGTGCACCTGACAAATTTGTTAATGAACAGCAATTCTCCCAACCCCCCAACTTGAGTACACTTTGGAGTCACTCCATCTAAGTTAAGGTGTATTTTCCTTTGTTTGCTATTTAGAGTTTATGTTTTTCAATGCCGATATGATCAAATTTACTCTTTCAAAACTAGATATTGTAGAATATTTGATTAGGGGAAAAGGAGAAATAAGTGTAGAAGTGGGACACTTCTCAACAACTCAATAACGCGATGCCTCTTTCATTTCCTTTTCTACCAGTATCATTAGTTACTGGTTTTAGCTTTGAGGATACCTCTTCTCTAGTACTGTCAGCTGGATGGGATGTACAAGTACGTGTACAACACAAGAAAAAATGGCATCACTGGAAGGTAGCAAGTACTAGGCTTAGGGAGACATATCTTAAAGAGCACCTATGGCTGTAGTTCTTATGTCACCTTAAGCCCTGTTATTTTCTGGTAAGCTTGATCAAAGGATCCAAAATCTTAAAGGTCAATGTTGTGTTATCTGCTTAAAAATGACTGAAAATATCCCAAAATATGTGTATGTATTCTTAGATGATGAAATAACTTAGACCATTTGCTGTTTGGGCTCTCTTGAAACAAACAAACAAGGAAAACTCCCTTACATATAAGCCAATAATGGCAAGTAGGACAAGGAGAAAGGTTTTTGTTACGATATTTTGAATTTCTTGCTGTCATAATCTTGGCATAGGAATGCTAAAATACAATGCCAAGCTGGCATGCAGGCCATCTTTTTTTTTTCAGAATCTCTGCATATGCTATTTCAGCAAGAAATGAGGCATGCTGTTAGAAATGTAGAGTGAAAAAACTTTGTGAATCCTCATATTGTCCCATTTATAGGATTTGGAACATCAAGAACATCAGTCTCTGAACCTAGCTGCTAAATATTGAAGCATTAAGAAAAATGGAGAGTTAACATCAAAAGCATTTCCTCCCTGTTCCCCTTCTCTGAGGTAAAGACAAAGAAAAAAGTATCAGATTAAAATAAAAATGATGATATTTTAGCAATGAATATATGTATTTTTAAATTCTTCAGTGAACAAAAGAAAGCTAATTTTGGTGAACATGACACAGTATATGGTTTCATTAATGAATGTGGAAGATGGGCACATATTTTAGGGTAATTTAGGGAAATAAGTGATAATCTTTTTAGGTATATAAGAAAAAAACTGGATTGGATTTCAGAGTTTAAATCAGGAATCATATATCACTGTACATACAGCCTGTGAGATTAATATTGTCGGAAAGCTGCATGTAAGGGTGAAGCCAGTTTGAAGAGAAGTTGAAATAAGGTTGGCAGGTCATATGCTTTTTGACAGCAAAATAAATAAAACATTGTGTATTGTTAATGCGCTGTAAAATAGCCAAGTCCATACTGAACAGTAGGAATTAAGAGATTCCCTTTAGTCTAGTCGAGCGTATCTGTACACTCAAAATATTATTTGTAGACCAAGATAAGTCAAGCTGGTTGAGGAATATTCTGATCTCTCAGAGTGGAAAGGTAAAAGGTGTCCTAGTTCAAAGCAGGACTTCTGTGTTCAGACTTCTACTGCTCATCAATAGAGACAGATTTTTTTTTCCTTTTTTTTCTAATGTAGTGTGGTTTGTGCGTGTGGGTTTTTGTTGATGTTGTTGTGGGTTTTTTTGGGTTTTTTTTTTTAACTGTGAACCAAGTGAAACATTACTTCTCTTGTGTCTTCTTCAGACAGAATCAGACTTCATGCCTTTCTCACCTGTCTATAAATAAATATTAGTAAATTTCTACAATACATGCCAAGAACACAGGAGAGAGGAGTCAAATTTGTCTTAAAATCCCAAAAGTATATTTTTTAAAAAAGTCACATTTTTCCCCTGGTGAATCTGATCCTATTGTCAGGTCAGAACATTCTACATTGAATGATTATTGAGTGATCATTGCAGACAATTACCAAATCATAAAAATGCCCTCTCCCAAAATACTTTATCTAGCACATTGAAGATCAGTAACTGAAGTTCCTGTTAAATGACAAAAATTTTTCATCTTTCTTGGACCACATCCTTATGCTCCCAATGTGGTAAGCTCCACTGAACTCATGCAAAGATTGCACTCAGAAACAGGCAATTTTAAATGTTCTTTGTGTGGAACTTAGAAGAAACAAACCCACATGGCTTTGGATATGGGAAACAGAATATCACATTACTTGCAAGAGTTGAAAATGCTAAGTTTTAAAAATGTGGAACAAGGCCTTTTGTGATGAAATATTTGACTGCCTGCTTCATATATGAATTTCCTCACAGCTTTGTGAAATTCAGTCTGAAAATTTCAATTTAGGCACATTTATAGAGGACTATTAATCTGCAAGCATTATGCTGCAGGCCTCTCTGATTTCCTCTGCACATCAGAAACTCTTTTGGTGCTTTGAGCTTCTGGCTAAAAGCATTTCAATTCTCACCTTCTGAACCCAGTCTTCCCAATTCTCTTCCATAAGCCAAATTCAAGCCCTGCATCCTTGCCAGAGGTCTGGCAAGGATGTTATATAGCAGGCAGTTCTCTCCTAGAGTTAGAAGTATCTACTACCTGAGCGATGTGGAGGAGTAAAACACAGTATCCTCAGGAGTGCTTAGAGATATGGGTTTAAGAGGAGCTCTGGTTCTCTGCATAAAAATGTTCTGTCCTCTCTCTCATTGCTGTGGTCTTGCTTAGCAGTTTGGGAATGAAGTATGATGTAGTTAAGCTCCTCCAGTACTGTGCTCTCTCCTTCTATTGTGTTTCCTTATATCTGTGCTAAGAGCTGGTTATCTCTTACTGGTTAAGACATTAGTTAGCTAACACAGATACACCCATACTGGGTGGCATCTTGGCTTCAGCTTTTCCTATGGAGAATTCAGAAGCAGCCATAGCTGATCTTCTTTAACAAACCCAATATTGATCTTGCAGATCATGCATGCTGCGTTGTCAGACAAGATAGATAATGACTCGAACTGCAGCAAAGGGGTCTAAATGACATCACACTTTTGTGAACAGACAAATCTCTAATCTTATTTAGTTTGACAGGTATAAAGGGCATTTCAAAAACTGATTGCATGGCTGTGATTTTTAGAAGGTCTGTAATACAACTGGAAAATCTTCTCCCAACCCATTCCCCAGAGAATAAACTCTTTTAAGGAATAACATAAGATTGTTTACTCAAGACATGAAAAAACATGCAGTGCTAATCTTATGAAAGATGAAATAAATTACCCTTGTAATTTTTTGTACTTTGTACAAAGGGTACTTTGTACTCTTGTCCTTCTAGGATGAAAGTGGGGTGCTGGAGCTAAACCTCCATCAAATCTAGGGAGTTTGGGCTTGCCAACTGTTCACTGCAGCATGATGCAGAAGAGAGTGGAGGAAGAATTAAGTTAAAATTTACTCTGGCTTTGGAGGATATATGGATCTGTGCTCTTTTTCAGATCCATCTGTAATTGTGAAAACTCCATCACTAACTAGGATGAGATTCAGAGGCTTTTCCTGAAATTTCCATTAGTAGTCCCACCAAGAGTAGCTCCTCTCTTTGCATGTCATCCAATGATTCTATAGGGGTAATAGAACCTACCATGAGGTAGCTCTGGGAGAGGAAAGCATAAACTTTAGCTAGAGGCTTAATTTCAGAGGATGTTCTCAGCTAGCACCTGGACTGTTATGGATGCCTGACTTGCACCACTGGGGAATGATGAGCAAAAACACCAAAATTCAAAACTTCTGCACTTAGGTATCTAAATGATTTTTGTCAATTGCCTACTTTTTTTTTTTTTTTTCTCTCCCCCTCTCCTTTTAAAACAGCTGGCATAGGTACCACCTGTTTACAGAGGAAACTCATCCTTGGCACACTCATACAGGAGAATGGCCTCATTTTAAGTAGAGTCAGACCTGTGGCTGCCCTCAACCTGTCAAGTGCCTTAAGTAGGTAGCTCTCCTTCACTCCTCAAAGTGTGCTTCTAGAAAAGAGGCCAGAATGAAGACATCTAAACTGGCCGTTAGCTGAGGGGTGAAGGATGCTCAAAGACTCTCCAGGACAGTCAAGGGCTTTAGAATTGATTGGATTGGGGTCATTTCACCCTTGCTCTTTAATACTACACTTGAGCTGCCTGAATACTTTTGCCTGGTCCACAGATGCTAGGATGATCTGTATGTATATCTGCATGTATGATGTGTATATATGTATGTGTCAGAAAATGAAAAAGGTTAATTTCTCAATCCAGCTACATCACATCACAATTTTCTTCTGATGTATGCTTCCATATAAAGTTTCTAGATGTCTCTGCTGCTGAAATTACAGGTCTTTTATCTTTGACTTCTAATCTTTATAACAGCATTTCTATTGTAATTCTTTTTGTTTCTCCTCGTTTTTGGTAGTACGTGCATTCAGTCCTGCACTTACTGAATGAAACTTTTTTTTTTAAACCTCTGTGAGACCTAAGTGTGTTTGCCAATGGGTTCCTATTGCGTCCTGTTACAACATGCTATTTTTGTCAATGGTTGTGGTATAAATTTTAAGTTTATTTAGACTGAATGTGAGTGAATTGTTAAACTTCCTACATGAGTTTTGTCTTATCTATATAACATAACTTGGAGTTCTCAGGCATGTTGCAATTTGGATTGGGCTCAGAGAATCTTAGGCCTTGTCCCATAGGGCTCTACCTTCTTTTTATAGTTCAGGGAATATGGAGGTTTCCTGAGGGGATCAGATCATATTCTTGAAAATATTCTATTGAAGAATAAAGCTATTTAGTAGTCATTCCTCATCCTAACAGCCTGGAAGCAAAGGAAAAGCAGAACTAGCACAACCTTTCCACTGCAAAAGAGCAGTCAGTGTGGCCGGAGTCCTGATGCAACATGTTTTAGACGGAAGGTTGTGATTCAGACATTGACAGTAACAGTCTGGACAAATAAGCTCTTAAGTCTGCCTCTGTATGTATGTATGACAAGAATTAAAATACATGTCACAGAATCACAGAATGGTTGAGGTTGGAAGTGACTCCTGGGGATCATCTAGTCCAACACCCTGCTCCAGCAGGGACACCCAGAGCATGGGGCACAGGGTGACATCCAGGTGGGTTTGGAAGATCTCCAGAGAAGGAGGCTCCACAACCTCCCTGGGCAGCCTGTGCCAGGGCTCTGTCACCCTCACAGGAAAAGAGCTCTTCCTCACCTGGAGAGGGCACTTCCTGTGTTAGTGAGGAGCAGGGCATGCCTCCCATTGGCCACAATGGTTATTGTTAAGTGCCAGCATTGCTTCTCAGAGAGAGAGAGAAAGGAATGTGTAATGAAGAGTGTGTGTAGGACCTGTCTTCAGGAACTGAGCAATTGTGTTAAGATCTGTACTGTTTTACACTCTCCCAGACCTTACTGCTGCAAAAATATCTCGATTCTGATAGGAAATCTTTCTTTGCCCAAAAGTTCACCTGTTTAGCAAATACTAATCGAACTTCTCTGTTATACTTCTAATACCTAGTAGAGAAAAGTCGCACCAAGCCCGGACCTGTACAGGTGCTCCTAAAAGAGTGATGCCTTAGCCATGAGAAAATAAGTACTTGGGGAACCAGTCAACAGTGTTAGCAATTTCCTATTTCTATAGAGGTCTGTTTCCTGTTCATAGGGGAAGAATTAACACAGTCAAAAATGTATGACTCTGTAATATCATAGATTTCAAGACATTTTCCTCACAAATCTTCAATGCAAATCTATATCGTGCCTTTAACTTGTATTTTCAGTGACACGATCTCCTTACAGTATTACTTTCACTCAGCCATAAACCACTGCAGTTGCTATATGTCAGAGACCAACACGTATGATTACTTTTACACCATGTACAGTCCTAGGAAAGTCAAGACCACGTTTATGCTGCTGTTCAAAGACTCTGGCCACATAAGAATGTTTATTATAACAATTAATGACTGGGAAACATGACAAAAAGCCAAGGGAAGATGAGACTAAGTGAATGTGAAGCTTCCTTGAAGCTCCCTAACAGGCCAGAGTTTCATACTCCTGGGTTAGAAATGAGAGTAAAAGTTCTGGCTGTGTTTCAGGGTGGTGAGGACAGTGAAAGTTACTTTGCAAAACATTTTCCAACTTGCCTTCTGCTAAACTCTATTAAAGTCTCTTTGGAGTACCTGTCTGGTGTGAAAATAATTTATTTTGTCATGCCCACTTGTAGTCATTTTATGAAAGCTTATGTAGCAGTTTCACCTCTAGCTTTACCCTCTGTTATACTACATCACAAACTCATTTAAATAGTGATATTAATGTTTTTAGAGATCACTACAAATGGTCGGCAGCATCATTGCAGTTAATGTCTCATGGGAGCTATGCAAGGGAATTTTATCAGCTTGAGGCTGAGGTATTTGATGAAGTAATAACAAACTAGCTTTGAATTGTCTTTCATTACCCTTTATCTCTCCTAGAGAGAATATAATCTTATTCAAATTGTAATGGCCTCTGTTATCAATGAGGTTTACTATTTATTTGCCTGCACATGGACATGCAAATGTACATGCATTCTCCTTTTTTTGCTGTACCTGTAATGAAATTCCTTCACTATCAGAAACATGCATGATCACAAATTACAAACTAGTTACTAGGAAGTGTAATTACCTTAGCATTAAAAGCATTAAAAACGAAATTAAAATCCAACTTTTTTTTTCTTGGAGGAAAAAAAGAAAAAGTACTTTGATAACGAGTAAAATCCAATCATTAGACTTTAAATGTGCCTTCATTTATCTTTAAGACAAACAGGATATTATACTGCAGAAATAGATAGATTTTTTTCAAGTCTGGGCAGAGAAAGGCACCGAAAGAAATGTTTAAATAACGATGCAGGAACTGGAGCAGAGGAGATGCAGACAGCAGAGGGTTTGGGTCTCCAGCTGAACTCATTGAACAATCCCCCAGTTGTTAGGAGGCCCAGCTTTTTTCAGCTGAACTGGTAAGAATGAGAGCAATAAATTCCATACTGTCTTAGGGTACTTTTAGTAATTGCTTGATGGTTGTCGAGCACTTGCTTAAAAAATGCAGTATGTAAAGAGAGAGTGTAACTATGCAGACAGATACTGCAAAAATATTTTTGTTAAAGGATTAGGCAGCAAAGAAAGTGAATGTACGCTGGTTCACACCTGCTCTACTTAGCTGATATACGTATATATTATAGACATATATTTATATTATATAATAGTAATTATATATATATATATTTATATAGACAGAAAAAACAAAGTGCAAAGCAACACTGCAGTGGCTGGGGAGCTGCAAGCCAGGCAGTAGGTATGAAAACACTTTCTGTTACTTATACTTGCTTTGAATTGCTTTCTGAGTGAGTGTGGGCAGGCGGACAGTGAGGAGCACGTGCTCCACTGCCATTGGAGCATCTCTTTCAAGTGCTGAGCCTGGGTCTTCCTGCCTTTATTGGTAGCATAAGTGGATCTGAATCTCGACGTTCCTGGCAAGGCCGATGGCAACTGGGAGACTGACTCCTCCTCTGATCTTGACTGACGCACTAGAGTTTTATTCTGCCACTTTGCCATAATGCCATTGATTCTGATCGATTTCTAGTCAATGTTTACTTATTGCGACTTTTAATTAAAAGCAGACAGGGGGAAGCAATTATTTAAGCTGCCTGTCTTATCAGAGCAGCATTCAGAGTCAGAACAACCGTTCTGCCCCAAATGGTGGATATTTTTTACTATGTAGTCTTCAGACTTATGTCACAGAACTGCTAAGTGTGATTTCCATTCATTCCTTTCAATAGAATGAGATAGAGAACAGATACATGTAACTATAAACGATACCCAAGAATATTTATAGTCTGTATTAACTTTTTTTTTTGCAGTATGAATAATTCGTTGCAATGTCTCTAAAACAAGTGGCTGTACATAAATATTGCATAGACACTGGGGATATTCGGTGTTCAACAGATAGAAAGCTTATAGAATAAAGTAAAAGCTTTAAGAAAAATACATATGCACATCCAGAAGTTTAAGTAGATTTAGATTAAGAAAGGCAGTTTAAAGTTTGCTGAATGCTAGAGAAGCAAAGATGCTCAGCAGAAGATACTAAAATGCCAAGTGATTCAGCCAAACTTTTACTTAAAATTGGAAATTGGAAATAATCTGGAACAGAGAAGCAGATAGTCAGGCCAGATGGTTAAAATCTGAGGTTTAAAAAAAAAAATGTAGTGAATAATAAAACAGCTATTTGAAATGGATGCTAAGATGCAGCTGGCAACCATTTTACCTTAGAGGATAATTCTTTTCAATTGTGAGAGCAGACCAACATCATCAAAGGGAATATTTGCCATATCAGCAGGTTGAATACAACCTGGGTGTTAGGGTGCTGGGATGCCTATGTTAAAGGCAGAATAAAAGAAAAAAGGAATGATGATTTCCCATAGCCTGCAAAGCAAGTACACGCAAAATCCATGGTACTCCATGCAGCTCTTGATAACCAGGTTCTTTTTTTTCAATTCAGAAGGAAGAATATTTTCTCAGTGATGAAGGATGCAGTCTGATTCCTTCTGAACACTAAAGTAGATTCTAGAGGTTGAGAATATCTTCCAGAGTGCCAGAGATTTTGACGCTATGGACTAGATGCCGTTTTAAAAATGACCAGTACTGGGGTTTGGAAGCAGTCTGTTGGAAGCAGAGTTAAAACAAGTCCTAAAATGATGTGAAATGGAACTGTGCTGTGCAAAGTTCTCACTTTTACCAGATTAAACAAAACCCTGAATTCCTGTCTGCTATTAGACTTATTTAAGTTTTCCTTCATACTTTCAATAAAGGAATGCTTTAAAAGCAATTTCCAAAGCAAACCTGGGCAACACTGTACTCATAATTAGATCTGGTATGGTAATTCTATATCCTGTTCTAAATTGTTGGGCCTTTTTAACTCTTATGCGAAACAAATGTCAGTATTGTAGTCGCATTTGAGATGGTCTTCTTTTGTAAATCTTATGAAAAAATTTTAGTACATTAATTTGATATTGCTTTGTTGTTAACATGATCATCTTTTTTTGTACATGTAAAAAAATTATATCAATGCATTTAATAGAAATTATACTCTCAATTTGGTATTTGTAGTTCCAGCATTTCTAAACAGCTGGTTGTGGGCAGAGGAACCTCCCGTCTTGGAATTTGTATTCACTACAGGCTGAAAAAAAACAAGTGTGTTGACCTTTCAAGATTACATAGAGGCTTATGAATATACTCACAACTTGTGACAGTAGAAAGGCTGTGGGATTTTGTCCATCAGCATCTCCTGGCATTTATGAATTCTGAATTTCTGTGCATCCTTTTACAAGGTGTTTACCTACTTAGTCCTTTATCAATACATGTCTCTCATAAATCAAAAGATTAAGGAAACAACTTTCTAGGAAGCTGTAAAATGGAAGAATTCCATTCAGTATATCCTCACACCAGTGATTTTCACAACCATTTTCTCCTAGTTCATCCTTATTATAAAATACCTAGGACACTTCCATATTTGCTTCTAAATGTCTTTTTTTTTTTTTTTCTTCTATTCTTTCAGGCTTTTCTCTAAACTGGAAAAAAGTTGTATTCCACCCTTGTTATGATTCCTCATTTCAGGTGATAGATGAAGGAAAAAAAGCATCTAGCGTAACTCTTGATTCAGTAGGCATGATGTGAAACATGGAAAATATGAAGTATTTCATTTTTTCACTTGCCCAGTCATATCAAATTTCTTCTACCTCCTACTTTCCAGTTGTGGGTTACATCTCCATAAAACCTAACGTGTGACAATGATGTTAATGATGGTATCCACTGAATTATCATTTCAGTTCTACCTTCATGATATGAAGAATGCAAAAAAAAATTTGGTTGGTCTCAAATAATCTGGAATCTTGAAGGCACTTGCTGATGTGAATCTTCTGTTGCCTCTTAATAAGAATGCTCTTTTCTGGTACCCAACCTCATTCAAATGCTCCACCTGAACAACAGATGAGGCGTTTGCTTTAAACCTGTCAGATCAGTAATGTGTCCTAGTACATTATCCATAGCAGTTTATCACACAGGATAATATAAAATTAAGCATAATTCATTAGCACAAGTAATTAATTCTGTCGCAGCATCTCCAGTGTCAGCAGCGATTCATTTGTCAAAACAACCGCCAGTGGAATTGGTGGTCAATCCAAGTGGAATATCTCTAATAAAATCGGGATGTGTTTTTCTCCTTATGTACTGAAATTAGCCCACAAAAAGTCAAAGATTGCTTGAGGATACAACAGGAGTTGGATGGCTTCCAGCAGGTGTTCATATCAAAGCTCTCAATATCCTGGTACTCTCTAGGCCCACCTAACTCCAGTCAAATCAATCTGATAGAGCTTTCTTAAGGATATATCTGTGCTGTGTTAGCAGATGTAACTTGTAAAATGTCCTCTCAAGTATGTTTCAAATACTCAGCAAAACAGAGCAGCAAATCTCTCCTGAGGCTTTCTTGTAGCTGAAAGTAGGAATGATTGTGTCATTTTTAAATAGTCCTGTGTTTGAACATAGATTTTTCTATACCTTTGCCTACTTGTTTTTTTTTTTTAAAAAGCTGAAAAAAAAGAAGAAAATTGGGAGAGTTTGTTTTATTGTCCATGGGGAGAAGGAATACTTCAGTCTATTCTCAGTCTATTAAAGTGTCAGTACAGCTATTATTTTAATTTAAAACTGGAAATTCTCTAGTCATCTATTCTAGAATTTCTGGGATATTTGAATGGGTCTTGGAATACATGAGAATCACAACAACAACACTGTGATCAGAAATCAATATATTTTATACATAGAAATGGAAATATCCTTTTCAGACCTCACAGATGGAAAAAGCTTTGATATGGATCATGCTTATATAACTTTCTCATGCTCTACATAGGTGATTGTTAAAGCAAATATGTAAAAGGTAAAATTGTCCTGTCATGAGAAAAAAATGTAGTGCTTGTAAATTGCCCTGTTCTTTTTAGACTTCTAAAATATATTACCCACATTGTCTGAAAGATGGAAAAGTCTACATTATACCAAAACAAATTTCTAGTTTGCAAAGAGAGCACATGCATATGACACAGCTGTCTCTATAAGTGTCAGAGGGCACTGTTGCTTATTTTAGTAACTTAATTAAATTTTCATGCTATTTTCCCTTCAGGATCCATTCACCTTGGAGATAACATGAGGTAGATACTATCTTTTTATTTATTTATTTTTATTTTTTTACTGCTCATCATCAACAAATCTATTCACTTCCAGTCCATTGTCATCTGTGAAACTGAGGAAAGCAATACACTTGCCGCAGTGTTACAGAAAACATTACTTTTGTCAGGGAACCTCAACCATTCTGTGATTCTGTGTGTGAGGACCTTTATTACTTCTATTGCTGGTTGACACTATTATTATTTAAGATTACATTCCTTAAGTCATATATAAGATTTTCAGTGTCCTAGAGACAGACTGCCATTAAAGGACAAGCATGCATGCTGCCAGTTTATAATACACTGACCTCAGATGTGAGGTGTTAGAGTGTTTTGTTATTGTATTTTGGTAAGCCAAAGAATGGCCCTGAGGGGTTATTATAGACAGTATTTAATTTCCACCTTTTGAAAACAGGATGATCATGGTGTGATCTAAACCTACACCTAGAATAGCACAGAAACAGCCACAATCAGTAATGTCTGCATTAAGCCTGTACTTGCTATACACCTATACAAAGTCAGTACTTCTGACATTTGTGAAGAACATTTATGTGGGATAGGAAAAAAATGAGAAGTATTTTACAATATAATTTGGTAAATATTGCATGATGACAAAATGAGTGGACATCAATATGGAAGAAATGTTATTGGGTAGCTCTAGTGTGGAATCAGGGGCCTAAAAATATCATTTCCTTCTCCTGAACAAGGAGAAAAGGAGCCTCCTGAGCGCCAAAGCCAACAGGGCTTACCACATAATATTGAATGATGGAAAATTCTTCTGGCCTTGAACCACTGTCATTTGTAATTTCCTTCATAGCTCTGCTCTCAGTGCTGCTAGGTACTGGAAATGGAAAAATCTGACACATGTTGTGACTAAGAACGCAATATTAATAGAGTATAAAATACATTGAATCTGTTAGTTAATAAAAAGAACCATATTTTCAGTTTGTTACTGGTCTTAATACTCAGCTAATTGAAATCTGGTACTCTGGAAGTTAGCAGTGCGTGACAGAGTTTAGTGCTGAAGTCTTCAGGATTCTCGGGCTTTAAAATAGGCTTCTTGGCAACCTGTTCGATGTTTTCTCCATCCTGGTTTTCACCAAAATCCACTGAAGAAAGAATTCACGTGAGCTGTTTTCAGGGTTGGGACCTTTTGCCCTAATCTTACTAAAGACTTGGAGCAGACTTGGGAGACAGCTGGAGCAGTGCAAAGAAGCCCTATTTTTTTTCTTATTTTATTACTGTTATCATAGATGAAACACAACCAGCATGTGCTTTATTGATTATACCCCAACCTGTAACAGGCTATCAGCCTGGCAATCCTGTAATAGAGGTGATCTTGCAAACAAATGGAAATCATTTAATGACACAGACAAAAACAATGAGAACTGCCACTTCCAGATAATTTACACAGATATCCAAGCATTCTTTTTCTTTTTTTTTGAGAATTGAATTCACATGAGATTCATAAAAGTTGCCTTTCAGGTCAAAGGCTAGTGCTTTATCCACTTAATCATTCATCCCTGCTTGATTAATAGACTTTTTAAACTGAGTCATATATTAATAATGTAGGCTTTAACTGGGCATCTCGATCAAAGAGCAGATTTTAGAAGTTGATTGGTTTGTATCCTCTAGGCCTGTGATAAATGTCTAGAGATTTCTTGTAGTCATTTTTTTCTTGTCATTTTTTCATTCTGATATTCATTTCTCTCTTCAACATTGTCACATGAATATTTAAAGCAAGAAATATAATCAGTTCAGTGCTTTTTCTCTGGTGCCAGGATCATAAAGAGAATAGCTGTCATTCAATACAAAATCTCTTTATTGCAATATTTAAAGGTTGTCTGTTTTACCTTGCGTGCTGGGAACCATGAACTGAAAATCTTATATGTATAAATAGGATTATGAATTAAAAGTTATACTTCAGATTTTAGGGCTAAGTAGGATTAAGGTGAAAAAGTTCTCGAAGATTTAAAAAAAAAAAAAAAAAAAAAAAAAAAGGCCATGGAGTTTATAATTAAGGTGAGAAAATTTTTAGCACAACAGTTATTGTTGGAAATGTTGTCTCATCTAAACTGAAATGTTTCCTGGGAATAGGTCAATGTTCTGAAGTTCAGTTACATTTGGTTAAATTATCTCAAAGTTTTCTCTTCTGTTTGTTTTGAGATCACTTTTTTATTTCTTCAGAATTCAAAATGGAAGGAGAGCCCCTTATATTAAAGGGGAATACAGTAACTGATCTAAATATTTTCTGAGGACTTCTTATGGGCAATTTCAATTTCTTAATTTTCAAAAAAAGAAATAAACCAAAATTGGAGCAAAATCAAAATTGTGAATGAAAGAATAATCCCAGTTCTTTTAACAGGTAGTAAGCTACCTGTAGTGTTATTTATTTTGGATGTAGAATTCTGTATCTCAGGGAAGGCCTAAAGAAAAATGATTACTTTCCTGGTGCTTTGCACTTCAGGTCAGTGAAGACTGCCATTGTGGAGCCAAGGAAGTTTATTTCTCTGGTGCTATTCAGATGTGACTTATCACCTCTCATCATGTCTCATTCATAGGTATGTATCCGGGTGTGCCAGTTTATGCTTCTTGCATCTCAAAATTTCCATTGACACCAAAAGCTGTCTAGAAAATTCACGCTCTTGTGAGAACGTGGATTGTAAAGACCACCATGTCCTGCTGTGCTGCCCAGTGCCATGTTTTTGCTCCGGTCCTTCCTGTCCCAAACACTAGGTGCCACTGAGAAGCCAGCTGTTGATCTCAGCTTCACTTTCAGCATAAGATCCCAGAGTAGGATAAAATAGGCAGCATGGCAGAGTGGGCTTCATTTCTGGTTGTACGTATGTGTACAAGATATGTGCTATGCAGGAAGAATCCATGCTGTTTGGCATCTGTCTTCTCCATTCCCAGGAGGGAGATGAAATTAATTCAGAACCTGTATAAGTTGTGAGTGGTGGTAATAACCATCAGGCATCATTCCAGGCATCGGTACAGATTAGGAGTTGACCTGCTGGAGAGCAGCTCCGCAGAGAGGGACCTGAAGGTCCTGGTTGACAACAAGTTAACTCTGAGCCAGCAGTATGTCCTGCTGGCCAAGAAGGCCAATGGGATCCTGGCTGCATGAGGAGAAGTGTGGCCGGCAGGGTGAAGGAACAGATCCTGCCCCTCTGCTCAGCTCTGGGGAGGCTGCACCTGGAGTATTGGGGACAGTTCTGGGCTCCCCAGTATAAAAGGATGTGGAGCTTCTAGAGAGGGTCCAGTGAAGAGCTACAAAGATGATTAAGCAAGTGGAGCCTCTCTCGTATGAAGAGAGACTGAGTGAGCTGGGCCTGTTCAGCTTGGAGAAGTGAAGGTTGAGAGGGGATCAGATTAATATGTATAAGTACATGAAGGGGGAATGTAGGGAGCAAGGGGCCAACCTCTTCTCAGTGGTGGCCAGTCATAGGACAAGGGGAAATGGGTACAAGTTGAAACACAGGATATTCCATCTCCATATGAGGAGGAACTTCTTTGCTGTGAGGGTGACAGAGCTCTGGAACAGGCTGCCCAGGAAGGTTGTGGAGTCTCCCTCTCTGGAGGTCTTCCAAACCTACCTGGATGCCACCCTGTGCCATGTGCTCTAGGTGTCCTTCCTGGAGCAGTGGGATTGGACTATATGATCTCTAGAGGTCCCTTCCAATGTTACTGTGATTCTGTAATAATGAAGTACTGAGGAGCCCCTGGATCTGGAACAGAGGCTGCATTATGAGGAATTGTATGGATACCAAATATCTTCAGAATCATTGCTTATGTCTTTGCCCTCTTCTGCACATTGGAGTTTGTGTAGTCACCAGAGCAAAGAGCATCTTGGTCATCCTGTTATATGACTGCAGGTCCTGACCAAAAGCTGTTGGAAGCATTTGCTACTTGAATGTGGCATAAAGGAACTTGAAGTTTCTGAAGCAGTTACTTGGTGCAGGTGTTGCACCATCAGTGATCTTTGTCAGGGACAGGGTCTTTTCACATCCACTTTGCTTCTCAGCAGGAGCTGCCATCTGAAAAGTGGGCAAATCGTGAGATGTTAACTCGTGGAAGGGCCACGGTAATACAGGCTTTTGCTATACGGAAAGATGCAAAGCAGTAGGCAAATTTGACATAAGAGACTCTCTTGCTCCTCAACTAAGAGCACAGCAAGGATATGTGAGGTGAATATCCTTTTATGGTACCTTGCACATGGTAAAAGGCAGATGAAGATAAGGTACTGCAGTCTTGAGACTCTGTAATGAGATACATCCTGGAAGTGTTAGAGAACCGTTCTTAGATGCTGTCTGTCTTTTCTGCAGTGTAATTCGCTGAAGCGAATGAGTCCTCTTCTTCAAAGTGGTCATGTGGCAATATAAAGCAAGGGTTGCTTCATAGCTGATCCTAGTTATACCCTGTGGATGAATCCTGTTTTCTGAATTAGTCTAGTTTTATTATAATAGCATCTGCTCTTATGTGCACCAGAGCAAAAATTGACTCTCAGAGTTACTAGCTAAAGAGCTAAGGTTTGTACAATATGTTATATGTTATCCTGGACTTGAGCAAGGCTTTTGACACTGTCCCTCACAGCATCCTCCCGGGCAAGCTCCGAAGGTGTGGAATAGATGAGTGGATGATGAGGTGGAATAGGAATTGGCTCCATGGCAGGACTCAGAGAGTGGTAATCAGTGGTGCGGGGTTCAGTTGGAGACCTGTAGTTAGCGGTGTTCCCCAGGGGTCGGTCCTCGGTCCAGTCCTGTTCAACTTACTCATTAACAACCTGGATGAAGGGCTGGAGTGCTCCCTCAGCAAGTTTGCCGATGATACCAAACTGGGAGGAGTAGCTGATATCCCTGAGGGCTGTGCTGCCATCCAGAGGGACCTGGACAGACTGGACGACTCAGTGGTTAGAAACCTCATGAGGTTCAACAAGGGCAAGTGCAAGGTCCTGCATTTGGGGAGGAATAACCCTGGACACAGTACAGGCTGGGGGCTGACCGTCTGGAGAAGAGAAGGCTGAGGAGGGAACCTGATCAGTGTGTATAAATACCTCAAGGGAGTGAGGGAGGAGGATGGGTTGGCCTCTTCAGTGGTGGACAGCGATAAGACTAGAGGAAACGGCCACAAGCTGAGGCACCAAAGTTCCACAGGAACTTAAGGAAACACTTCTTGACAGTGAGGGTGACAGAGCCCTGGAACAGGCTGCCCAGAGAGGTTGTGGAGTCTCCTTCTTTGGAGATCTTTAAAACCCACTTGGACGCAGCCCTGTGCCACGTGCTCTAGGTGACCCTGCGTGTGCAGGGGGGTTGGACTAGATGACCTCTGAGGTCCCTTCCAACCTTAAGCATTCTATGATTCTATGATGACTCTTCACAGATAGAAGGGCATGTGTTTCTGTACATACTTAATAATACCGCTGTGTATTCATAGATATATTTTAAAACTGGAGCTGAGATTCACATTCCTTCAGGAGTATAGGCACAAGCTGTCTTTGTTTTAATTTAATGAGGATCTATGTATATGCATGCCATTAATGACAGTTTAGCAGCAGTATAAAGATTTCACCAATATTAATTTGGGTTGTCTGCATAGCTTCCTGGGTTCTTTTTCATTTTAATTCATCAAACATAATGTTGCATGGGTGCAGTTTTCTCACTTAATTACGGTAGCCTATAAACATCATTATATTCACAAAGTTACCTATTCCTTTCTATGTCCATCCACCAATTTCTGGTATGATCCTTCATCTGAACTCTGCAAAGTAGAGTTTGTTTAATTGTTTCTGAGGTTTTGGCTATACTAATGAGTTGTTTTGCGCTTAATGAAAATGAAATTTGTGGGATGAAGACTCATTCTTCATTCTGTTCTTATCCGTATTTAACAGTCACAGTGTCAGCAGCAGGAGAATACCTTTTCTAATAAATGGTATTAATCTGTGAAGAATAGATCCTAAATATGGTGGAAATACCGTAGTAATTTTTAATGGTTCTTCAGGCTTTTTTTAAGCCGCTTTTGTTCTTTCCTATTAACTATTTCTGTTCTGTGGATAAATGGCTTTTTACCCCTTCTTACGCAAACAAACTATTCCTCTTTTCACTGTCAGAGAATGTTTTTTCTAGATCTCTTCCCTGGCACATGAAGGAAGGGCTGTGTTTTCTATGCCATGCTGTCAAACTGCTAACACCATAGGGAGCACAGTTTGTCTGTTCCAAGAGGTCTTTTTATTTTCTTCATAATGTTACCTACCCTAAAGGTCTTATGTAGCCTCACCTAACTCAGGATTTGGAGGGGGAGGAGGAAATAGCGTTTCTGATTTTGTTCACTTCTCCATATTTCAGTTCATTTTCTTTCCACTTCTCAGATAATCAAGAATATTGGATTGTCTTTTTTTATTTTATATTTATATATATAAAATATTTATACATACAATATTTATAAATTATAGATATATTTACATTTTATAATATATTTATATATTATATATTACATATTATATTATATACATTATATATTATATACTATTTAATATATAATGTTTATATACATTATATATTATATACTATTTAATATATAATGTATATAATATGCATACTATATAATGTATATAATGTGTATGATATGTATAAGGTACAGCAGTCTTGAGACACTGTAGTGAGATACATCCTGGAAGTGTTAGAAAACTGTTCTTAGATGATATCTGTCTATATCTATCTACACACACACACACACACACACACACACACACACTCACACTCTTAAAGCTAGAACAAAGCCTAATTGCCTGTGTATTCAGTGATATGAAACCAATCCAGATTTGTTCAAAATGTCTTTAAACCTCCGTTTTTGTTACTGTCATTACATGAGTGGAGGTATGTAAAATGTGATAACATTTCTGAACAGCTTCATACATCCTAAGGAAGTGGTAGTTCATTTCCCAAATGACATATGAACCATCAACAGTTACAATGCTGCTGTAAGACCAACAGCTGAATAACCTAAGTAATACAAGTATTCTGTAAAGTTTTGATAGAGATGATAAATTCTACTTTCACTTCACTATTGTTCTTAATAAACTGGAAGGATGGCCAAAGAAAAATAAAAGTCGTCTTCATATCTCTTATTACCCTTTATCATGATTGTATAGGTGTAATTAGATTGATGCACATCTTTTGAGTGTCAGTTTATGTGTATCTCTAAAACCCAAGGAGCGACTTTCAAGGGTCCTTGCTAGTATTTGTTGAGAAAACGAGAACTGCTCTGTTAAAGATTTTAAGTTCAGTTTTTGGCTCTATCGAGTCCAAGATACAAAATGTTTATATCTTGCTGTTAGCAATGGTAACAATATTACAGGTCCCAAAGCTATACTTTGCCCACTGTAGTAATGTGTGTCATCTTTAAGAGCTAAGCACCTCTTCAAGGATGCAGTTGTCAGAGGATCTGAATTATTTTTGAGACCCATTTTCTATTCACTAGTGGGTGCTAGGGAGTGTTCGGTAATACAAGCCTATCTTTAAAATGGTTTTGACAGAATCAAGGGGGAAATTGCTTCACAGAAGGAGGCGGAAGAGTCATTTCCATGGCACATCAGTAAACGGATGTATATGTATACAGATTACTTAGTCTGTACACTCATAATCTCTCTGTTTCTTTCCTTCATTCTATACATCAATGCAGCAATCAATTACTTTCTCTACCTTATCTTAATTTGGAAGGAAACATACTGCAGAAACTGTGCCTTTCACTGATGCAAAGTGAATCAAGGTTGTCTCTTTAGAGTTTAAATTTATTCAATATTCCAGGTTTCAGATATCAGCGGGTGCATATTCCACTATCCTGTATTTGTCAATGATGTAGTAAATAATGCAGCATCTCTCTGAGGTGTTGATGTAGTTGACTCTATGGACCTATATATTAATTGTCATGTGAAATCTGTACATTTATCTGTATACGCTTAATATCTAGTTGCACAGTATTTCATAGTATTACCTAGTATTGTCCATCATCAAAAGTATGCCTTTAACTTCACTGTATTTCATATTTGTCAAAAACCTGCAGTTAAGAATATCTTTATGCTACTGACCCAGTACAAAATTGGTATCAGTCCTCTGTATATGGGAGACTAAATTAATCTCTGGGATCCTAATGAAAACCTTCACCCTTTAACTAAGCTATTGAAACTTTATCCATCATTTTTGTTGATTTTGCTGAAATATTTTTACATAGGTTTGTCAAGAAAAAAACATATATGTGAGCATTCAAAATCACCTCAGTTCAATACATCAATGGTGCATAACAGCAATAAAGTTGGTATTAATGAGAGAACAGTATTTTCTAAAATGACAGCTGCAATGTTCTCATTGTGATAGAGCCATAAAACAGAATGTACTTGCTCATAAGGTGCTGTGGATTATCAGAAACGTGATCCGGTTTCCATCAGAAGTCACCCAGAGGTCTCTTCACGTTTTGACCCTTCATGTGTCTGTTGAGCTCTTATCTTGAAATTAGTGCCATTTTTCAGGTTCTACCCTCAAGTGCAGTATGCACTTCATTTTTATATGTCCGATAACAGGAAGAAAACTTAAATATCACATTTAAGCCTGAAGTCACCGAAGGGCCATCAACTATGAATTTAGGATATAATGGTATTAATTACATTCATGAGGCACATGGTGTTGAATATGAGGCCTTTGGATTGTGGAAGTGAATGTCATTTGAGATCATCAGTACTTCTTATCTAATGTGAGTCAAGAACAGTGTCTAACCTGAGTAACAAGCAATTATACCACTGATGGATGTCTTCACCTAAGTGACAGATAGTATTTCAGTAATAGCAAAAATATTGTCATAAATTATTATAGGCACATTCATGGTTTTTTGCATCTCTGGAAGGAATTGGGTTTGATCAGGAGAGTGCTGCTGATGGAGAGCAAACCTTTAAAGAGCCATTAAGGATCCAGGCAGAAAAGCAGATTTTGATAATGCTGAAAGTTGGGAAAATTGAGGCAGATGTTGGAGGTCTAATTTACCCAGATGTGAGAAGCGCAGAGGTAGATATTGTTAGCCCAGAAAGATTCTCTGGAGGAACACCAAAAACATGGAATGCAGAAGAAATGTCATCATATAAACTAAAAATAGATGCAATGAAGATAAACCCTGCTTGCAGAAATACCATGTGCAAGCAAGGCCAAGCTATCTTGCAGATCTTCTACCTCATTTAAAGAACTGCTATATAAAAGGTGACAGGATAACTTATTGTGAAGTGTGAGCGATACCATGGAGAAATGATAAAATAATATGAAATATGTATTGAGAAAGCTTGTATTTCAATAAACTGAATTCAGTTTTACTTTTTCTTTGGATTGAATATTAACTTTCTGTGCACTTATTGTGAAAAGTGAATCTTGCAGGAGGTGATAATAAAAAGAAAAGAAGAAAAAAAAGACAAAAGTAGATGTTAAACATATTCTCCTTAAATTTCTGCACTAGTTTTCTTAAACATGTAGGAAATTGATATATATTCTTGCATGTATTTTTTGTTAACTTTCGCTTTTAATTTCTTCATCTGATTTTTTTGTGTGTGTGCATACAATTACTGCACAAAGAAAATCAAAGCCTAATCCAAAGATAAGGGACCCCTGTAGGTTTTTTTCCTTCTCTCTTAAAGCACATGTCACAGGACTTGTGTAATTACTGGAAAACTTAGATTTTGATTAGACTTAGCTTAAGATTAGACTTAGATACTGGAAAATGCTCCACTGCAGGGTGCTTTTTTTTTTTTTTTTTTTTTAAGTCTGGATGAATCTTGAGCTAGAGCATTCTGGATGAATATTGAGCTCTTGGCAAAAGATATGGATCAAGCTTCTAGAAACAAGGCTGTTCAGCATGTCTAGCAAAAGAGCAAGATTAAGTTTTCTACGGTATCATTTTGTTTCCTTCTTTGTTTACATCTGGAAATTCAGTAGAATGGGATAAGCACGCAGCAGGTGCTTTTGGTATGATTTGCTAATACTCAGTGGCTCCAAACTGTGCAGCACATGCAGTTAAAATCAAGGAATCACAGAATGTTTAAGTTTGGAAGGGACCTCTAGAGATCATCTAGTCCAACCTTCCTGCTCAAGCAGGCACACCCAGAGCATGTGGCACAGGGTGGCATCCAGGTGGGTTTTGAAGACCTCCGGAGAAGGTGGCAAATAGTCCAGCCCTGGCAAAGGAAGCAGAGGAAGAACCAGGGCCATCTCCATGTAAATGACCACAGATGCGCTGACGTCCCTAATCTGGTCAGTTAACTCCAGCTGCAAATCTGATGCTCTAGGGAAGAAGTTAGTTGAATGGGGTGCAGAATTCACTGAATTTGCTGCTGAATGGGGAGGGGGCCTTGGTGACGGAGGATGCTGAGAAGGCAGAGTTACTAAATGCCTTCTTTGCCTCTGTCTTTACTGCTAAGGCGACCCGCCATGAACTGCAGGGCTCAGGTGAAAGAGAGATAAAGGGGCAAGAGGAAGACCTTCCGCGGGTTGAGAAGGATTGGGTTAGGGATCACTTAGACAAACTGGCCACCCAAAAATCTACGCGCCCCAATGGGATGCACCCAAGAGTGCTGAGGGAATTGGCTGAGGTTATTGCTCAGCCTCTCTCCATTATCTTTGAGAGGTCCTGGAGAGCAGGGGAGGTGCTGGAGGACTGGAAGAGAGCCAAAATCACTGCAGTCTTCAAAAAGGGCAAGAGGGAGGAGCCGGGAAACTACAGGCCGGTCAGCCTCACCTCTGTCCCTGGTAAGGTGATGGAACAGCTCATCTTGGAGAGTGTCTCTAGGCATATGAAGGAGAAGAAGGTGTTGAGGAACAGTCAGCATGGATTCACCAAGGGGAAGTCATGTCTGACGAACCTCATAGCCTTCTATGATGGGATGACAGGCTGGCTGGACGAGGGRAGASCYRTGGATGTTGTCTACCTTGACTTCAGCAAGGCTTTTGACACTGTCTCCCATAACATCCTCATGTGGAAGCTCCGGGAGAGTGTTCTGGAGGAGTGCACAGTGAGGTGGATCGAGAACTGGCTGGATGGCAGAGCTCAGAGAGTGGTGATAAATGGGGCTGAGTCCAGTTGGAAGCCCGTGACCAGTGGTGTCCCCCAAGGGTCAGTACTGGGCCCAGTGCTGTTCAATTTGTTCATCAATGACTTGGACGAGGGCACGGAGTGCACCCTGAGCAAGTTTGCAGATGATGCCAAGCTGGGTGGAGTGGCCGACACTCTGGAGGGCTGTGCTGACATCCAGAGGGACCTGGACAGGCTGGAGAGTTGGGCAGAGAGGAACCTCATGAGGTTCAACAAGGACAAGTGCAGGGTCCTGCACCTGGGGAGGAATAACCCCAAGCATCAGGACAGATGAGGGGTTGACCTGCTGGAAAGCAGCTCCACAGAGAGGGACCTGGGAGTCCTGGTTGACACCAAGTTAACCATGAGTCAGCAGTGTGCCCTCATGGCCAAGAAGGCCAATGGGATCCTGGCTGCATCAGGAGGAGCGTTGCCAGCAGGTGGAGGAAGGGGATCCTGCCCCTCTACTCAGCTCTGGTGAGGCCTCACCTGGAGTATTGGGGGCAGTTCCTTTGGACATGGAGCTTCTAGAGAGGGTCCAGCGGAGAGCAACTAAGATGATTAAGGGACTGGGACATCTCTCGTATGAGGAGAGACTCTGTGAGTTGTACCTGTTTAGTGTGGAGAAGAGAAGGCTGAGAGGGGATCTTATTAACATGTATATGAATATAAATATATGAAGGGAGATTGCAGGGAGGAAGGGGGCCAAGCTTTTCTCAGTGATGGCCAGTGACAGGACAAGGGGTAATGGGTACAAGCTGAAACGCAGGAAGTTCTGTCTCCAGGTGAGGAAGAACTTCTTTACTGTGAGGGTGACAGAGCAGTGGAACAGGCTGCCCAGGGGGGTTGTGGAGTCTCCTTCTCTGGAGGTCTTCAAAATCTGCCTGGATGCCACCCTGTGCCACATGCTCTCGGTGTGCCTTCCTGAGCAGGAAGGTTGGACTAGATGATCTCTAGAGGCCCCTTCCAACCTTTAAGATTCTGTGATTCTGTTGGTAACTTCTTGTTAGACCTTGCATGAAGGACCAAGTTGAAATGTTAACTGCTTAATGTACATTTTCTCTGACAGCTCAAAGCATTTTTGACTGTAATACAGCTACTTAAATTAAGCAGAGCATGTAACTCTTGAATGCTAGCTTTTTAAGCATAGTTGTAAAACTGCTGAACAGATATTTAGTAAGCAATGGTATAACCAGAATTCAGAGAAGACCTTTCTTTTTTTTTTTTTTTTTTTTTTTTTTTTACTGCAAGACCTACAATACCAAAACTTTAAGTAGCAATTGGGACTGCACTAGGAAAGGAGTGCTTAATTTTTTTAATAAAATCTTTGTAAGAAATGTCAGTTATTATTAGGATTATTCTTTTACTGTTAGAAGTTATACTCCATGCAACACAGCATAAAATTTTTGAAAAATGGCACCTGCTGTCATAAATCTCAGGGATTCATGTAAGAGATGCTACCATAAAAAATAAGTTCACCTTACAAAGTCATTGCATCAGGGAAAAAAATGATCAAAGTTCTTGGTGACATTCTATCACTGTTTCCATTTCATATGCCAGAACAAGAAGCAGAGATGACTGATAATTTCTATAATAATTTGTAATAATTCCAGGAGACAGAAGAACTGATAGTAATGCTATAATGTATTCTTGAGCTAAGTTTCTCTTTCCCTCATGCTTTTTAGATTTGGCCATTGTGCTCTGTCTATTGCAGATAATCTGTCAGGTCAACAATATCAATAGTTGTTATTACAGAAAGCAGATGTTATCAGCATCCTATCTGTCCATTTAATTAGGAATGTGGTCTTGCTGTTAAGCTTAAGGACTCTTAGAGAAAGAATAAGCAAAACAATACATTTCAGAATTCTTAAAGGGGCCTGGCCTTCTTAAAAGAAGGAAGGTGACGATTTCTTTTCAGCAGCCACACACAAACAATGAATATTGTGTAAAACAATTTATAAAAATAGTTTAATGGCTTTTACATCCTTGGGTGAGGTCAGTGGTGGTCCTGCTGGACTTCTTGCAACAGCGTGGCTTTTCTGTACTGATATGTGGTAAATTGCAAAATTTTAGTCTTTCCTTTGTCTATACTGAATGCTCAATCCTGAATATTAAGTGTATGAACCTGCCAGAACCTGCCTGCAGCCATGTCCTTACCCTGAAGGACATCCTGCCTCCCTCCCAGGAAGGCAGCCTGGCATCAATAAGCGAGTCAAAATCTGATGTGGGGTTAGGTTCACGACCAAGACATAAAAAAAGTCCAGGAGAAAAAGAACTGTTTAAGTGAATGAGCAGGGTCAACTGTGCCAGGAAATATGCTGGTAGCATCAGTTAGCTGCAAAAATCAAGATTTCTAGTAGTTTGTTTGGTAGAGCTTTCCCAGTTAGAACATTTCTCATTAGCTCTGAATGCTCCTGAAAGAACACGGACAGATTCTGGACCTGGTAAAATTGAGTGAGTTTCAAATACTAGCAAAGTAATTTGTTAGCATAAGGAATTCAGATACTCCAAGTGCACTGTAAAGTTTTCATGAACTTGCCAAAATGCCAAAAAAAAAAAAAAAAAAAAAAAGGTTTGCCCCTTTTTGCTTTTAAGGCTATTTTAGGAAGGGAGGGAAACACTTTGTGTCCTGTCACGGTGTGTGAAGCACTGGGGTTGGCAATGCCAGCTATGCTCCAGGCTGCAAAGGCATTCGTGTCAGTACTTCCAAAAAAGCACATCTGACTCACCATTATTTATACAGTCTTATTTAATGGCTGTGCATGTTTACAATGAAATGGTGGTTGAATTTCAGTGGATATTAGTCTTGTATCTAGTTCTTATAAGTTTCAGTGTTGAACAATATTGTGTACTGCACTGTATACTGGTAAAAATATAGATGAATTTTTTTCCTAGTTTATGGCAACTTGGCTTTTCTCTTTGTAGTTATTAGGATTTTTCTCGTATTTTGGGAGATGAAGTTGTGTTAGTTTTAATCATCTGTGATTCTGTGAAGTGACAGCTTTGAAAAAGAGGCAATCCAAAAAGGGTTTATTTTCCACCTTGGTCTCTGATTGGAATCAATTCCCGAGGCAAAACTGTTCCTGTGATTCGCGCTGGGCTTGTGCTGAGCCTGCAAGTGGACGGAGTTTCACAGTGCAGTGCTTGGTCACGTCTGATGCAGTATATCCAACGGCTCCATGTTCAGGCTCCATGTTACCGAGGCCTCCTGCAGATAGAAATATCCTAAATATGCACTCAGATGGACAGAAGGAGCTGCATTCACCCCACATGCACTTTAGATGCACTTTAGTGCTAGTGTAGAAAATGTTGTTTTCAGACATTAAGTTGTAGCCGTAATATAGCCCTACAATAAACAGCTTAGACCATTGTGGGTGCTTGGCAGGCTCACAGGTGCAGTTACCCCCCAAGGCTCTCACTATTTGATTGTTTCTTAAAGACAAGCATTTCATTTGGTTTATGACCCCAGGGAGACATCCAGCCCAGGGCTGAGAGAAAGCTAAAAGGGGAAAGAAAGAGGATAAATGGGCATTGCTTCAAAGACGATTTTACTGGAACCCTAGCTGAAGTTTAAGTGGCCCTGAGATGTCATACTGAGTGATTGCAGTGTGCATTAAAATAGCTATCTACTTACTTATTAGCCAATGTATTTGCTTTCTGAAAGTCCCACCATCCCCTTATGACTTTCCAGCATGTTTTCTCAAGTACAAGGATCGTTATGTAGCTTTTGTCAACATCAAATGCTCCAAAGCTGTCAGAAGATACTGTGTTGACAGGACTGGAGAGGCAGTGCTTCCATTATTTCTGTAAAATGAGATATACGTATATATTTGTGTGTACTTATGTGTGTGTGTGTGTGTATACATATTTTAGGAAAAAAAATGGCAGGAAAAATCTTTACATGGGATAAAAAGTTTCAGTTCTTTGGAACAAAATTTCTATTTTCACTGAACTGACATTTCCTACAGTTATTTCCTTCAAAAAGCAAGGTGAGGTAGGATGCAATGGGACTGAGAAGTAAACAGCATCAGCCTGTGTTTATTACAGAACTGAGAGCATTGCTACTGTAGATACATCCTGCAACTGTAGATATTTCTTCCCATCTTCTCCAGCTTTTAACAATTAAATACAACAAATATGGAGACATTTCTGTGACTACCATATATATATCTCTTGCAAACTGGGTTTCTTTTTTTCAAGAACCTATCTGAAGCCACAAAAGCAAAGAAAATTCAATTCCTGTAAAATTGTTACGCTACGCATAACTCATTTTTATGCTAAGGTATGGGCAGAGTTTTCAGAACAGTGTGTGATCCCACATACCATATGCGTTGCATGATATCCCAGCACAATGGGTGGTTTTTACGGTGGATACAGGAAAGCAATGTAAAGCAAAGCAGAAACTATCAGATTCTGTTTGTATTCTGGAATAAAATGGTATTATTACAGAAATCAAGTGATTTGTTGCTTGATATTACTGTGGGCAGATAATGTCTCCTTGGTTTTTGTTCTTCATCTCGTGTATCTATAGCTGCCCACTGGAACAAGGAAGCTGAAGAGCATCAGCCATTCATTTCAGTGGCCTGGAATTAACAAGCTTTTTAAGTTAATGTAGTCATTTTAAATGCAGCTTGATCAAAATACTGCTGTTAATTTACAGTCTCAAAACAGAGAATGAACTCATCTGGCATGTCTTTGAAGGAGGCAAACAGGGGAAAAAAGGCGAGTGTTTTCAGTGCTAACAGCAGAAATGGGATTAATTAGTGTAATAATGACACTAGTTCTGTTGTGCTAGTAAAATCTACTTTGCAAAGTTAATATCACAGGACAAGAGCAGAAAAATTGCAGAAAATCTGTACCTCTAAGGCTAAGTATTTTAGATACTTGAGAATAAGTGTGTATTCTTATCTTTTCATTTATGTGTCTTTTCATCTTCGATATCCTACACATTAAAGGGTGTATGTACCGTCTGATATTTATTAGAATCGATTCCAGTTATGAAGTGTTGGCCTTCAATGGCAGCCAAGGAACACTTAATACCCCTTGTGCAGAGGCAAGGACCCTTTAAGAGGCTTTTGACTCACTTTTATCTTCTTCCATGATCCCAAGTCACCCTTCACTGCAAATACACTCAACTGTGTTCTTGTGGACATTGTCAAAAAACAAAGATTCTAGGGACCCATCATGATACTGAGGTGAATGAAATAAGGCTGAGTCAACAAAGTTTTATAAAGACATTGTATTTTTTGAGCTCATCCAGTCAAAATGCCATGTCATCAGTGCTTTTAGGACTTTGTAATTTTATGTAAAACATAGAAAATTATATCTGTCTCTTAAGATCTTTTTGTGGACTTCTTTTACTGAAATTGCTATATCATTGATAATTCATGTTTGTGTGTGTCTTTCACTAAATACACACAAGAAAATGTTGCCATCTGAACATGTCAACAGTGTTTTCAGTATTTATATAGAGAGGAAGTGTTTAGCATCTAACTGATAACTCTTAGCTTAAATACATCCTTATAAAAACAACAACAGTAAAGATGAGATACAAAGTTATCTTTAAAGATAGACACTTTGAGGGCTTTAGAGTTAACACGGTAATTTTTGGATCGTATCTCAGTTGCTTCCACATCGTGCCCTAGTGTAACTCAGCTGGACCAGAGGCCAAATCTTTCTGAATTGGGTGATGGAAATTAACCTTCAATTTTGTGCTACACAAATCTATATGAATTTTACCAAAATCTTCAGTTCTCCATAAGCCCTGAGGCAGCCTGTCATGCAAATGAAGCTTGTGAGTCAAAGGCGTTTAGCCAGCAGACTACAAAAGATTAAGAGAATTTAGTCCAGGCAGCAATAGTGACTATAGAGGAAGTCTATTTGATTTTTGTGTTGGAGTCCAAATAAACCCCACAATATAAAACCGGTATTGGGAGGGGAATGGGTGGTGCAGAAGGACCCTAGGAGCACAGCGTTATGCAAGGGGGCTTATATATTGAGATGGAGGACCAGAGGAGAGACCATGAGACCCCATCCACATGGGTGTCTGTTGTAACATTTCACACCCAATTCTTGGAGTATCTGAGGTAGGCTTATGAGTCCATGTCTCAGGCTGGAGTATAGATTTAACATTCCATTCTCCTTCCCATGAAAAATGGGGACTATTTCTTTACAGTGTTAGAGCTATGGTAGGGTGGCAGTTCAAGTGTTTGAATGCATCCCATCCAATGAAGGCACTTCTTAATGTGAGTATCTCCAAATTGTCTATCAGGACATCTCCAACTGTTCCAGAACTGGTCTGAGTAATTGAGTGTGGATGAGTAGAGAAAGAAAGGAAATGCTAGAATAAATCTGCCAGGATTCAGGACCAGAGGCGTCTACCACAGAGGAGTTGTTTCCAATAAAACTTGGTGGAAGTCCTCTGCTCTAAATTCTGATAGCCCATCTGTATTTTATTCCTTGCTATTAATCTGCACCAGAAGCTACTGCAGTGTCTCTCTGAGAGTCACTGAGTTGATAGGACTAATGCTCTCGAGGCAACTCGTATTACAAAAATGGGACATAAAAGTATTTAATGGCAGGATAATCTTGTAGTGCATTTGCAGGTCTGAAGTCTGGCCCACTATAATGTACTACCCCTAGATAAAATTTTAGAAATCCTTCTTCTGTTGATTAGAACCCCTTATTATTGATTCCTTTACTATTTGTGATAAACCCAATTTTTGATCCTCCTTCAGAATGGTCATTCATTCAGTGCCAGGAATCCTCTTCAAAATAACCTTTTATAGACTTAGAGATGGTTCTTGTTAGTTTCATTTAACACAACCTTTACACCTTAAAGGACTATACCATAAATGATTATTACCACATCTATACCACATCCATTAAGAACAGTTACCAGTCCATGCTTAGATTAATAAATACTTGGAGACAGGCCTGATATGCAGGTCCTAAAATTGTATTTTTCTGATTTAGCAAACTAATCCTGAAATATTCATAGAAAATTTTTGGTAGTGAGAGTGTAGTATGAAGAGTGGTATGATACTGTAACAGGTTGTGCAGAGAGGCTGTGGAGTCTCCATCCCTGGAATTACTCAGAACCTGACTGGAGATGGTCATGGAAAACCCACTGTAGCTGACCTGGCTGGGGCAGCACGGACTTAAACCAGATGATTTCCAGAGGTGCCTGTGATCACAGAGAACTGCTCTGTGATTCTGAGTCTAAAGTAGCCATGGACTGAATTTAGAGAAGGCAGAGCACAGCCCTGAATGACAAGATGTTGAAAGTACAAAGGCTTTCTTTATGTTACAGTTCAGGGCCCAAGCTACTGTAGCCACAGGATATTTGTCATAAATTAGAATACCAATTACATTCACGTACTCTTCATATCTGGGAAAATAGATTGTTTCAATATATTTATTATTCTCTATATGCTCTATTAGGACATAACAATTCTCTGCATCACTTCCAGAGTATTTGCTCAATAGACATTGAGCTGTAGAGGTTATTGAAATCACTGTTGAAACATAAATCAGACAAGAGCAGAGAGATTTGTGATGGCCTAGGGACAAAAAGTTTAGAGGAGAATTAATATTTTCATAGGTGTGGTCCTTTGATGTTCTTTTTATTACAGGATGAAAGACTTGGACTCTGTCCTCAGGTTTCGTGTCTTACTCCGTAAGTTTTTTGGATGAATATGCACAACTTTTCCCTCTAGATCAGGTACGTGAAACAAGGATTAAAGAAGAAAAAGATGTGGAAGAAATAGCACATTTGGTTTAAAACAATTGCTTGGTTACAAAGTACTTAGCAATTTCTGTGTGTATTTTTTTGTATAGCAAATTATTTGATGGAAACATGGTTCAAAGACATCAAAGTAAGTTTTGGGAATTCCTTATGTGTTACTTATCAGTGTGCATTATACCTTAATGTAGCACTAGATAAAAGTTTCAATAACCTCTTAGGTGAATGGGAAAAGGAAATGAATGCATGTATTCCCTTAGATCATATTGCTGCGTGTATCCATTAAGTTTATCCAGATTGTTTTCAAAAGACATGATGATTCCCAGGTTACAGCCTTGCCTGTTGTTCATCAGCAATCATGGTTGGATCCATTAATTTTAATATTTATGTATTGTTATAAGCAAAGTTTCACTTTTTCTCAATCAAGTTTCAGTTGGGTATCATGAACTTATGAATCCTCATGTCTTGCAATACAAGGTAGTAAAATTTTTGAAAGCAGGTAGATGGTGAAGGATCTTAGGGCTTGTTTCCACCACACAATGAATATGCTAGAAATACTAGGTTAGCTGTGAACATGCTGGACTGTCTGTGTTAGGAGATGCATTATTGCACAGAAATACTGGTTCAGGTCCTAGGAATAATATCAAGAGTGGATTTGCAAGAGGAGGAACTATGCAGGTTGCCCATAACACTGCCTTGTGCTATGCTCATTGCTGTTTATATAGTGCAGTATATGCCCATGCCCAGCATGTGTCTGAATATACAGGCATATTTCACACAGTTTGGCAGTACATCTATTCCTGGGTATTATGCAGGTAAACACAAAGCTAAGCTCAGACAAATGAACCCTGCCTCATAGCAAAGTCACGTAGTGTAATGCAGTCACTGGATGCTCCCAATTCCAGAGCTCCTCAAGTGAAAGCTCTCTTAGATACCATCTCTGTTTCTGCTCAGCCCTCCGTTTTATCTGTATGGAGGGAAGTACCTGAGCCTTTGGGCTCTTAAACCACTGTGGTCCATCTGAAAAATGTATACAAGATGAAGCTTTGTGAAATATATTGAAATATATTTTTCTTTTTCTTTTTTTTTTTTACTTATTTTTTATTTTGAAATGTTGACTACAAATGCAAAATTTCTGAATAACTAGTCCCCTGGTTATTTTCCACATGAAGGTTTACTCAAAATGGTTTCATTTTTTAAGATGGTACCTAAAAGTGCATGCCTAGATCTTGATGAATTCATAATGGCTTAGGTTTCCCTGAAGCTAAGTGTGTCTGTAGTACTTCCTTGAAGAGAAATGCCAAACAGCTGATCTTCCATTGCTTAATATCTCCTGTATCACTTTCCAGCTTTGTGCCACTCTGAATGGTGCAGAGCTGTGAGAGGAGCAAGTCTTGCTCAAAGTTTGATGTATCTCAGCATGGCAGACTACAGTATAGCTTTCTCTCAAGAGCTTACCTTTTCTAACTCTCCAAAGAATCAGAAGGAAACATAACAGTTTTGTTTTTTGCTCAGTTTGTTTTTGGTATTTAGTAAATGATGAATAGAGCAAGAAACAAACAATTAATTTAAACCGTTCGGATAGGATTCCAAATTTGATCTAAGTATTTGTTTTAAAGAGAATAAGCTTTCTATGGGTGCTATTTTTGGTGGATTTGTTTTTGTAATATCATTCTTGAACCTCAGAAAGAGGCTATGGTTTAAAGAAACCATTTATTTTCTGAGTGATAATACGGAGTTTTTTGAGAAACTAGATTTATTTATTTATTTTTTAAGAAGTAGTTATTTAACAGATCCAAATCAAATTGAAGAAGAGCCACATGGACTGCAAGGTGTTGCTCTTTTGGCACTTGCCCAGTTTTGGTCAGTGTTCGACTTAAGCAGAATCCTATTGACCAGTTCCTGTGAAAGCCAAAGAAGACTGAGAGTAGCTTAGGTCCACAGTTGCCTAATAAAATAAATCTGTTGCCTAATAAAATAAAATAAATCTTCAATGTTTGATTGAAAATTCAATGACTGACCCTTTTATGAGTAGAAATGATATTTTCTGCTTATAGATGACTAGAGAGAGCAGGTTTAATACATTTCTTTCTTGAAGCATACTCAAAAGTGGAGAAAAAAATAATTGAGGCAATAATTCAAACCTGAGAAAGGCTTTTTGAATACTTTTGTTTTTAACTCATTGGTATAATTATCTTCCAACTTGTACAGAGTCTTCCTGTATTCAGTCGTCCATAATCACAATATTTAGATAATATCAGCAAGGACAGAAGGACCAGTCTGGACTCAGCTCAGTTTCAGCATCTAATAAAGCTGTAAATTGCCCAGCTTTTCTCCATCATAATGACAGACCAACTCACATCTTTAGATCTTGACATATTTGGTGCTGCAGAGAAGTTTGAGCTGCTGTAAGCTTGTGATGAGATCCTGAAAACCTATGTAGAGGATGTTCTTCTTTTTGTTACATTCATTGTACAAAATGTGACACTTAAGTTTCAGCATATTTTGCCTTGAGTGTTGATTTGTATCCGTCACAGTCTATGTGTGTTTTTCTTTTTGGAATTCATAGAAGAACAGTTGAGTAAGATTATTTGGGAAATTTGAGAAATCTTGATGACAAAAAAAAGTCACCCAAAGTATAATTAGCTGACATTTTATCTAAGTGTCATAAGTTAATTAGTATATATGGAATAAAACTCTTTCTGGACTCAGTATATCAGTTGATCAATTTAACTTCACAAAGATACAGAGTATTAAAATTTTATTGAATTCTGTTATATACAGGCAGAAATGCATATGTGTATCTAAAGGACAACCAATCTAGACTAGCCTATCTCCTAGGGAAAAGTCAGGAGAAGCAAACAGAAGCTCTGCTAGCTCAGTGAACAAACTGCTAACCTTTTGGATGAGCTTCTTCTCTCCAACATTATTGTATTTTGTTACATGGCTGTCTTTTTTTGAAAGCTGTTTTCCCATGCTCTCATTTACATGTTGAAATTTATTTCAGTTCTGCAATTGGATTTATGAAGGTTTACAGATGCATGAGATCCATGGCATAAAAGATGCTTCATTAATGTAGCAATAAAAATTAACACAAAAATATTGTTAACACGGCTGTCCAAGTTAATGATTTTGGAAGCTTTACTGACTGGGAGCTAAGTGCTGGGTGTTGAGCACTGTGCTTTCTCACACTTCTTTGTGAACATCAGCCCTTAGGAACAGACTCTCTCAGTATTTATTTTCAGCTTCAACATGGTACATAACTGAAGTGCTGAGTTCTGCAGGTCCTTCTGTGATAGCAGGAGCTAATGAAGCTGCTCTATTTTAAAGAGCTGCTTAATCTATGTTAATACAGCGAAGATTATTATGGAAGCAATAATAATCATAGAGAAATTGATAATGACTAGAAATCAATGTCTGGCTTGTTAATTATAAAGCTTTTACTATAAAAAGAAATCATTTAGCAACTGCAATTAACCAGTTAGGAAGAATTTTTATTAGAAAATCCATTTAATAGGTCTTGTGATTTTAATGTAGTGGCTGAACCATTGCTATTTTTGCTCTAAATCCCTTCTGTATTTTGACAGTTGGTATCTAAGGCCAGATACAAATTCTGTATTCTTGAGTAAGAGAATAAGACGTTTTTGGTTTTATGTGCAGTTATTTGCCAAGACTTGTGGGTGGCCACCTTCTCTATTTAGCAAGGATAGAGCTCACATGAGTGTTTTTCCTTCCCAAAGAGATTGGGTCTAAGGCCACTGAGGACCCAAGAGAAAGGAGTATCTGTGGCAGCTATGTTCCCCAAACTCCCAGTAATAATTTACAGACTCACAGAATGGTTGAGATTGGAAGAGACCTCTGGAGATCATCTAGTCTAACCCCCTTGATCAAGCAGGGATACCTAAAGCATGTACCATAGGGTTGCATCCAGGTGGATTTTGAAGCTCTCTCAAGAAGGAGACTCAATTTTAATAAATTAAATGCAGACTGAGCCTCAGGACCAGTTTGTGTAGTTAACTGAATTTTTGACTCTCTCTCTCCCTTTTTTTGGCAATAGGCTATTGCTATTATTTAGTGCTGAAGCAGCTCTGCATGACCCACAACTGATCTAGTTTCTTCAGCTGCACTCTTTGGTGTAGAAAAAGGTGTTGTTTACCTTAAGTTTTTCCTTACTCACTTTCCTAGAACAGCAAACAGTGGTAACATACTGGCTTTTGAAATGATTTTGACTGTTTTTGTTACAAACGCAGAAAGGTGATCATATTTACTTAATTTCTCTAATCATGCATATTGTTTTCATCACATAAAGGTTCCTTTTCCAAAGTTCTCTGAGATGATTTGTATTGTTTACCCTGGAAAATTTCAGTTTTGACATGGAGTTTATATAAAATAAGATGAATCATAGAACCATTGCTTTGTTTTGACTCTTGAGGTTTAATAAAATCTCCAGGCCAACAAAACTGAGCAGGTAGGAGCCTTGTTGGGCTGAAAGCATCTAAGTGGGTGGTGTGGAAATGGCAAGTACCTGCTATAATGTGACTTTCATCACTTTGAAATACTCCTGTGCTTTCTCCTCCAACCTCGTGTCTCTGGTTAGATCAGATCCAAGCTTGCCTGAAGATTTAGTTTGTTCCAGAATAATCTGTGAGAACTTGATACCTTTGAAGTGCCTGTAGTCATCAGCACTTTAGATCCAAGACTTTCAGTCTTCTGCAAGCAATAATGTTCCTGAACAGCCTGAATAGGTCATACTGTAAACACTGCTGAATTGGGTGTTATATGTGATAGACAGCATATCCACAAAACATCCAGGCACTATTATAGCTGGTAATGTTTTACAATATGTAGTCTTCATCTGAGCTATGTATTCATCTGACTACCTTTCAGGATGCCCATAAAGGGTGCTGCTGCTTTGCAACTGCAATATCTTGATGGGTCTGCCTTCTATCTGAAGATGTTTATGCAATGCTATTACTTCTATAACCTAAATTTAAAGATACAATTCTACTTTACACCTGTGGGTTGATTAGTTCATCTTGTAAATATATTGAATTTTGTAGCCTTGGTCCCTATGTAAATTCAGGTTTTGAAAGTAGCCTGGGTATACTTACATTAAGCCAGGAAGTACTGGACTTGTATTATCTCCCTCCAGGACTTTCTGCTTAGTAGCGTAAGAGTTGTATTGCAGCGCTGAAAAATAAAGACAACCTGCAACATGCAGCAAAGCTAAATTTATAAAAGACTTGTGCACTTTATCTAGGATTTACAGGTGCTTTATGACTCATTAATTTTTTTTTTTTTTTTTTTTTGAACAGCTAGTCACTTTTATTTACCCAAGGGATCCTTGTAAGGAATTGGTATAAATGTCAAAACTTAGTTTTCTGATAACAAAATGGATGAGAGAATCTATGAGATTCCTGCCGAAAAAGAAATTGCAATATGTGTGTAGGAGTCTGATTAAGAAAGCTAATGCTGAAGGGGTTCTTGCTTATCTACCGAAGTTATGAGAAATGTTTGTGATGAAACAAGAAGCTACATGAAACACATCTGGGTTTTCATTTTCATCTAGAACTTGAAATTCACATCAGGTCTCACAAAAGGTTGGTGAGCCTCTCAAGGAATATGATCTGGGGCTTTATTTTATTGCTAGCACTTTTTACAGAAAAAGTACACACAGAAAAAAGAAGGTAATTGAATAAGGAAGGCATTTGTTTAAGTGCAACAATTATCTCCTCCAGAAAGAGAGACAAATACATACCTGTTCTTCTGGGCTCTCAACCCTTGGTTTCTATTTTTTCCTTAAAAGAATTAAGGGGCTGTATATGTTACTACCAAGATTTCTTTGAACAATGCTATACCATTAATATATTCATTTTTTTCAGTTATTTTGCTCAATCATATTTCTAAGTATAAATATTTGTGCCCATCTGAATCTGATACTTTAGAATAAGTAGCTGAATTAAATCTTTCAGGCAACACCTACAATGTGTGGATTTATGTATCTGTTCAATAAAAACATATTCAGCCTTCAAAGAATGGAAGTCTGACACACTCCTGTTTTCTCCAAAACATTTGAAAGTATTGAGCTGACAGCTTTAGTAAACCTAGCCTTAGTAAGTCTAGCAACTCCAAACTGAATTTCAGTTTCTTATCAGATTGGAACACAGAATCAGATCATCATGCTGGTGAAGACAATGGTGTTACTCTTAATTTACAGTGCTCTGAGAGAATAAAGCATAGTGGCTTCCTTTCCCTCTCCCTTTTCCTTGTGCATAGATGTTACTCCAGAGAAAGCATTGAGATAGTCTGGTGCTTCTGGTGAATTTGGGTCTGTAATGGTTTATGTAAAATGTGTGATAGTGGGCTTATCATGATGTTTGCTGTCAACAAAAGATACTAATTTAATTCCGCATAAGCCTATCAACAAAAAAAATGGCAGGAAAATATTAAAAATTGTTTCAAATCAGAAGACTCAGGAGCTTTCATGAGTGGATCTGGAAAAATTAATAAATAGTTTGTGTCAGTGTTAAGGAAGGGTGTTGCTATGAAACATGGAGGCAAAAGCAAAATGGCTACTGGAATGAAGGCTGGAAGATAAATATATTAAACTGGGTTGGAAGCAAATGTAGTATCAGGTTAGAGGGACGAGGTAGTCATCCCCAAATTCTATAGAAAATTGTATGTGACAGAGCAGATCCAGAAGTGAGAAGTTATAATAAATTCTTTGAGCCAACAGTGGAACCATCTGAGTAGGAAAGAGCAAATGTAATATTTATACTGTGGAAGGATTATGAGGGGATAATGCCATCATTATTAGCTTTGCAGATTTTCCCTGATTTTGGCCAATCTACAAATTTGCTTCAGATGAGAAAGACAGTAAGTCTGCCAGCAGAAAAGACTCTAATGGGACTAAAGGGACCATTCTTCAACAGAAGAGACATTGTCTCATCTTTGGGGAATAGGAATCTGAAAAAAATGGGGCTTCAGGCATCAAGATATGATGAGGCTTTGCTAACTAGGTAGTTTTGAGAACTGCTTTTTGTTCCTATGTAAGTTTATTCCAATTACATATGTTATTACAAGAAAATAATAGCAGTCTCCACCTGGAATCTTTCCTACTGATACAACTCCTAGACAAGACTCATCTGTGAAATGAGGATCCACTTCCATCCCTCACCAAAGGATTAATATTGAAATATTGAATACGGTGAATATTGAATGCCTTACAGACTTTGAAGGACTCAGGTACTATAATGTAGTCCTAGACATACAGTACACTACAGAAGAATAGAAATGTGTGCTTGTGTAAATCATAGCTCTGGCACGTGTTGACATGTCATACTCATGTGATACAATCACAAAATTGAGTTTGGATCAAGTCTTAGTCCCTAGTGGTCCAGATTGTGCTAGCTCATTTCATGAGAATTCTTTGAGCTCTGAATTTTTGTCCAGAGATTGGGGCAGGAGGGAGGTTGTGGAGCAGGGAGGAGAAGGCAGAAACAGGGTCGGAATGGGCATCCCTTTGTATCTGATACATTTATTTTAATGCTTAGAGAGGGAAGTAGAGTGGAAACATTCTGTTTTAGACTGGCAGATGAACTATAAGAAGGTGTAGGGAACTAGAAGAAACCAACAAAACAGGGATATTCTGAGAACAAAAGTAAGTCAAAGTGACTGATGAGATTTCCAGTCCTTCAGATGCTGTTGTGAAAACTTTCCCAAAGGAACTCCAGTAAATCAAGCAACGTAAATTTGGAAGCGATACCACAGAGATAACAATGTGTATCCCTGTGGGCCTGGCTGAGCGGGACACTAACAAATAGATCCAAAAGATAATGAGTGCTACCTTTCTGATAATAACAACATTGAAAGAAAGGAGAGAGTTTTCTTCTTCTTTTTATGAAGTAAGACAACAGCCCAGGACCTTAGTAACTGAGGGGCTAGACAAAGAAACAGGAAGGTTAGAAGGAGAAAGAAACTGGAATGCAGAATAGTCAAAGAGAAGAAGGTTGGATAATAACCTATATAGAGCATCCTCCAAAAGCAAAAGGAATTTTTGTTGCTTTCTGCAAAGCCCTTATCATGAGATCACGTGTTTATCCATAATGATCTCTCATAGTAGATTGAATTTGGTAACATCTAGGCTGGTTGAACAGGCTCCTGAGATGTTGCATGAAGAGCACCAATTCTTGGGAAGCGACAGGTGTGACACTAGAGAGTGAGTGAGGTTCCAGTGCATGACTGGGAGGTTGCTTGGCTGACCTCCTGGTTATGTGCTCTAGCACCCTATGCAGAATCAGGAGTGCTAAAACCACACCTCAGAATGGCTTGGTGCTTCAGCAGCATCTCACTATTTTACTGTTTTAGTCTGCTGCCTGCCCCTAACTTTCAAACTTTTTTCTTTATTTAACTTTTGAAAAGTTTGAGTCATTGTAAGTGCCATGTACAAGAATTGCCCACTTTAAATGAAAAAAAACTCTTTGCATTTGGTGGTCAGTTCCTTAAGTTAGTCAGGTCACAAGATTCATCACTAAATAGAAGGTCAAATGATTATATCACTTTAAAAGGCAGTTTTCTTTGAAAAGAAAATGTGTACAAACAGATGTATTGTGTCTCTGCAAAAAATTTACATGTTTCCTACAGTAAAACAGCTTGTCACAGGTCTAAAACAGAGTGGCTAAAATAGGCTTTTCCCATATTGCTCTCTTCTGGTTCTTTACTCATTCTATTGTATTCATATACAGAGATAAAGATCTGATTATGATGAGTCCTTCCAAAGATGGTTAGCCTTTAAAAGACATACATTTATATTAGAACAATATAAATATTGTTCTATTACTCCACTAGGTGGACTAAAAGCCTGACCAATTGTTAGACTTCTGTCTTTATGAAATTACCCTTCTATCTTGGGCAGTACTTGGTCAGAGGAGCCGATGTACTTCATGCTGTGGTTAAAAGTTTTACTGTTGACCTTTAATCTTCAAAGCCTGATGTGGCCCTCGAGGAAGAGGAGTGCACAGTAATGGCCTCAAGTTGAGACCGAAACCTGGGAGAAAAGAATTGGAGACAGATGGGAAGGCACTATGTGATGCCTAATATCACACTATGTAGTAACATGGTATTGCATTCGCCTTTAATTCAGCTTACTGTTCTCTGCCATCACTCTATGGGACTTTGTGTGAATTTAGTGCCTTTGCCTCGTCTTAAGGTATTGGTGTGGTTAAGGGATGTGCTGGTGGGATTTTGATTCTAGTATCTAAAATGTTGAGCAAGGGCTATGGAGAAAAGAAAAATCATTGAGATGCTTGGACCACAGGAGCATACAAATTATCTGGCCCTTGCCCCACTCAGTGTTCCCAGAGGAGCAAGAGATCTCCGAGAGAAGGCCTAAACCTATTTGTATTCCTATTCAGATACTTTCTCATGCAGTTCTTGTAAATAACCTTTTTGGCTCTGCTTTGCTGCATTTTGTATTGTTTCTATGAAAATGGTGAGTGCTGTGTTGGGGCTTGCTCCCTACCAGGGAAGCTGAACGTGAGGGCTCAGAGCTCCCGTTTGCCTTGACGTGATCTTGCTCTCCACGTGATCTTTATAAGTGGCAGCTTGAAGGGAGGGACCTGCTTGTAAAGTGTTTGCGAGAGAGTGGGGAAGCGCTGCAGGATGCAAGCCGAGGGCAGCACACATTGCTTTGGATGGTGGCAGGTTTCAGGGGCTCTCCCCATTCCTCTGCAGCTACATTGTATACTGCAGCAGTGGGGATTTTATACCATATGGAGGTTTTTAGCCCTAAGGTTTTTCGTATCTGGGTAGTGGAGCTGGCAAGGTTCAAGTTTGGGTAAGGGTGTGTGGAGGGCCCCCCCACTCTGGCCCCTCCACACACAGACATGTGAATCTGTGTTCTTAAGCAGTTTATGCATCAGCTTTCATTTCAGTTTCTTGTGAAAAAAAATCAGTAAGTGCAATGATAAGAATGCATTTAATGCAAACTCTGGAGTCAAAAGTTATCTTTTTCTATGCCTACTGTATTAGTTCCGATAGCAAATAAGAGACGGTTCAGAAAGGTGTTTGTGTCTGCGTTTGTATGTGTTCCTGTGATTGCACATTTTTGTGGGCACTAAAAATAGAAGTATTAGCACAGATGATGGCCTTCGCCTCTGCAGATTTGATGATGCAGTAGTGTCAAACTTGCTTTATCAGCTGCACTTCTGAGCATGCTGAAAATTAACTTTTGTCCTTCTAAAACATACTCTGTGCAACTATAAATCAGAAGAAGAGACAGATGAATGAGGTGAAACATTAGCTCAGGAGTTTGAAGAATCACTAGCCACAGTTTGTTCTTTTAAAACCAATATTTTCCTTCTATCAGTAGCAGAGAAAAGCTTTGTCCTTAGAGCAGTGCCAAAGACAGGAGGTTTTGTTCAAATTGAGCCCTGCAAGTTCTCAAAAGCTGCATTTATCCACAGTTGGTGGGAGGTGAAAGCCCCTTTGCTTCCCCAGAGTTCTCCAATGGTTATGAGGAAAAAAAGAAAAAAAAAAAAAAGAGGGACTATAAATTGTTTTTCTTCTCATTAAAATTTCCTTCCTTTTTGTGCAGGAACCTGCACAATGTGAGATGTGAGGTTAGCAGCAGTGACAAAAAAAACAACTTTCTCTCATATTTTGCTGAGGATATTTTGCTGGCTTTCTGTTTTTCTTTCAGGCTTACAGGCTGAAATTCACCCCTAAAACAATTATAACTTTCCAAGTTGTTTCATCTGTAGAAGACTCTATGCTGCTATTTTTGCATAAATTCTAGTTTGCATTAAATTTTAGGATTCCAGAGGGTTTTGCCTTTCAGCTGGTGTTCAAATCAGGTACTCAGTCCCCAGAACTGTGTCCTATTCCCTCCCCTTCTTACCCCCTCCCCCCAAAAAATACAGTCAAGAACGGTTTTCATTGATGTTATTTATTGTGAACCATTCCTGGGTCTTGGTGTCCCTTGAATCATGTCTGGACTTTTTGGGTGACTTGCTACGTGGCTAAGCCAGTAGTGCTTGAGGCTGTACCAAGCACTGCTCCTCGGCCTAGCTTGTTTGGAAGCTCAGGCACTGCTCCTGAGCCCATTCCCAAGCCATCTCCACTCAAGTCACCGGCCATTCGTTGAGGAAATCTGAACTCAGGATGCATTAGTGAAATGGTCCAGTAGATTTTCTCAAGGAAGCTTTTCTATAAGCTCCTGCATGATACCAAAGGCAGTGTGGAGAGCCTGGCTCCTCCTGAAGCCTGTACTGAAGGTTCCTCATTGTGGAACCTTTAACCTGGGCAGCGTTTGCGTTGCCACTGAACCTCCCAAAGCAGCAAGTTCTTCTGGATTTTACTTTTCCTCATAGCTCTGCATCTGTCAGTGCTTAGGCTGCTGCTCAGCTTGGTCATATGGATGTCGGTGGCAGCTTTGCAGCCTGCAATTAGGTGTGAGAGCAGAATCAGCCCTCTGCACTAGTAGTTCCTTTAACTGCTGTGGGATTCCAGTGTATGTAGGATTCATCGTAAGTTTACTATCGTAAATGCCCACGCTAGTGGGCATTTTCATGTGTGAAAAGTATGAGGCAAGATATTCATTCCTCATTGCCTCATTTTGTGTCATGGAGTAATTGAAGGTGTCAGTGACGTGAGGGCAAAATTAAACAATAAGTACCAATAGATAAAGTGGAAAGTCAGGACACCTAGGGAAGAACACACTTTTTTAAAGATATAGAATCATAGACTCATAGAATGCTTAAGGTTGGAAGGGACCTCTTTTTTTTTTTTTTTTTTTTTTTTTCTGTTAATCTACCCATGAAATGGATGGAAATATGCCTTATATTTATTAGATTCTCTTTTCTTTAATTCTGGGGTTTTTTTTCGGTTCCAATGTTTTTGTTTCTGTCAGGAGACCTAAGCTGCAATTTGCCTTATACATAGACAAATGTATATGCAACAGAGAGAAAGAGTGTGTTCAAATGTGGCCAATATTAAGTGCCTGTGTAAGCAGGAGGAAGAAAACCTTATCAGTTTTACTAGTGACAGCCCCTCTTTCAAAACGAAAAATTCAGATAACAGTTTGCAAAGCAGCCTACAGGCACTGTGCGTACAACCCTTGAAAGGCAATTCCTCCTGCAAGCTGGTGGGGGAGTTTTGTCAGCTACAGATCTCTGTTGCTTTTTTGGAGGTTTTAAGGAAAGTCTTTTGAGGGGACCCATATTATTGTGTGCCTGGATTGGACCACATTAAGTAGTAGTCTTGGGGGTTTTTGGTTTGTTTATTTGTGAAATTTTGCTATTTGCTCATCTACATAGACTGCTTTGGGAGGTTTTTTTTTTTTTTTTGGTGAATTTTTTAATACTAGAGACCTGAAAACTAGGAACAAAAGCACAAGCACTGAAAGAGTATAGGGATGTCGAAAAGTTTTTATTTGAGTTGAATTATTTTGCTTTATTTAAGACTCAAACCTTTTGTATTCATATTAATTTGGAAGAACAACCACATCTTCATCTTCTCTTTCTTTAGACCTCAAAATTATTTAACAGAACTTAGTGAATTGCTAAAAAGACTGAAAGACTAAATACTAGAAGTATAAATGTTCCAAAGATATTTGTCAAAATATTTGCATTACTGTTCTCAGAAGCTCACAGCCCCCGTGAACCTCACCCAGAATACAAGTTGTATAAGTAGCATATTCCAACCTCCAAATGTCTTTCATGTCAATATGAGAGATACCATCAAGTGTTCTGAAAGCACCAACCTATTTATAAAGATACCATCAAAAAACCTGCCTGATGCAGCTGACTTATGAATCAATTATCTGGACTTCAGCAGTGATATATCACTTCTGAATTTTAGAGCCGTATGTTTAGAGCAATGCAGTACACAGATAGGCTATTCACCATCCCAGCAGGTTCTCGCCTTCATCTAGAGGTTTGACAAAAAAAAAAAAAAAAAAAAAGAGGAAAAAAATGCCCTAAATGTAGGACCTGTTTCCCAGAAACAGTTTCTTAACAATGTTTGTCAATATCAACTTATTTATAACTGGGGGTAGGAGGAAAAGATTGATCAGGAGTGTGTGTGAGATCAGTGCTGACAGCAGACAGTAAATTTAATTTATTTGAGAACGCATCAACATGGTGAGTGAGATCTGTATTAAAAATGGGTACACCTGTATTAAAAATGGGTGTTTCTCAGGTGTTCGAATCACTTACCAGGGAGACAATCTTTGCAGCACAGAAGATGAACTATTGTGGGAACACACACACCGTGCTGTGCTGAAGCGGGCAATTCTCTGGACATTAAGACACAGGAATTGTTTCACAAAGGCAACTAAACTGTTGTATTTTAGCTCATTTCGATTCCGGCAGCCACATTCCCTTGTCCCCAACTGCTCCCTGCGATTCTGCACACTGTGGGGGATCTCGCTTGCCTTGCATTTCAGTGCCTGAGATGTGCTGCTGTTTTGCTAAGGCAGTATTTCAAAGGCAGATAAGAGAATGCCTAACCAATTCCCATTATGCCAGTTGCTACCGTTGGCACTGCCCTTGCAGCAAGAGGCTCCCAACTCAGGTCGTGCAGGCAGATAGGCGCCTTGTCCCGAGCAGCCTGCAAAACCACGGGCCGGGCAGCTGGGCACGGGTTGCTAAAGCAACTTATCCAAGGTCATTCTCTCTCTGCTTCAGTTTAATTTGTTTACTTCTCTGAGGAGATTACAGCCCTGAGCTGTTGAATTAAGCATTAACGTTTTCCGAGTTCTCATGGGAAGTCTAAGTTGTTACACACTGGCAACTAGAAGTGACAAAGCTGGCACATCACAGCAGCCCACAGGAATCCGTTCGTGTTGCTCTCTGCAACACTCCTATCTGCACTGCAGTTAATCAGTCACAAAGAGTCCTGCCAGGGTAGGTGACACTAGTAGCAGTCCTAGTGGGCATAAAGAACTCCTCAGAAGAGGAGAGGAAGGTTGTGTGGGTGGTTTACAGGTGACCTTCCAAAAATATGATAAGTTTTAGATTGAAATCTCATACATGACATTTAGCTATGTCTTTCTAAAGTTCCTGTAGAGAGGTGTTTGACACTTTGGAAAAACCAAGTCTCCTGAAAGTTGTAGCAGGCTCCATATCCACCTTTCCTCCTTCCTCTCCCCACTGTGAGGAAAAAAATAAAAGGAAACAGAGGAAAAAAAAAGTCATGCTTGGAAGTTCTGTCACCAACTTTCTACAGATTTGAGTTTCTGAGTAGCTTTACTTGGTGACTGTCTTTTTATGACCGGTGTCTGTATTTGAGATGTAGGAGAAAAACTTCCTAGTAACAAGCTGCAAATCTAAATTCCTCTTGCAAATGTAACATATTACTGCAAATTATAAGATGAACATAGGCTCACACTTGTAAATTATTTGAGACAATTAACACTGGTTATGGATCAGAATGTGTGACTTGGGAAAAGTGCTGTTCTTTTTCTCCTTCACTAAGTGATGCCAGTGCCTTAGAAACCACATTCAACATAGGTGATGATACACTAACCACATTCAACATCGGTCCCTGACTGCCTCTAACCCCATACTAAACAGTAAGATATCAGGTGATATTATATTTAACCAAGTCACTATTTCTGTTTCAATTACATAAATTCCTACAATTAACTTTCAGGGTAACCTCTCCAAATAAAAGCGGAACAGAAAGGAAGAATGTAGATATTCTCATCTAGCGATGAGAATTGATATAGGAAATATATCCTTTACACTGAAGTAAAATTCTCTCCTCTGAAAGGAGATGGTCCATCACAAGATGTGTGAAAATTGTGACCATAAGCAATCCTTCAGGCAGACTTGATCTGGCCCCTAGGTCATGTCTTGGGTGTTTTGAGAGGGAGTTAAATGCTAAAATTGATGAATCGCTTGTGACATTTGGGAGCCATAAGTGCATGCGTGTTGTATAGGACAGATTGGGTGCTTTCCTTACATAAGATACCTCAGTATCCAAGCCCCATTAAAAGTCAGCAGGAAGCTGTAAGGACTTAGAAAACATCTCTGAATTCTGGCCATTTAAGCATTAATGGATTTAAAGAATTAAATAGCATCAAGCATAGCAAATATTGACCTCTCCTCGGAAAATATTTACCATCTCATTTATTGTTGTATGTCTTGGGCACTGGGATGATATGTTGACATTAGCAGCTATGATTTGCAAGGTGCACTAATGTTCTAAATTGACAAACTCGGCTATTTACTTAAAGGCCCCTTGGATTGATTTCTAGATGCTCTGTTCATTGTCATGCTCCTGCTCCATGTTAAAATGTCACTTTGGTTTTAGATATTTGTAGTTTTATGGCATAATTTTGAGCCTCATTTATTTTATATTAACAACTTGCCAATTTTGTGAGTAATAACGTGGCAAGCTTTCATATATATAAGGCATGTTTTAACCTGAACTTTTCCAAGCCTTGTTTAAAGATATGTTGGCAGCAGCTTATAAATTCTACAAACTGGGAAACTGAGGTATATAGCTGGAAGGAATTCACTCTAATATCTTTGCAGAGTAGCTAATCCCTTTTTATAAAAGATTTAGGGTCTTAGTCACTTTGAGTGAGGTGTTAGGGTCTGTTTCCTTAGGAGTTCTGAAATACTTCTTTCTATTTAGAATCTATGATTTCTGCTTTCCAGAAGCTGGATGTACAGCACAACAGCTATTTCATTTCTACAGCATAACAAATACTTCCCACATCTTTTCCTCTGGTGCTTGCTACAGCTCCTAAATATTTCTTCCTTTTTTTTTTTCCACTGAAGTAGTTAGAAACCACAAAGAATTCATCCCATTCATAGCCCTAGTGTGATCTGCAAGAGCAGCTTTGTGTTTGAAATTAAGATAAGCAGATGAATCCATCGCTTAACCTTATGTCGTATTTTGGCTCACCTGTGCCCGCTCATTTGTGACAGTCCATAGAAGGTGAAAAAAGGATTTAGGAAAAAGGGAGAGTCAACTGGCAGAATCTAACTGGGCTGCCTGCATGTTCCCTTGCTGCAGTTTGAAACAAAATGTAGCACAGATGTCAGGCTATCCTAAATGTTCTTCTCAGCCTAAACTTAAGTTCCACAGCCTGTAATATAAACTCAGTCTATAGACTATATATCCATTAATTCATGGATGTTCCAGGAACAGTGGTAAAGATGTCATTCATAAAATGCTTTGTTTTGCTTTGTGAATGTTGGCTAATAGAGAAAAACATACAAGTCAAGACTTGAGTCATTTACAATAAAGAAAACATCTGTTTTTTTTCTTTTCTCTGTATCTGTCACAAATTCCTGAATGGAAAAAGGATTCTTTCCCTCAATGCCTCACCACCTGTCTAGAAAACACCTGTTTTCTTCTTTAAAGAGAAGTGTTTCCATTAGGACAAGCTTTTGAAAACGACACACAGTGTTGAAATGACACACACAAAGACACAGAGACAGAATCAAGCACAAGTTGGTACACAGGGTAATTATGCGGACCACATGTTTTAATGGTGATAGTCTATTAAGTTTTATAATCTGAAATCAGTGACATTTGCAATAATTATTATTAATAACCCAGTTCCTTACTAGTCATATTTAAATGGAGCTTTATGACTTAACTAACTAAAATAATCAACCTCCAATGGTATATTATATTAGCCTAAATAATGGAACGGTTGAGTTTTAAGATGTGCCTTCATTAGGCCTTTTTAACTACTTATTATGCTGTAAATAAGGTAAAAATAACTCAACACTATTACCCTAAATTACTCAGAGGTCACTAATGGAAAGCTCTGCTGAAACCCAGATATAGTTGTCTATGAAATAAAACAGAGAGACTGTGGGCGCTTGTGACCTTCATTGAACTAGAGATTATATGAGCTGGTGCACAGCACTTTGACATCAGTCAAGAGAGTCTCGATGATTCCAGCATCTTGGGATCAAGTCTTTCATCACCAAAACCTCATATAAGCCGTTCTCTGCATATCATGTCAGCAAGATGATGTGTGTCCTGCTTATTCCTCATTTCCTTATTGCTGGCATCTTTGCAAAGGCTGCGCTCATGTGAAACAGAGTGGAAGGTACTAAAAGTAGCAGGAGCAATGCAGATGAACAGAGCCTTGTGAAAAATGAATGCAGTAAAGGCAAAGTTGGAAGAAGACCTTCGTAGAAACTATCATTGGAGAGAAGTACTTGTCTGCTTCATACTTCTTGGGACCTAAGAAAGTTTTGCAGTTTAAATTGTCTGAGGATCCCACAAAACCTCTTTTGAAGTAGGACAGGCTGATATATAATAGGGAGCTACTGGGAACAGTTTTTCAGAATAAAAAGGTGACACTTTATTTATTTATGTTTTTTAATGTAGTCATGCTTTTATCACAGTTCCCTAGGAATTCACTTTATTTCATAATATCTTTACAGACAGCATTATTAGGTCTCTTTTAAATAGCTTGTAGGTTTAATTCAAAGGAAAATGTTTTCTCTTTTTTTCTATCTTTTCCTTCTTCCTTTTTTTTTTTCTCTAAATGATATACAGCATCCAGAACATTCCTTTCAAAGTACTTTCATGGTTTGATGTAAATAGAGCATATCCATTCAAAGAGATAGAACAGAACCTTTTGTAACAGTAAAATCTCAAAAGAAACTAATTGACTTTTCAAAGTCACTTTTCTCAATGGAGTTAATACCTAGTAGGATGCACAAAAACAGCTTATTTTTCTTCGCCTTTACTGAACCAGCGGTGTTTTTATTTTAACTTGCCTGTGTATTTTGCACCTATTTTAAGTGAGTTAAAGGACATCAGCAATTCACAGAAGTAATCCATTTTCACTCAGGGCATTACTGCTTGTTTTCTCAGCATGTTCTGCCGATCCATCTAAAGAATGGATCTTATCATTGCAAAAAATCAATTGATGTGCAAGATGGTCAGCATTTACCAACAGTAGATAGTTATCACCATTGTAAATACAGAGCGTAAAGGAAGCACTCAAAATATATTTTTGTTGTCTGTTAAATGGCATTTTGTGTTATAGGTGCTTGGTGAATGTGAAGATTTGCATTCCTGTTAGCCGTTGCATGCCATAGTGCCTGTTTGTAGCTGTGTATCTGGCACATCTGTCAATTTTGTGTCTTGACCTCCAACTGGGTTACAAAAAATATTCTATATACCAAATGTAAATGAAATAGGATAGTAGTATGATTGAGTGGCCTGTGTAGCTGCAGGAAAACGCATAGCCAGCTTGTCCACCAACATAGGATGAACTTTTCTGCAGAATTACTCTCTAGTGTACTTAATCCCCAAACTGTAGTGATGCAGGATTTTAAACTTGTCTTGTTGAAATTCATGTGGTATGGTTCCTGTTGTCCCATTCCTCCAATTTGTCCCTCTTAATGGCAGACACGCAGTTTCTCAATCCCTGCCTGAAGTTTAGTGTCATTGCAACCTTGCTGAGGGTGCTTTCTGTTCTGTTGCTGGTGAATGAAGATGTTAAATCAGTGTAAATATCAACCACTGATGAATGCCAATAAAAACTAGTCCGAGTTAGACTTTGTGCTGTTGATCACTGCTCTTTTAGTGGGACCATACAGTGAATTTCACAACCCAACGCTTTGACCCTTGTCAAAAGTCTTGGTAATTTCCTTCTAATTTCCTTGTGTTGTCCTTCCTGCATCCATGTAGACACAGCACAGAAAACAGCAAGTTTCAGGGAAAAAATAGCATTGGTAAATCTGTACTGGCTGTTCCTAGTCACCTGCATATCCTTCATGTGCTTGGAAATGGCTTCCAGTGAGACTTGATGCACAGTCTTTTGTGGGACTGAGGTGGCCAGCGATTTCTCTCAGTCGCCTCTTTTCATGTACCGAGGGCAAACAGAAAATCTAGGCCATCAAGAATTGCCAGTTCTATTCCTAACTTGACATTGGACTAGCTAGTGTGACCTTGGGCATCTCTGAGGAGTTGCGCAAAAGCTACCTTCAGCATTTTCCAAATCCTTGTCTGAATTCAATAACTTAGATCACCTCTCCTTTTGGATCTTTCCTTTTACCTCTCTGTTCACACAAGTACCTGTAAAAAGGGCAGATCAGTTTTGCAGCTGTGAAAAGAAGGAAAACTGAAAAAAAAAAATGAAAACTGAAAATTTTAGTATTGGATAATGAGAAAAATTGCCATCAACAACTGTTTATTTCAGGAGAACCTTTTTCTCTTTTTTCCCCACTGCTAAATGTATTATTGATTGCTGGTGTATTTTTTTTTCTCCCTTTTCAAAGTACAAAGGCCTTAAATAATTTGAAGTTTTCCCTTATTCTTCAGAATTGCGGCATATGACTGATAACTGCCTTTAGAACTCCTAATAGCTAAATTACAATTATTATGCAAAGACCTACAATAGACAGTTATATGGATTGTTAAATGACTTTGCCTTTTTTGCAAACCATAATCATTTTCCTTTATTAGCTGAAGGATTTCATAATTTAAGGAAGATGAGAACCTATAAGTCACACTTTCAAATAAGGAACATGGATATTGCAAACATTAAATTCTCCCATAAAAATGTTAAGGCATCATTAAACTAGGATCAGATTAATACAATTCAGTCAACTCTAGATAGATATCTCCTGTAATAGGCTGAAACAATACCTAGTGATATAGGATGTATAAGATTTTACTACAACCAATTTATAAACCTATAAAACATACAGGTATCACTCAAAACCATCATTAATTGCACATGCCTTGTATTAAATCAAGTGAATTTGGTAAGGAGGAATATTTCCCTCCCTTACTGTGTCTCTCTATTGTTAGCTGCTACCACAGCATCTTACATCTACCGTAAGTCAGATGAGAGTTTGCTTCTGGTAGAGGTTGACCTGAGAATCTGTGCTTGATTTATCCATCTGCTTAGGTGTCTGAAAGATTTTTAAAAGAATTTTCAGGGCATAATTTAGTTCTCACTTGCAGCACTGTAAATCTGGAGTCAATCTGGATTTGCTCCAGCCTGAGTTGTTGTATCAGAAACAAAGGCTCACATATCCCCTCTTCAGCTGGTGAACGAAAGGTGATGGCTGGAGAGAGAGAGAGGCAAAGGGTAGCTGGCTTCCTGAAGTTTCTGCTATTGGTAGAAAGCAGGATGGATCCTCCTGAGGATGGGGAGAAATAACAGTTTTAGGCAAGCAAGACAGAACTAAACGAGAAAAATGCTTTGTATATCAGTGCATCTTCCTGGTCTCCTGCATACCTGCATACCTGCTCTGAAGGATAAGTCTGAGTTTGGGCTCGTGATGGGCTGCACTGCTTCTGATGCCTAAACTGCTCATTCAGATCCAGCTTATATCAGTTGTCTTCAATAAGGCCTGTGTGGAATTTGTGATTTTTTGACAGTAATTTTGGTCTAGTGCATTGCATGATAAGCAATCAGTGACTCAATGGATTTGCACAAAATAATTCTTCTGTTTTGGGTGATAGGGAAAAATAGTGATTGACAGCAGGGGAAGCATGTTGTTGATTGTGACTGTATTGCAAAGAATCTTCAGAGCTTCTATTATGCTAGTGTCTCTCCCATTCTGCATATAGGCATTACATACTCTGCGATGGTTTCATATGGTGTGGTGGTCAAAGTGAAAACGTTAAGTGTTTTGCTATCTGTTCTATCTGTTCCTATCTATTTCTATCTGTAGATATACATATTACATCTGTAGAAACAATAGCTATATATGTATATCAATGTAAAAATGTATCTGTGTATCTCTTTTTATCCACTTGTCGCATGACTTGTACCTGAAAAGTGCTGATATGCATACTTAAAGCATTGTATATATTAGTCTACTTTGATCTCCATGTGGGTGTACTTGTATCCACACGTTTGCACATGTTTAAAAAAGAAAAGAAAAAGGCAAATTCATTGCATATGTGTATATTTGAGCATGTGTACAGACATGAAAAGAAGGAAGTATTTTTCCCACTCCTCTTACATCTCAGGCACTTACCAGTACATTTTGTTAGAAATAGATTAGGTCAGGATAATACATTGTGCTGTACCTGTTTCATGTAATAGTTATCCAAATATGTGTATACCGTCTGCTGATAAACAAGATCCAGAGGTTAAAACTGGAAGGAGAAAAGAAGGGAGAAACCTTGCTAAATTTAACACAGCTGGCATGGCTCATAGGTGAGTTACAGCACCAGCATGGAGAAAAGTTTGTCGGAAGCAGTATTTAATGGCTAGATTGGAAAAGACTAATTTAACAACTAGCTCTGTGTAACCAGACTGGATCTTTCAGGATGCACAGTCCTAAGTACGTTGGACTGCTGCAATACAGACTGAAAGGATGGCTGAGTGTGCCCCTGGACACCTAGAAGAACTTAGCACATACACACACACACGGCTAGAACTTGTTTGCAAATCTGTAGTTATTATTGAAAATGCAAGCAAATATAAGCAGATGTCAAGCAGTATAAAATATAAATATAGATTAGTTCTCTTGTAAACATTTTCCAGCTTTGTCTAGAGTAAGTTAGATGATTTAGTTCAGCACTTGCAGTATTCCCTATGGTCTGTGTAGGACACATCCCAAACTACCTTAGTTCAATCATCTAATGCAATTGAAGTCTGAGTGACAGCCCAAATTATAGGTAGTTAGTAAAAAACGTTGTTGTATTTAATCATATAATTGTGCATCCATTTAGCTGAGCCCAGCAATCAAAAGAACCCTTATGTACAAGGATTCCTTTTACCTGTGTGACTTGTGTTTGATAAGTAGGAAGGCTCCCTCCAAGGGCTTTCTCATGCAGAGAATTTGGAGCATGAGGCCTAGCTCTATGCCAGCAAGACACTTTTCTAATAATCTGTTATTGTCAAGACTGTAGACTCAGCTTAAAGTAGGATCCTTGTATGCAGCTCTCTTCTTGCAAAGCAGAAGATGACCACCCTAGTGGTCTCTCCTGTGGAAGAAACTATGAAGCAATTTCTATCCTATTGTACCAATTTAGCTGCATAAGAAAATAGAGGTGTAGTTAACTGTATGAGAAAATTTCAGCCTAGATTCCCCTTCAGCGATTCCTGAGGAAGCAAGGGCTATGCGAATGCCCAATCGCTTCATTCTCCTGCTAGAAAATTACGAGCCTGTTAGTACAAGTCTAGAGTGTTTGGTATTGGTCAAATTTGAAAGCAGAATTAGAGTTTCGAAATGCACTGTATTCCTCTAAGCTTCATGGAATAAGTGAGGAAATTAGTGCTTTTGGGAAGGCAAATGTGTTTACAGTGCAGCTGTTGCCTACCCTCTATAGCAGCAGCCAGCTGTCCCAGCAGCACACACACTCTTTTGGCCTTCTTATGGCTTTATTTGCATGGTCACTGTAGAGCTGTAATAGCTGGAAATGTGATGAGAAAGCAGTGTGGCTGTGACCTCTTATCCATGGTTCCATGAAGGAAATATCTCACTGAACAACTTCAGTTGTTATTTGGTTAAACTACCTGCTCAGTGATATAGTAGAGCATTTGATTCAAAATCTACATTTGCAAAGAACAGGACACTCAGTTGCAGGGCAGGATATATGCAACACACAGATTTAATGCAGTTCATTTGCAAGTAGTGAGCTTGGTTCATTCTCTCTAGCCGGTAATTGCTATCAGAGTAAGTCAGGCAGTGAGCCAGTCTTTGCTCACACACACTTTGCTGATGCATATTTTCCAGGACAGAAAGCTATCTATTAGTTCAATCACTGGCTTGGGACTCAGAAGACCTGATTTAACTTTCTGCTCCACCTTAGACCTTTTGAGTTACCATAGGCAAAACATTTAAAATTTGCCTGTGGTGCAGACTGCAGTGAAGCATGAATATCTGCTGGTTAGTTTTTAATGAGCTAGCTAGCTAGGAAACAGTCTATGTCAGGGCTTGCTTAACTTGCCTCAGTTCCATTTCAGCCCATCTGTTAATTTAACATGTGATGGCTGGATTTCGGATTGTTTCAAGAAGCTCAGTGAGGGAGGATCAAATATAATCCAGCTTCCTGATCACTCATATGAAATAAATTTAGCATTAAATGACCCCAGTGGTCAGTTCAAGTTAGATGTTAGTTGTCTAACGATAGGGATTTAATTAGCTTTATAAAGTAGGACAGATGGGCTCTGAAGGGCTGAAGAAGGGCAGAATAGCAAAGAGCCCCAAGAGGCCATATTTTGAACATGATTCATTTGACCTAACTTTTAAGATTTCTAATCCTAGTTACTTCTTAGATAGTGAACAACTTAATGCCTTTTTGCAACTTGATCTACTTAGCTTATTGCAGAGATCTCCTGGATGCAATAAATTGTTTGCTAGAAAGGCATCTAGTTGAGATGAGAATCTAGAAGGAGATCTAGAAGTAGATTTGTCCAGGAAAATCCCATCCTCGGAGTCTTTTCAGTAAGTGACCTTTCTCATTTAAAGAGTGCACCACTACATTTGCATGATGTATCACAGACCAGAAGTGAAATCCTTCTTTATGTGTGGTTTAGCTCCCTGCCATCCATCCCACCAAGCTGTTCTAGGCATAGATGTCATAAGGAAGTGGTAGAAAAAACAGTAGAGGCAAAATTTATTTCTCGGATGAATAGGTACAGTTAGGAAAATTATAGATGCTTTTAAGCCTTTGTGGAGAATATTAATATGCATTAGTGGGAAACCTTTCAGTATCTTGGGCAAGACAGCAGAACTTTGTTGCAGCAAAACAGCTGAGGAAAGATAAAAAAAAATACTTTTATTAATAACAATAGTGTCAATTGAATACAATGAAAGCTCATATTTTAAAAAACGGTATAATGCATAGCAGAATTGTTGTGTGGTGAGGAAGTGGGAGCATTCACCCGTTCTTTGTGATCGCTGGTCTTGGGTTTTTATTACTGATGTTTCAACTGAGATGAAACTAAAATGTTTCGTTGCTCAGGGAGGAGGATGAAGTGTGAGCAAAGAGCCACGCGAGGGAGCCATTGGAAGCTGTAAATTTGTCTCGTAATTAAGCAGCCTGTTCTCACTGAAATGCACTTCGCTGAAGGTTGTGCAACATTCAGAGGAGCACAGCATCTTGAAAATAAAGTTTTTTTTTCTGAGAGGGAAGCCACCTAAGTGCTTATCAAACACTTGAAAATTGTGTTGAAGTAGATTAAAAAAGTTGTGCCTTTTAAAAGTTAACTCTTAATTGGATTTAGCTACCGCAGTATAACTATGCAGTTTAAAGATATAATGTTTAAATTTCTACTTTCTAAGTAATAAAATATGTAGTACAGTCATGATGTCATTTTGCTTTTGAATATGAACATAGCAGTATATGGGAGGAAACATCTGCCTACATCATTTGTTCAAACACCGTGATAGTGGCTCCCTTCTCTACTTGTCTCAGCTACTGTACATATTTCTCCATGCTGTCAGAGCCTTGCACTGGGAAACCTCTGGATGCTTTACAAAATTGAGCAGAGATTAAACGCATGTCTGAACTCCCAGATAGAATTAAAAAATGAATTTAGCTGTAAATGTCTCAACATAGGGATAAACGTGGATATTAATTATATAACTAGAGGGACTCAATTTACTTTGTAAAGCAATTAAAAGTAGACAGAAACTTATAGTCTGATTCTGAAGAAAGAATAATGTCTATTTAAAAATAACCTCTTACCCAGAATAGCTTTCCTGTCTCATATAATATCAGTTGTGGAAGAAAAAATACTTGTGCACTTACAGCACTGCTTCTCTATGGGAAAACCAAACCCAAGTTTTAAAACAATAGAGGTTGATAATTAGGCTGTCTGACCCATATTTAGGCATGTAAGCAAAGGATTTGCTTTTCAAACACACTTGACAGCATGTCAAAATTTTGCTTTCCCTTGTTTTCATTTTCTGGGGGCAGCTTAAGGCTGCAAAAGAGACCTCTGCTTCCGTGGACTTTGTAAAAGGGGAAAGGAGTTGGGTATTCTTAATACACAAATGGCAAATCTATTCTAGAGTACAGTTTAATATTGCCCCTAGGTTATTCCAGGCTGGTAGTTGTGTTTCTTTGTTTGTTTGTTTTTCTTATTGTTTAAGAGCAGATAGGAAAGTATTCCTTCCAAGCACATTAATTGGAGGTGAAGTTTGCTCCTGTTTCCATAAGTAAAGCAAATCTATAGGAAAACTTCATTAACCAATAGCACCTCCTGCCAAGAGGCATGCTGAAGGAAGATTATTCTCTTCTTGGATACTTCACTGCATTTTACTCTTGTCTTCAGTATGAAGAAACAGGATGCTTGGTCGGTCTGCTTAATACTATACATGCTTTTTCCTTCTGGGATTTTAAGCTTATTTCTATAAGACTTTTTCCCTCTGCCCTGTTGTGAGTGTGACTATAGAGGGATTTATAAACAAAAGTAGTTTAATGCTGACAGACATGATAGAAGGAGAAAAAGCTGAGGCTGTGCTTGTCTTGATTGTTTATTTCTAAAGAGTTGTGAGAAAGAGCTTCAAAAAACACCTGAAAGACACCTGAGAGAGAGAGCCTATGGGAGCCAGGGGCTATTACCTTTTTACTTCAGTAGACTCTCTGCTTTTATGTCACTTTTTCTGAAGTTAAAAAAAAAAAAAAAGAAGAAGGGTTGAAGGCAGTGAGAAAGAAAATCAAATTCTGAATGCCTTTCTTGGGTGAAATGTTACTGAAGCATACAAAGTTCATCTGAGGAAGCACTTCATGACACCACGAAACATTAAGGCTTCTATGGTAATTTCAAGCTTTTTTGGTGAGAAATGGTGGGGTTTTATGTTGTAGAAACCCATGTGGGCAATCCAGAATGCATTTCCACACTCCTCAAGGAGTTCAATACACTGAAGGCGATGTCGCTATCAAGGCTGAACATGCTGCATGGAGATACAACATGTACTTTATGCAAGCAAGGTTCTTGCTTGCATAAATTCAATGATTCAATACACTTGGTGAGGTTATGAGGTTTGTCATCAGGCAATGTCTTCAGATGTCCTTGAGCCAGTAATATATCACTTTCACTTCTAAAACTCTGTGGACATTTTTAAGTATAGAAATAAGTCTTCCAAATATCCCATTTTTCTTTTAAAAGCCTTCCATTTAAAATAAGAAATAAACTAATAAGACACAGGAAGAACATAAACATTCTTCAGCCACTTTAAAATTGAATTCCTTCCCAAAGTTTGCACTCTTCGTTTATACTTCCCAGCAATAAGAAAGTGAAATTCTGATCATAAGCGAGTCATATTGTACTGGGGGCTTCAGCATGTCCAAGCCTTCTTGGTGTATCCCACAACTGTGTCTCAGCTGGTTTTCAGGTGTGTTGCAGTACTCACCCCATCTGGACAAGGGGGAAGCAAGTCTGTGGGGCACACTGCAAATTATACTGATCTGGAAGTCAACACACCAGCAAATCAAAACTAACTAGCTTCTCGGTGGCTACCTTAGTGATTTTTAAAAGATTAGAATCATAGAATCATAGAATGCATAAGGTTGGAAGTGACCTTCAGAGACCACCTAGTCCAACCCCCCTGTACACCCAGGATCACCTAGAGCACGGGGCACAGGGCTGCATCCAAGCAAGTCTTGAATATCTCCAGAGAAGGAGATTCCACAACCTCTCTGGGCAGCCTGTTCCAGGGCTCCATCACTCTCACTGTTAAGAAAAGTTTTCTTAAGTTCCTGTGGAACTTCCAATGCTTCAGTTTGTGGCCGTTTCCTCTAGTCCTATCACTGCCCACCACTGAAAAGAGGCCAGCCCCCTTCTCCTCCCTTCCTCCCTTGAGGTATTTATAGACACTGATCAGCCTCCTCTTCTCCAGGCTGAACAGGCCCAGCTCTCTCAGCCTTTGCTCACAGGGCAGATGTTCCAGGCCTCTGATCATCCTTGCAGCCCTGCGCTGGACTCTCTCCAGCAGCTCCACATCCCTCTTGTACTGGGGAGCCCAGAACTGGACACAGTACTCCAGATGTGGCCTTACCAGGACTGTGTACAGGGGGACAATCACCTCCCTCGACCTGCTGGAGACGCTCTTCTTAATGCACCCCAGGATCCCGTTGGCCTTCTTGGCCACCAGGGCACACTGCTGCCTCATGGTCAACTTGTCGTCCACCATGACACCCAGGTCCCTCTCTGCGGGGCTGCTCTCCAGCAGGTCCACCCCTAATCTGTACTGGTATCCGGGGTTATTCCTCCCCAAGTGCAGGACCCTGCACTTGCCCTTGTTGGACTTCATGAGATTTCTAACCGCCCAGTTGTCCAGTGTGTCCAGGTCCCTCTGGATGGCAGCCTCAGGGCTATCAGCTACTCCTCCCAGTTTCGTATCATCAGTAAATTTGCTGAGGGAGCACTCCATCCCTTCATCTAGGTCATTAAGATAAGGAATATAAAAGACTTCTCTGCTATTCACCATATAAAGATATGCAAAGGCTACTGCAGTGGGAAAAACTAGAACCTGCCTTGTGTTGAAGTGTTCAATTTCCAGATTTACTTTTCCTTCTTTGAATTCTAGGTCTACTTACTTTCATCTTCATCTATATATCAAGTTTATATATATATATATATATACACACACACACTCTAGTAAAGAAAAGCATATTAATGAACTTGCATCCAGTTTATTTAATATCACAGCAGTAATTACAGATAAATGTCTTCAAATCTGATACTGCTAGAGATGGCAAGATACAGGTACCCTGAAAAAACAGTGGTTATTAGTAGTTCTGGAATTGCATGTGTGGTGAAAAGATGAAGGGAATACATGACTAATATTCAAATTCAGTTTCATAGGTACTGGGTAATACTGTTTTAAATGCCTTACTCTTGATATGGCAGGGTATGCATAGAAACAAAGTAGAGCTGTGCTTGTCAACACCGAGAACTATATTCCAATATTTCTTATCTTTCAAATAAGTGAAAGAAAAAATATATTTTCCTTAAACTCAAGAAGTGCTCTTTGGTCAACATTTATTAAAATATGTTTTATTTTACAACCTTAGTGCTAAAATTGTATAGCTTTTTATGTAATCTTACAGGGGTGCACATCTTAAAATCAGTATTCTGCTGTGATAAAGTGATTTTACTAGCTTCTAGGCAGGTATAGCTTCCTAGCAGAGGTAGTCTTCAGCTCAGAAGCTTGCAGAGATTCCCTCTGTCCCCTGGCAGTGGTGAGAGGGAGTCTTTCACCTTCAGATCACTCCTTTTTCTTTCATAATTTCTGTTTGAGGACAGCACTTTTAAACACACTGGGCTAAGTCCTTATTTAGTTAAGTCTACAGCCAGAGCTCTGAATGTCAATCGGCAACATATTTAGACCTGTCTGATGTTTCACATTGGAGAAGAGTAGCTAACATTCTTTAGTACTCTCTCACATAGCATTTCAATACCATAACAATGACTAGGTTTTAAAAGCATGGGTCCTTTAGGAAAGGCATTACACCCAAGTTAGGAACCCAGGTCTTACCAGCAGGCTGACCTTTAATTCCAGGCCATAACTCATGCTTCGTGTCAGCACACATACATGGGCTTTACAAGCTTCCACTCGCAATTAAAAGTGAGCAGGCATATATCCATGCTACAGGTAAGTAGACTTCATTACAGCAGATGAAAACTGTAAAGGGAGTCAGTGCATGTTGGCGATGGCCCCGACAAGTGCAAGAAGTTACATTGACCCCATATTGACCCTAGGTATAAAATGATTTCATTAAACTATGCCTTGCCAAGAACAGTCCCATGCACACTAACATTTCACTTCTCACTCCCCTCAACCATCTCTACTTTCTTTTATCACTCAAAAACAATACTAGAACAAGAGACCATACTGCCTTGTTTGCCTGCCTCTGGTACTTCTGCAAGGACCAGCAGCTTTGCAGTTAAATATCTTTGTATACTCTGTCTAAGCATTTGATTCATCTCAGCAGGTGTCATCATCCTTGGGCATATGATGATCCAAGTCTTGCTTCCTTGAGTTAAATACAAAAATGCTAATGCAAGCAGTAGCAGTATTTTGTTTTTCTTCAGTGCAAGTGTTCTTGCCATAAAGAACATCAAAGTCCAGAACAAGATTGTTGGTCATCAGGGCTGAGTGCAAGACTGAATTTATTGGAAAGAACTGTTACACCTGGAAGCTATTATCCCAGGTTGCTTTCATGTTGAATGAATGCAGGGTAAAACTCTCATACTCCAAAGAGGTGATGAGATGAAGGGCAAGAGGGGCAGGTCAGAGATTAAATGACATAGCCCTAACACAATCTGTAAAAGGACTGGAAACAGAAGCTGGAGTCTTCTACGTCTAGACCCTGTCCACTTCACCACTGTGTCTCCCAGCTTTGGCTTGCACTATCTTAGGCCTCAAAATAGAGACTTTTAGAAGGAACTGACTGGATCCCAAGTGCTGCCTGTGCTGCCATTATTTCAGCTTCTTAGTAATCTTTTACACAGATTTCCTCCTTTTTCCAAACATATTGTTGATTAACTTGGCCATTGACTTTGATCCACTTGGCCGTCTCTTTTCCTTCACTTTGAAATTTGAGGTGACATTTCTTAGGACTTTCATGAACATTGCCACTACTTCCTGATAGTGTTCTGCAGCTGACAGTTCACAAAACTGGCACCTGTTATCCATTGCCAGCTTCTGTCCTTCATCCCAGCCGACTTCCCTCATGTGGCATAAATCTTGTTTGTTACCAACCAGAAACACTGTTGACTCCCCCATCCTGAAATTAAAAAGGTTCTGATTAGAGAAAGGCTGCATTAATCATATATTATACATTCTCCAGTACCCTCTTAATTGGCATTTCAAGACTATATATATGTATTACTGCCCCTTGCAGACTGCTTGCAGTCCTTAAGCTGTACTTTAGGATCATAAGCACAAGAGTGGAGGAGAAGCCTAACACTACCTGGAAAGAGTTTTCCATTAGCCAAGTCAAAACTCAGAGCTTTCTAGCCAAAAAGTTATGATAGGAGGAAGACCTCATTTTCATTTCTCTACTAATTTTATGTATTTTTCTTCCGCTACTGTTTTCATACTCTACAAGGCTGAATGTATTTTCAGCTCCTGGACTGCACAAAGAAGCAAGGTGAATGTTATCTCTCTTTGTAGATGAGAGATGACAGATTTGTCAGAGAGAAATCTAATCAGACTAATCAGTGTCAAAGGCCTAATTCAGATGAAAACATAGAAATCCTAATTGCAAGGATTTTGCTATAATACTTTCATCCAAAGAAATTATATGAAAGGAAGGTCAGCTGTAAAGCAGAGAGAAAAGCATTAAAAATTTACTGCTGATCCAAGAAAAGGATTTTATTGTCATTTATTTTGGATGAGTCTTAGCAGCTTGATACAAGGTAACAAACCACCACATATATTCAGGCTCTTAGAATTTCTGTTGCTGTTTTGGGGGGAATTTTATTTGTCACCACATGGTAAACCATTACAAGTGACATTTGTGTCACCACTAAAGGCAGTTTAAGAGAAATTCATTCACTGGGGGAAGCGCTTTCTTCTCTATTTGTGCATCTCTACTGGTAACGGAGTGGGACAGAGCTGCACGGAGAGGCCGCGCCAGTGTTTTACCTATGTGAATCACAGCAGATAGATCTGTGGCAGTTATTGTAAGAAATACAGTGGCAGTGCTGTAAGAAATAAGAGGGAAAATTCTCATGAATTTGGCCATGGACACACTGAAAGAGCTTGTAATTTGCAAACGAGTTTGCCTTCAAGTATCTAATTGTTGGCATTGCTGCTAGGACCCAACTGCATTTGGGGCTGCTAGGATGCTTGCAGCTCACAGAAACGTGTGGATTTTTCTCCTGCGTTGTTTGAGGGAAGCAGAACTAGCGCCACTCACTTTTTGCAGGCTCCCAGGCGAGACTCGCGGATGCGGTAGAGCAGCGCTGTGGCAAACGCGAACGACGCTCTGTCACTGATGTCGTAGACAATGATAAAGCCGTCAGCCCAGTGGAGCTCGTCGGTGAGGGAGAGCTTCCCCCGCTGCGCTTGGAAGAAGATCAAATTCACATGAAGGAGGAGGCTACTGCTGTCACTTCAGAGCAGTCGCTTTGTCACCGCAACTGCGAGAATGCTGCATCTTTCATCACTAAAGATATAAACAGGTCTGTGTGCCACACTGAATTCAGGGGAGTCCTGCTCCCAGGGCCTAAGGAGTGACTATTGCTACACATGGCACTTCGGATCATTGACAAATTCATTATAAAACACCTCTGCTTCGCCTAGCAGTTAGATGGTATGATCTCCATAGCCCTTCTTTCAGTAGAGGTATGCTGAATATTCTGCAGTGTTACAAGTGTTGGCCATCAATAGTTGTTGGTTTATAGCCATGGCTTGCTTTTTGCACCCCTAGTGTTCTGACCATAGGGAGCTTAATGAATTTGCTAAAAGTTTTGTTCCCTCTCATTTCTTATTAGCTTTGTTCGTCCAAGTCTCCAAATATTTTCTTTTCCATGGGGTAAGTCTCATTAGCGATGAAAGATCTTTCAGGCTGCAGTTGCCTTTGATATGAGTGGTGACAGAAAAAAAATATTACTCAAGGGATACTGAGGACTGTATCAGTCTTTGGGATCCTCCAGCTTAAGAAAGGATTACAGTTTCTAGAAAACAACTGCTGCAAATTTCTCTGTTGAGCTAAAGAAATGGCATTTAAGCACTATTTAAAATTATTTTGTGCCTGTAATCAAAATTATTTTTTTTAGTTCCTTCTCTTTTACATTAGCATGAGGGTAAAAAACTTCGCCAATTTTTAGATTTGCTTAAACAGCTTGCTTTGCTGTGGACAGTAATCCAAGAACTGTTTAAATTAGTCCCTCATTAGTTTATCTTAATCTTTTGCTCTTTGCAATATATAACCTCCTCCATACTCTTCCACCCCTCCCCCAGGTTGCCTAAATTAGCTCTTCATGGAGGCAGCACCATGAACACAGCTGTGCTAAGAAGGCTGTAGCTTGACATGAGAAGTGCAAAGTGAGTAATAGCTGGGAAAAGAGGTGCATGAGAAAGAAAAGATGAAACACAAGTTTCCAGAACTGTCTGAGGACTTGAGTAACTTGAATAAAAGTATGTGAGCTTTGTGGGGGCTGTGCAGCAGGTTTGGAGGCAGGAAGGAAATGTGGCAGCTGCTTTCCAGATGGGTGAGGGGAGAATAGGGAGCTTTGCAGAGGGGAATCCAGATCCCTGAGGCTTCCCACTGGTAGCAACAAGATTTCAGGAAGCACACACAAAAATAGAGATTTTTTTCCGCCACAGCTTGACATTTTCTCAGGACCTGCTCATCTTCCCTAACTCCCATGGGACAGATACAGCACTTTCATACCCCATCCATACTTTTCTAGTGTTATCTGTTCCATCTCACAAAAGTCCATACCACCAATTCTTCTACTCACTACCTGTTCCTGTGCAGGAGCTCAAGGAGAGACAAGGACAGAGCAGCACAACACAGCAAAATTCAGAGTTAAGCCTAAGAAATAACTGGTACAACTAAGCCAGAAAGAGGAGCTGCCCTTCATCATAGCTGATCTCCTGTCTCAAAGAAGAAGAGGGTGCCCAGGGTATAGCTGACAAGCTGTCTGTCCATCACACTTGCAGCTACACCCTGGGCACCATCTTTCATGTGCCCATCATGTGCTCATTCTGCTTTGCCTTAGCTAGTTGCCATTGCCAATGTTTTAAACATTTTATTAAGAGGCTTTATTAAAAGGCCACAGGATTTAATAAGACAGAAAGTGAAAGCTATGGGTTAGCTAAGGAGAGAGGTCTGAAGTAGGTGGGAGCAAGTCCATAGATTAGTAGAGTCTGACAGCACAGCAAAGGAGGACTCCATGTAGTATTGTATCATGACACGGGGGCTATATCAGAGCCTTTATTACTCTGTGACAAATAATGTTGAGTATTATAAGGAGCCAGGATGCTTATCTAGATGTCCAGCCCAGGAAAATGGAACACCCAATATGGATGCTGCAAGGAATTACAAGTCATTTCCCTTTCTTTCCCAAATGAAGGATGCAGTTACTTGTCCCCAAAAAGGGCTTGATTTTTTAATTTATTTTGTGCTCACTGGGTTGAGTTTTCAGTCCTTGAACCAGTTGCACAGCTTTAACACTCATTGTCTCGGTTAAGAGACAAACTCACAAGGATCCCTTCTGGGAAGGTCATGTGATTAACTAGGCAGACCTATCCTGGTCTGCAGGTTATTACAGAATACCAAAATCTTTCTATTCTTGTGATGGCAAGAAAGAAAAAGTTATCATCTTTTTTCTTTCAAGTTGTCTTACTGTGGTCAACATTCAGCTCTCAACATGTGAAGTCTGCAAGGTGGCTTGCCTTTGATCTGTGAGTGTAAGTCTTGTTTCTAGGCCTATGTTTTGACTATTTCTACAAGCATTTAACATACCACTTGTTTTATAAACAGAATTTCGGTGTTTTAGGAGATTTGATAAAACTGAATGGCATAATTTTATATAGAAATATATAACTGTATACCTAAAACTTTCTGTCCAACTTATCTGTATTTAACTGTGTAACATGGGAGCAGCAGTTAATCTTGCTAGTAGTATTCCAAAAATGCAAAAGCATTCACACAAAAATTGTACCACTTCCATAAAATGAAAAATATTCAGTGTTCTGAGCCACAGCAACTATGTAGTTTAAATCATCACAGATAAAAATAGCAACTATAGATTCCAAGCACAGACAGCAAGCATGGATTTCCCCCACCCCTTCTATGCTTGCACAGGTAGAACAAGGAACAGCTTTTATTTGGCCCCTAAAGTTCTTACCTGAGAGCAAGGGTCATAAATTTCCAAGTGAATCTGCCTCCCATCCAGGCATAAGTGTTTAGTGTAGATGCATTCTAGAAGATACATCACATTAAAAGAAAATCAGCATTAGAGAGACTGGCAGTGGTAGTGAAGAAAGGGTAATGAAAGTGAGATTTGCTGTCTATTATTGAGAAATTCTTTAGTTCCTCCAGTTTGGTAGGATTCGCTTATTTATTTTTAAGATGGAAACCAGTTTGGTATAGTTCCTTTAGTTATTTTTAAGCTGGAAACAGACCCACTCATTCTGTAGCACTTGGCCAGCCATATGAGGAAGGGATTGGACAGCTCAAGTACGCAGTTGTATTTCCATGGAAGTGCTGGTGTGAATAATGCTGTTAAATATTTTTCTCCCAAAATTGGAGACAAAGGGGGTGCAAAAATGGCCATAATTAGCTAAATGCCGATGACACTATTCACCTTGTTCTCAAGGCTCACACTTATAGAAGTAATGAGCTAGCCTGTGCTTAAGTGCTGACTGTACAAAAGCCACCACTTGGTAATAAATATTAGTACAATTATTCCAATGCTCATTTGCCATGAGATTTATTACTTTATTAGGAGTTACCATACAAAGAAGCATTAGACCAGAAGTATTTATAGAATCATGTCCTTAGACTAGATCCTGGTATTCCTATAATGTGAACTCTTAGATTTAAGACTCACTATCAGCACTAGCAACCCTGGAAACTCTACTGTAGGCCAACCACTGCTGGTAGCCAACAGGTTGTCTGCAGTACAACTCCTCAGTTACTGAACACCCAAAGACATAAGTTTGTATTGGCACTACTAAACATATAGGTCAAATTTCTCTTGTGTATTCAGGCCATAGATAAGGGTTACCTTCTCTGAATGTGTGTCTTCTGTTCAGCAGCATGTTCATCTGAAGCATATTTCATGCCTGTCTTAGTTCATATCAGGCAAAGTCAGTCCCAAAGATCCCAGAGCATCAAATCTGTAGCCACCAGTGTTTTCCATAAAGTATTTTTAGTTAATAATTTTAACTGCACTGATGTTCTGTAGTTTATCACCCATATTTGATGATACACCCCTTCTCAAAATTCCCTTTCTTTAAGTTTATCATCTTCAAACAAACATCTATTTACAAAACCATTTACATATGGATTTGGTTCTTTTTGGATTGTTTGTCTCCTTCCAATACTAGAGTGTCAGAAAAAGGAAACCTGTCTTTGTGTTTAATTTAGGATCCATTTGGAGCATGAGGAACAGTATATAACTTGCTTTTAAAAAGCTTAGATTATAAACAACGTGGGACACCAACTCTGCAGTAACAACATTGATAAACAACCTATGTAACCCTGCTTTTTAAGTAAATTAGTTTAGGTGTATAGCTGAAACTAAACTTAGTGCTGGTCTTTGTGGAACATGGAAAGCTACTCTGATTCTTGTCAGAAACGTGTTGGATTTAAAAACAGGCAGAAGGGTAGATTAATTATTTATTCATCTTTGTTTATTAAGTTCTGGGACTTCTCATGCCACACGAGCTGGAGTGACACACTTCAGAAAATGTCTGCATTCCTTCTAGATAGTACCTGTACTGCTTCTCTGCAAGATGTGAAGGTTCAACTCCTGCTTTGCCATCTCTGGGATGTAGAAGTGCCCTAATTATCAATGTATGTATTCTAACATGAATGAGAAACCAAGTCCTGAGCTTGGCAGGACTTTCCACAACTCTCTCAAACCACCACATTCCCACAAGAGCAGAGGGCTCTGAATGGGGCTTGGTGTAAGCAGAAGTGCCCGATTAACAGCCTTGTTTCTTGCACCTCTCCTGTACTGCTAGTTAGGACATAGTCAATAAAATAACTTCAAAAGCATCTACTACTTTACTCTCATCTTTGGTCTAGTGTGAACTTGCCATGAGCTACCCAAGCCTCATGTGTCCTGGATGCCCTTAAGTCCCTCCACAAGTGCTGCACCAACTGCATCCACTCACTGCCCAAGTTTTGGGCAATGTTCAGCTCGGCTTTTCCGAGCTTCTGAGCTTACTGCTACCCAGGCTGTCCGAGTGTCAAACAAACCCAGACTTAATCTCAGCCAGACTTCTGCTAAAGCGATTACCTGTGAGGAAACGCGCACACTTTTCCGCGGCCCCAAAGCCCCAGCCCAAGCCCCTGCTCACCGGCATTGGACGCGTACTCTCCGATGAAGCGCCGGGTCAGGAACCGCACCGTCAGCGCTGCGGGGAAGCAAACGCCGCCGTTAGCACCGACACCAGCACCGACACCGGCACCAAGCGCGCGGGGAAGTTCGCGCGGAGCTCGCCGAGCCCCCGGCCCGGCCCGGTCCTTACCCGACTTGCCAGCCCCGCCGCCGCCCAGCACGGCCACCTTCACGTCGGCCATGGCGCTGCGGAGGGTGACGGCTGCGGACGGTGAGGGCCACGGCGGTGACAGCCGCGCCGGGGCCGCCTCTCCGCGGCCGCCGCCGCTTTATGGGCTGCGCGCCGGCGGCGACGCCCCGCAGCCCGCCCACCCGCGGCCCTCCTGCCCGCCCGCCCGCCGCCGGAGGAGGACCGCGACGGCGATGATGATGATGGTGGTGGTGGTGGTGGGGACGGGTCAGTGGCTGTTTTCGTCTTGGGGAGGTGGCCGCGCCGCTGCGAACGGAACGGGTCAGCGCTGAGGCTCCGCTCAGGCGCCCCCCTTCATCCCGCCTTGGCTTTGCCTGCAATTCCTCGTCCCCAGGCGGTATTTCCTGGTAAATGTCTGGCCTTGTCCTCTTCCCGCCCCGAAATCCCGTCCCTTCGCTGCTCCGCGGTTAGGAGCTGTCGGATTGCTTTGCATTAAATGGTTAAAAGCTTAGAAAAACAAGTGCAAAACAACCCCCTCAAGATTGTACTCCAGTTCCAAGTTAAGGCTTGACTTGTTTACTTTTGCTTTATATTCAGTTCTAGGTTGTCATCCAGTGGAAATGTTTATTTGGAAGGTAAAGTGATTCTTTTTTTTTCTGCTGTTTTGAGTGGTAACTTGCTGGAAAGGGTACTTTGCACATCCCTAATGTTCTCCATCCCAAGGCCATGAAGCTGTTTTCACCCAGAAAAGCCTCTGATCCTGCAAGTGCTTTTTGTAAGTGTGAATAGTCATTGATTTAAATAAAGTTTCTGAAGTGCCTGAAGTTATTATGTACTAGATGGTAACTTGACTAAGGTTTACAACACTCCTCTGAAGCAGGAAAATACGACGTGGAAGCTGGGGCCCAAGGAGCTAAATCCACAGCAAACACACTTTGCTGTTGCTGTATGATTGATTTCATTATAAGACTCCTCAAGTGCTCTCTTTGCCCCTGCAAGTGAATAAAATACTTGTATGTATATGTTTAGTCAGTGTAGTGGTGAACAGAAGACTATTCTAATAGCCAGGCTTCACGTAAATACATGTTCTGTTCCTCTTTATTGTATTGCTGTTTTTTTTTTTCTTTCCATTCTGCTAATATAAATTGAATATACTTATTCAATCCAATATTTCTATTCTTTTTTTTTTCTTCTCTTGAAGCTTTTATGTATTGCATGACATAAATCATTTAAATCATTTCAATATTTGGCTCTACATGCTGGTCAGTGTTACAGAAGCAGCAGATTTAAATGAGTTCAAAAATACAGCAGAGAAGGAATGTGAACACACATTTCTTGTGTCTGCTTGGAGGAAAATACACTTACTTAAAGATAAAGATGCAGCTTGGCTACAAAGTCCCTAACTTAGAGGTTGCTATTGGCTGGAAATGTATTCTGGGAATGCCCCTGCGTTGCTAATTTATGTTCTTTTGGCTGTCGTTCACTGTCAATAAGCAAGGTACTGGTTAAAAAGACCTTTAATCTTACCCACTATGGCTATTCCAGCATTTGTCCACAGTCCTCCACTGTGCAGGAAGCTTAGACATCTGTATTAGGGATGTAGCAGTTTGTGCAAAAACAAGTGCTCCAATACTTAATGTTACGCTTGGGATATAAATTGTCAAAGCTCGTGTTACACTATTGCAAAATGAGCAGAAAACAGTTTTCCTGTTTCCATTACTGAGACTTAACCACATTATCTCTTTTTACCACCTAGGTGGCAAACATAATGGTAGAGCACTACCCCCATTAAAGACTACCCAGTCTGCAACTTTTTTTTTCTTTTAGTAATGAAAAAAAATTCTTAAGAAGAATTCCTTAAAGATTCCTTAAAGCTTCAGAATAATTATTTTAATTAACTACTAAACAACATGGACATTTCCTTTTTACCAAGAAATTGCTTTCAGTAATGCTCCCTGGCACTAAATAGAATTGAGAAAATTCATAATAGAAGGAATTCCTGAATATCCACTCAGAATTAATTCTGCCCTTGTTCGTAAACTTTTCCGTTGTTATTTTTATGTTTTGGAAACACAGAGATATTTTTAAATTCCTCCACACATGGAGTGCAGATCTCAAATTTCTTCTGCATGAATATCCACAAGGAGCACAATTGAAATCAAGTTCTTCAATCCATCAGAGAAGAGAGCGATCTTCATCTAAACTGGCATTTTTGACATTTCAAGTTAGAAATAACATATTCGTTGATTAGCTTACTGAACTGCTTTGAGTAACAGTTCTCTTAAAGAAATGTATCATCTGTTCAAAGATAGGTTGTAAAATAAACACACATTCTTTATGAATTACGTAGTTTGGGCGCTTTGTACAAAAGGCTGTGGCTATGCTTGGACAGTGGGGTGGACGCAGTTGCTGCACCTTTCTGGAGACCTTTGAATGCTTGTTTCCTGTGTCTGTGTGTGCTCCCTTCTCGCTTCTGTTGCCAGGACTTTTTAAAAATGAAGCCACCTCCTTTCTTGGAGACTTTGTGAGGTTTGTTGGTTGTGAGGTTTGTTTGTGAGGAGTGATGGCCACCCTCCGGTACTGAAGTGGTTTTGCTTTCATTACCTCTTGTTTTGTATCCTGGCAGAGGTGAATAGAGAACAGTTAGCTCATGACACTGGTGAACAGAAACTCCTATGCTAGTTTCAGCTCTGGCAGTCAAAAACTGGTTAGAAACGAGTGAATTCAGCTTGTATAAAGCACTGCTATGAAAAATGGTAGGCTTCTGGGAGGTATAATGGAAACAGGTTATTAACCAAATAATTCACAATGAATGTGGTGAAGGATTGAACTGTATCAGCTAGGAATTTTCACAAGTGGCTGATCACTGGTCAGGTGAGGTCACTTTCCATTCTGTTCCCAATCCCAGAGGACTTCTTGGACTTAATGGCAGGTATGGGAGGCAGGACTGTTGGTGGAGAAAGTTAACATCAGAAAAACATTTTCTTGATATTTTAGCTCTTTTCATGCAGGTTAGCCGCTGGAAATAAGGTGGAATTGAGAGTACATGGTCACTCAGTGTACAACCATAATGATTTAATCCAAAAAGCACAGTTAGAAAACAGTGTCTGAAGCCAGTGCTAGCTGTTTACTCTATGTGCCGCAGCTTTATGTGCTGTATGTATGTTTACTATGTGTTTGAAGTTTGGATTTCTAAATCTTGTTGAGGTTCATGTCCCTATGGAATAAGTCTCTTTTCAGCTTGCAAGGTAGTGTTTTCCAGAGGAGATTTATCTATCAAAACCAAACTTAACTTATCACCAAATATTTAGAAAAGCTGCTATGAATTTTACAACAGCTACTCTTAATTGCTTCCACAGCACATGAACTGGTCAACTGCAGATCTAAACCCACAATTTTCTCCTAACAAAGCTAAAGAAACAGAATTTTTAAACTAAGTAAGGAAAAGGGGAAATCATCTATGAATTCTTTATGCTTGTCAGCAGGATACCCAAAAGCATCCATTCATGACCGAAAGAAAGCATGATGGTTCATGTGTTCTCTTCGCATGTGTAGTAGAAATTACAGTTATTCAGTTATTTTTTCAAGTATGAAAATTAACATTTTCCTCCTTGATAATAGTGAAGTGCTCTTGAAGGCATTCTTTTTTTTTTTTTTTTTTTTTTTTTTTTTTTTTTTTTTTTTTTTTGTTCAGGGATAGAAATTTTTTCATGCTGACTATGAAGAAGTACTTCTTAACAGAAACTGCAACTTGGATCTATGTACCATTAATACTCAAGAAGAGTCATGGTGGGTGTGAAAAACAAAAGGTCATAGTTCCTCATGGATTTGCCAGTTCTGCAGTACCAGGCAGGATTTTGCAGTCTCCTGCCATACCTCTGGGAGGAAGGACAGTTTGAGCAGATTAGTTCTGTTATAGCAGCCATTCCCTGAAACCCAGGCCTGGCAACATGCAAAATTGAGACACCAGATAGCCTAGTGAGAATAGCTTGCAGACAGAGGTGTAGGGATTAAATCTTAGGCATTTTATGATATACTAGCTATCATCTATTATATATAAATAAAGCTATCATCTATTATATATAAATAAACGACCTGAAGATCTGCTTATGAAAAGCAGATTCTTGAAAAGAACTAAGTTGAGTAACTCACAGGTAAACTGTATTCTTTGGGTTTTAGAAATTGCACAAGAGCATCACATTACTGCTAGAAGAAGTGGCAAGTTGGTTTTCAGTGTCCATGAATTTACCATCTATTCCTTTGTTGCTTTATGCAAACTTTGGACTATCCAAACAAGGATTGCTTTTTGAATGTGTAACTGTTCAGGGATTAGCACATAATAAAGGTCTCTGCATATCACCACAATGCAAATATTTAAGCATAAAAATAGTCTGTTCGTCTGGCTTGGACTGTTCATATGGGAGCCTTAAAAAGGATTCTTGAGTAATTAAGTAATTGCTAATGACAAGAGTCAACGGTCTTTAAAGGGCATATATCTTCTTCATATATATTATTACGTGTTCCTGTCTAGGACAGAAATCTGCTGTTTGAACCTCATGTAAGAGACTTTTCCCAGCAAATTGAAATTGAAGTCTTTTTCTGGGTATACATTTAAGATAATTGACATTTGTCAAAATTTGAGTGCAAGACTGAATACTTGTAGAGGGTATTTATACTCAAAAATGCAATATAGAGTTTATATTTTGATTTTTACTGCCTTGGGAAAATGTTATCTCAAAATTTGTAGATCTTGTATTTGCAACACAATAAGAAGACATATCTTTAGCTGTAGTCAATATAGAAATTGTGTACTTTGTGTTAACCAATTAAACATTATACACAGAGGAAGCTATTAATCATTTCAGAAGAGAAGAATACTTGAAATCTGTTTTCAAAGAATGTAATGGAGTTGTCGCAAAAATAAGCTTATCAGTTAAAGTAATTCAAGGTTTTGAAGAGCTTTTTCCCTCTGCTTTTTGAACTGGAAGAAAAGCGAGTAGTTTCTCAATATGCTTTCCAAACATTTCCAAACATAAGACAAGGAGTATGATCCTAGATGACCAAATAATCTTGTCTTTGAGGAGCACTTGCTTAAGATTAAAAAAACCCAAGCCCTGATTCAAATAGAACAAGGATTTTAAAATGGCTTGCATTCCAGATGACTGTGGTGCTCTTGGGGGATGAAGCTAACTTTTATTCTCAGCCATCAATTTATTTGTGCAAGATAAAAAAGATACAAACAAACAAAAACAAACAAAAAAGGTCGAGCAAAAAATACGGTAAGAAACTTAAGAAACTTTCACAATCCAAGCGAGTTTCTTTGCCACTAGAGCATTGAATATTTTGGGCTGATTCTTGGTGGTTTTTTTTTTTTTTTAATATAAATTTCCCTTTCCAGTTTCTGAAGGATTTGACCAAAGAAGATTGCAGTTTATTTTTTAATCATTTCTAGTTTTTAATGTTCTGAATGAGATCTTATAACAGTAAGTTTTTGTTGTGCTTGCACACTGAAGTAGAAGTGACAGATTCTGTTTTTGCTGTTTATATGCAGCAGCAATTAACTGCGGAAATATTTATTCAAATTTTCATTCACAGTCACACAAAATACCTGTTCTGGCAATGAGTCTGAATCTAAAGGTAAAATCCAGGATCACTGTTATACAATGTAAAAAGTTATGTTGTTCTGGCCTATCAAATCTTCACCCCATTTATCCAATGATAAATACAGTTGTTTAACTGAAATAAGATGTTACTGTGAATTTGGATAAAGAGACATTTTAATATGGAGGAAAATCTTCCTCTGTTCAGACCAGTTTATTAGGCACAACCTTAGTGTAAATAAGTGCTAACCAGGTAGAAATATTTATTTCAGAGTGTCGCTTCATGACAGTGTTGTGTAGCAGCCTTCTCCTTTGCATGGAGGATATAAAAGTTTATGCTTTGTCCACACCAACATTCTGTTTAAAAACTTACTGTAAGATGGAAACTGAATGTGTTTCTTCATCTAGAATAAGCTCTATACCACATGGTACATATTATAGTAGAGCTGTAAAGAAAAGGAGTCTTAGACTTAACTAATACAAAAATGTTTGGAAAATGTCTTGATTATAAAATGAGTTTTTCAAGACAGATTTGATTTGCTTATAAATACAAGAAATCTAAATCCTTTTCATTTAGGATATTTTAGTGGACTGTTAAATCCTACTTTTGTGAGAAAGGACTCTTGCCATTTCTGTCAATTCCAAAAAAATCTGTATGTTTCATTTTAGAAGCAAATAAGAATCCAATACATCAAAAAAAAAAAAAAAATCCAGGATGGCTAACATTTTTTTAAAGTTATCTTTGTTTTTTTTTTTAATTACTATTCCCTATGAAAAAAATTCATCACTTTGTGACATGAAGAGGATATAGCAAATTATAACAGCAAATCAACTTCTGTTTTATATTACATTTCCGACAATGTAGAAACAAGAGTCATGAATGCAAATATTGCAGAAACTGTGACTGATTGCACAAAATGTGCAGAAATATGTCGCTCATGCAGATGATACCCACACAGCATTAGATAACATGTTTCCACGGGCAATAAAATGAGGGGGAAAAAAAAAAGGACATGATATCTAACCTATTTTTACAGTGAAAGTAAATTCCTTTTAATGGTCGCTGGTATTTTTTAAGCCTTCTTGTGTTGGATATCCTACCAAAAGCTCTCAAATGAATTACAGTGAGATAAACTAGTGTTTGAATTTATAGGGTTTTAGTCCCTCTGCAATAAAGGGCTCACACATATGCTCTTATCTCAAGTAAATATGTGAGTTATGTAGATCCTTAATAGAAGTAATGTCTTTTGGGGCAGTAGTTAAGATGCTAGTTTTGAGCTATAAAACTTTAGCCTCTGTTTGGGGCCACTCAAGTTTAATGTCGACTCTGTCAGTATTCCAGAGAGGGGCTTGAGGTTGCTTTATGTCATTTTAGGAATGAAGGGGGACTGCAGCTGAGCATGTTTCTTGTTCTCTATAGTTCTCCCACCTCTTTGATCAAATCCAAATCTCCTGTACTTTTTGGTTATAGACACATTCTACAAAATCTGTATCTTTGAACAGTCAATTTGAGACAGGAGCCGGGTTTTCTTTTCCAGTGAGGGTTATATCTCTGTAAATCCTTTTGCTTACATTAATAAGATAGTGTACCACTAAAATAGTCCAATAGAATTTGTGGGTAGAGTATAATTAGAATTATTTGTGTATTGTAGTATGTCACTCTAACTAGAACACTGCAATATCTCTCAAAAGAACTGCCCTTGGAAAGCTGACAGTTATCACTGTAAGTTTTTTTTATAAGCCCTCTGAAACACCAATTTGATTTTTATTTTTATAGACAGCTTTTCTAATTATATGTATCATATTTTCATGTGATGATAGTTAATATTTTACTAAATATAGTTCAATCAGAGTAAGATGCTTAAAGTCTAAGATAAGGGTTGAGATACGGAGTTAACTGAAGATAAAAACTGTAGCAAGTAGTTATTGTAGTTACGTTCTGTGTCTAGATAAAAACTCAGATTCTAAAGTGCTTTTTTGTTCTAAATTACTATTAATAATTATACTGTTTATGTACATTCTGAATTTTTCTCAGTTTGGGCAATGGAAATTATTACAGTCTAGTGTGGTTAGCATTACTTTCAAGTTCTCACTGGGGGTTTTGTTTTGCTTGGTGCAGTAGAGAAAGTGAGCATTTCAAGGCTGGTGTTACTTAGAAGCAATTTTTGGCATTGGAATTAAAACAAAAGAGATGGAATATTTTTCTTGGTCTGAAATTTTACAGGAACTGGTTTGACTCAAATTTGACTTGATAGTGGCCCTTTAGAACTATGTCATATTGCTAAGGTCTGGGAAGGAGTCTTTTTCATTAAAACTGACTGAGCTGTAATGCCCTGAAAAACACCTTATTTATTTATTTTTGTACAGCATAGGAGAACTTGCATCATTCTGTCTTAGGGATGAAAAATGAAAAATGCAGTATCTTCTCCCAAAAGTTTTATGTCTTCTTTTTTTTTTTTTTTTATCTTGAGGGCAATATGTAACTTTTATTACCAAGCCATTCTGTGGAAACCTCATTTTGCCATGAGAAGCTCTTGTGCACAGACTGTCAAGAGAAATTTATAAATTATTTTATTCTCAGGCATATAGTGAGGATAATAGTAGTAAAAAAATAATTAAAGGTAGCAGTAGGATTGTGGAATTCACAAACAGGAATGTGCCTCAGGTATATACCACTGCAGAGCATATTGCAAAGACACTAATGAGGTTTATGACTGTGAGGAAAAAGTACCTCAGGATTTAACATCTGAATCTTGAATTGTTATAGATGCTTCAGGTGCTCACAGCTATTGAGTCTTCTACTGCAAGAGGCAGGAGCAGAAAGAATAATAGAAACACATTTGTCAGCAGGTATCTGTATCCTGTAAATAGCAAGTTTCAGCCAGTTTTTTTCATCCTTAATTTGATTTTTTTTTAACTAGTTCAGATTCTGCATGGAGTTTTAATTAGTGTACAACAAACCAGTAACTGCCCTGGACAGCTGAGTATGGGCAGTGGGAAGAGTTTCCTTGTCTCTGACAGAGCTACACAGTTCCTAGAAATGTAGGAAAAGGAACCAAAGAGACCAGAGCAGGTTCCTGAATGGATTTTCTAGAGCTGATAAACCAAATAGTTAAGGCATCCATTTGGCACATTATGTTAGGGATGATTTTTGTGGTAGAATGTTACAGGGAAGGTAGTGACTTTTTGAATTTGGAAATTGTGTAAGAATTAATTACCTTTTTGAAAGTTTGCTTTCTTTTTGAAGCCCATTGGTCTCTCAGGATCCATCATTTACCAGTGGGCAATGAAACAGGAAAGCTTAGAGGCTCTGCACCTTAAAGATGTGCATTGCAATTTTGCTTCCATTTAAAGGAGTCAAATTAATGTTTTCAATATAACTGGGGAGTGGAATGGAATTGTCTGAATTTAATAAGGAACAAGTGCTGTGACTATGTCAACTAACTTAGAAGCTGGCAAGGAATAGCTGCCGAACACAGATGGTGCATAGCCAGCACATTCGTAGGTGCACATTCATTTTTCTTTGAACTTCCAATGTTGCAGGAAAGGATCAAATCAGGAAGAAAATGGAAAAAAAAAAAAAAAGTGCAACTGCAGGTTTTTTGCCTATTATGCATTGCAAGTAGCAAAAGTAAATTTTAGTCTAAAAAGAATAAGGAAAATCTAGGAAATTGCCTAAGGTTTAGAAATGATATATGCAAAATTCCTTTTTTGACAAAAAAGGTACAGTCACTGACTTTTCCGTGCATTTATCTCTGTCTCTTTACACTTATGAAGTTACCTGAATAGCTATTTTCTTTCCCAGTTTTACATATCTGATTTCTTTATTAACAGAAATAAAGATAAGTCATGAATTGGTTCATATGGAAATAAACCACCAAACTTGTCATCAAAGTAGTTTTATACCTCATGTGAATACTATAATAAGTGGTTTGGATAAAGATAACATCTAAAAATATTGATATAGGTCTCTACTGATCTCAGCTGGATGAACCAGGCTATTTCTCGCCTGCCTAAATTACACTGCAATTTTTTGTCATTATTTTGTGTGTCATAAGACCATCACTTATAAGTGCCATCTAGAGGCTCACTCTGTCCCATTCAAGTCAATGCATGTTTTTTTTTCCATTGCTTTTTCAACAGTAGTAGGATTGATGGGTGAAACAGAGCAGCTGTTGAAAGGTTAGTTTTAAAGTAGAATTGTGGTCAGAAAAGCAAAGTGACCCTGTCAAGCTGACATACTGGGAGCACTTTTTTTTTTCCTTGGTGACTTCCAGGCCAAATCTGCCTAGTTTACAAGTCAAACATATTTCATTGACTTCCAGAAGTACAAAGTCAGCTTTTGGTCTGAACAATCAAAATTGTTATATCTTCTTCCTAAGAGAAGGTGGCACAGTTAAATTATTAGGATATCACTTGCAGATATCAGGAGATATCAGTTAGCAAGGACCAGTTTTGTATCCCCCCCCCCTTTTTTTTTTTTTAGCTGTATTTACATTTTATTTGACTTCTGTCATGATAAAGATCTAATGTTTTCGACAGCTTTGAATACAGCTTTGAAAAGCACTTACATTTCATGCTAGAGGTCAAAATTTCAATATCAGTTTAACATGATAGAAACCACACCTGAAAGAGGTGGCTTTTTTCTGGGCTGTACAATTTCCTGTGTACTTTCAAAGGTTCACCAAGTCACACAGGGATTTGGATTGGAGAACTGAATCAGTATAATATTATTATTATTAAAAAGCCACTGACACTGTCTCGTTTCAGTAAGGGGAACTGCAGATACTGGCCTGTCATGTCTGTATCCTAATGTGACCCTGACCCCATGATTTTGCTCCTGAGACAGCACATAGCATCATCTGTTCTTTAACTGCTTGCATGATTAATATGCTGTAGTTAATATTTATGCTCACTGCTAATGTTAAGGCCAAAGCTGTTCCCTTCCTTCACAAGTACATCAAGGGCAAACAAATTTGGCTGAAGTTTTATGCTGAGTAAGATAATCCAGAGCAGAATGTTATATTTCCAATAAAGGTATAAGTCAGAACTAGCGTTTTAGCATTCAGAAAGTGAAATAGCTTCTACCCCTTGTGCCTTGTAATGCCTATGGATTGCTCCATAAGTTCCCCTGGATCTTTATTTTGTTGGTTATTGATTGCAAGGAGGAGTAGCCATCCCAGAGGCTGCAATGTGCATGAATGTGTCTGTGCTTGCTCACAGTGAAGTGCATATGACAGATGCACATATTTAAGGCATGTGCCAATTTTTACAATGCATGCATATCATACCGCACATTCTGGGTTCATTAATGCTTGACCTTTTATATGCAGGCTGAAACAACAGCCATTTTTAAAGGTAGCTAAGTATTAATGGTTCTTCTAAGGTGTGAGCACAGCCTAACATATTTACATATTTACTTTTTACATATTACAAAAACCTGTCACATTTTCAGTGTAGCAGATTTCTCCATGCTTTCTCAAATAGCATGGAGAAAGTACTTTTTTATTCCTCAAATTTTATACCATTACAAGACCCCAAGGTATTGGTCATTGTTTCTTCCTTCCTGCTATGGATTGTAGAACTACTTAGTTATTGTTAACCTACTGCAGGTGAGATATTTGTTAATGAAGATATGGCTAGGAAGGAGGAAGGCTGGCTACTGTTTTTGTTCTACCTCCTTAGTCTCTGGTAAACCTTGAAGGGTAGTGGGTGGTTGCTCCTCTGTAGAGAGTAACTGAGCAAGTGCAGGTCTGGGCTCCTTGAAGGGATGAAAAACAGGATTGAGCAAGTAGGGAATGCATAGAAGGTTGAAGAGTGAGAACATGAAGAGAAACAGGATGTCCCTGCAGGTGAGTGCAGTAATGTTTTGGTGATGGTGGAAAGAAAGAGAATTTTTTTAGTCATCTGGAGGTTTGTACTAGTCAGTAGTTGCTGAATGAGGTAGAAAACCTGATGGAAAAGATTCAGTTTATGAGAATATTGCCATCATACAGATTGGTTTCAACCTCTCTATTTAGAGGAAGCATCATTCTCTACAGATGTGAATTTCCTCTTTTTCAAAATTGCTTTTTTTCTTGTTTGTTAATCTGACCACTGTTTAGAGCTAGTGCCAGACATTAGAAGCATTATCTGTTGTTTTTGGTTGGTTGGTTGCGATTTTTTTTTTTTTTTTTGAAAGGTGATAATTTGCACTTATATTCTAGACAATAGTAAGGTTGGATCACGCGTCCAAACAGTAGGACCAAGTTTTCCTTCTGTGCTGAGTCACATAGTCCCTTCAGAAACCGGGATGCCTTTCTAACCATCTAGGAAAAAAAAAAAATTCACAAAAATAAACAAAAAAATCCTTTGTGTACAAATGTGTAGTAAAACTGATCCGTTTTTGCATACAGGTGAATGTATAGAATCTTAACATCAAATGCATTGTGTCTGGAACTATTGTTTTGCTTTGTTTGCATACACTAGCTTTTGTAGTATAGGCAAATTAGTTTAATGCTTTCTGGAAATGTCCAAGTTTTTTAAAACAACAAAACTCCTGCAAAATAGCCTGTCTCTTTTTCCCCTTCCCCCCTCAAAAAAAACACCCATGGGAGTGTGTGGAAGTACTCGGTTAGTTAATGTCCTAAGACCTTAGCACTGTTTCTCTACTCTTGCTGTGGAACATCCAAGAGTTACTTTTTTTAGGAAAGACAACAAAACCCTTCGGATAGCAGTGGTCTTATGGTTCAAAGACCACCTCCTAATGATATCTTTGTGCTTAAGCTTATTATGTCCTTTCTACTTCCACAGTGGTTTTTAAGGAAAGATCACTGATAGTGGTGTGTAAACAAAGGCAGTAACTTGGAGGAGACTAGCTAAAATTATGTCCTGTGTGTTGTTAATGTCTTATGACCTGTTCACTTTTTTATCTCTTCTAAGATATTATACTTTAAGCTGTCCTGCAAGATGCTTTGTTTTAGCAGTTCAGTACACCTCATACTCTCATATGCTGCTCTTAAAACAAGCGTTTTTTGTAATTTTTTTCTTTAGTTTCTATAAAGCTTTTATAAATAGTTGTGATAATATGGCCTAATGTGCTTTCTACCAAAATAACTTATTTTTGTCTGGATACACTATATCAGTGAAGTTGAAGTTTATTGTTGTAGTTGGCAGTAGGGATGTACGTCCTTAAGTTTTATTCCTGAAGAGCATTAAAACAAAAGTGGCTGCCTGTTTTGCTTTTTCAGGAATGTAATCTGTCTCTTTCTCATAATACAACCATAAAGAGCTTGGATTTATGATTGCAGTGCTGCTGGTGCTAGGCAGAAATGTAGATAAATGGTGTTTATCTAGTTCTAATTTGAGCGTTACTACAATAATATGCTTCTCCTGTATACTAAACAGGTGAGTTAACCCAGTTTTTAATTCACTACTGCTTTAAGCTGTAGCTGCCTTCCAAATTAACGAGACTACTGTTCATAGATGGAATTTGAAAAGCTGTTCATGCTAATTTGTAACTACGTGCAAATAACTATATGGACTCGTGTAGGAAGAGAAACCCAATGAGCAGGATTGTATTATCTTAGTGAAAACTTGTAAAAGCAGTCCTGAAAGCTAAATAATTCGGATACGGGCTTGCTTGCATATAGCCTCATTGTCAAAACATTGGAAATCTGTAGTTCTCCTGTGTTTCCGTGTAAGCAGTGAAAGATTAGCCTCTGCAGAGGTGATGTTGCTTTACACAAGCACTCAGTTAAGCTGGTAAAAGCACAGTTCCACCATCTTGAGAAGAGGGTTCTGTGCCCTTTCCTTCCACCTCTTCTTATTGCACGACCTGTGTTTGACCTTTTGGAAATACTTGTATTCATTTACATTGTATTAAACATTTTGGCAGGTTTTATGTAATGTTGTGTTTTAGGGCTAATATGAGTAGCTGATCATGCAGCATCTAGAATGAGTCCTTTGAATGTAAAGTACATGTTGACAATTACATTTCTCCTTTGTATGCCCTTTTTTTTTTTTTCAAAAAAAAAAAAAATAAAAACCCAAACTTGCTTGTAACATTATCAGGTAATAGATTTGGAACTTTTCCTTCTACAATGGCATATATGGTTTTTGCTTGATTTAATTATTGCTTTATAGTCCACTAGGAAACACCTAATTTTCTTGATACCAAAATGTATAAAGCATAAGTGGTCAAAGTCACTGGCATTTTTTACCTTTACTTTTATTCTGTAGTGTTGAGTAACCTCCATTTCAGTTAAAATCAATTAGAAAAGCAGTTGTTTGTAAATCAGTTATAATAATTGTTTAGTATTAACCATATTAGAACTTTCATAGTATTATGTTTAAAGTCAGAAAGGGACCATTGGTTTATAGATGCTGACCTGTATGTCAGCATTGGTTTATAAGCCTTGGAACTGGTGAGCTGGATTCCTTTGGAGTGAAGCGACCCACAGATGCTGCCCAGGAGCATAGCAAATGTGTTCCAAGCTGTGATGAGATATTCGGGCTGTGAATACAGCTCAACTGTACAGCTCGTCTGTAATATCCCCTCAGTCACCTCTTCCACTCATGGGCTAAACAGCGTGGACATGAGACCTTCAGCACCCTGTGATGCTGTGATGCCTCTTAATATGGATGTATAAAAGAGGTAATAAAGTCAGACTTTTAATTTATTTTGTAGGTCAACGTGGACTTGTTGATCCAAGAGTACAGCTCATGCCAATTAGATAGGACTTATTTTATTGACCTTTTCTCAATACTTTGTGCCATGTTGACATTCAGCAAGTGATGTGGCTTTTAAGCACTGTTATTTTTTGCTTGCACCTCGTTTATCCTTTTAGGGTATAGGTAGACTTTTAGCTTTCTGCAATCCATATGAAATTTATTTTGAGCTTATTAGAGTTGGTTGCAGATAAGCCAGAGAAGTCATCTGCCATATTTTTCTTCAACTACTGACTAAATGAATATACTAATTTTAAGAATGTTTATTTCTGGTATATGTTGTTTAACAGCTTCCATAGTTACTAATGGACTGGAACGTAGTTCATCATCCTGTGGTGATACTAGTATGTCATCCTGCTTCTCTCCAAGCATAGAAGAAAAATGTGCTGAACCTTTTGCCTTTTCTGTATTGTTAAAAATGTTGCTGTCCTCATGCAGGAGTTGGTCTATTGCTAGGAATTCTTTGTGTTTGTTTCTTGTGTAGTTTGGACATGCCAGACAAGTGATAATGGCAGCAGCTTAGATCTGAGGAGGTCCATATTAAAATTCCTAGCTCTTCCTCAGATGATTTGGAAGAAAATTTTCAAGGCATCTAATTAATGTAGAGTCAGATTTTTTTTTTTCAAGGGTGTTTAGGTTGCTATAGGTTTGGAGGTTTGATATTTGTATGGAATTTTCTTTTGTTCAAATTTTCCCAATTTTGTTTAAGTAATATCTTCTGGCCCTTTCTTTAAGTAAAACTAGCAGTGTATTATGAAAATCAAGACCATGTTGAGAAACTAGCATTGACAAACTTGGCAAGCAATTACTGTATCTCCTAGGGCATCCTTAGGAAATACAACCTGGGTTTCATGATTAATAGAAAGATCAACAATCCAAGAGACTAATTTTTGTTGTTGCACTGAGCAGGGATTGACCAAGCTACCTGGTTTATCCAACTGTGTAACAGTGAAATGTACATTTTTGTGTTAATTCAGTACTTGTCCTATGTGTCTGCTTTACAGCATCAGCAGATGCTAGCAGATAGCGGCCCTTGAGATGCTCATTCACCAGGTATCCATCTTAGAGTAATACCATCTGGTTGCTGAGAAGCATTTTCCTTTTAAATAATGGCCAGCAAGTTTTAGAGAAAGGCTGTTGTACTTTAATTGACAGAAATGTTCAGTGTAGATCTTGGTTTTGGAGAAATGCTGCAAACTGAACCCATCGTATTTGTATCTGGCAATTTTTCTGCAGTTAAATTGCTCTTGTCTCCTTTTAAATACAACTTGGCTACATCCTTCCTCTGTATTGTTCTTTCGTGAATAGCATTCTTAACTTCATTGATATTCAATAATGTTGAGGTATATTGCTAATTATTCCCAGCATGAAAGTCTCCTTATAATTGCAATTTATAACAAATGCATAAGATTTGTTAGTGACTTTTCTAAACTTTTTTTTTTTTCCCCCTTCAATTCCTGAAGGCTTTATTTTTTTTAAAGCTGCTGGGTAACCTACTGGTTTGAAAATAGTAGTTAATGCATACCACCTACTGGCAATAATTACATCTAAGCTTTTTTACCCCTTCTAGTATGTTAATACTGCAGAGCTTTAGACATTTTTTTCCAGCTGGAGGGCTCAATTTTCCATCAATGCCTGAGAGTTAAGAAGATGTTTTTACCGGGAAAGGACTGACTTTCCCATATAGAATACAAGTGTGTGCCCCTGGGAAATTCCTAGATATAGTGAAGACATTATCTGGCAATGTATTACATATGTAGCCCCTCTTTCAACACTCTAGCCAGTTCAGTGTGTTTTCCCCCATGCCCAAACTAGAGTGCCACAAAGGAGAGAGAAAAATGGCTTTCATAAACTAAATGATAGAAGACTATTTGTGTAGTATGTGCTTGGCTTTATTAGCTGGTCTCGCTTGTACTAGGTCCAGTTCAGTTTGTTCCAGACCAGTTGCCTAAAAATTGCTTCTCTTGGACATGTTCCGTATTGCACCTATCAGTTTCTCTTGGGAATGGCTGCAGTGTGGTGAGTGGCTCCCCAAATCTGATCCATTTCCAGACATGAAACTCCATTGCAAGTTTGGGAATCATAAGATGTGCCTTGAAAGCTACTTTGGAGGCATGTTTGTAGAGTGATAGAGTATTAAATTTGATTGTGTTTATTACCCTTCACCGAGACGTGGTTTTAGGCGGGGAGTGTGTCTTCAAGTGAAAGTGGCTGCAAACCCAGCAAGATTTCTCTTCCTCTGCATTATGAAATCATCCAGCACTATCGGAACACTCGGACACTTGGCATCAAGCAGTGGAAGATTGTGACACTTGGTGTATTTTTTTGACTCCATTGCGCTGTTTGAGTGCTGGGCAAGGCTCACAGGAGATCCATGCCAAGTGCTTGCAGTGTGAATGGGGCCAGTGTGGCCCAGGGGCAGCTGGTGCTGGGGAGTTCAGGCAGGCAGGGTCTCTCCCCAGGGTGGCCTCCTTTTGCAAGGTCTCTGTTGCTGATGTTGGCTTTTGCAGCTGGATGTGGCTCCAGTCCAAGCAGAGCTGAAATATGATGAGACTAAATTTACCTCGAGGAGGTTGTGGACATCGCATTGTTGTCCCTTCTCTGCACCTAACAGAATGCTAACTTTGAGCTTCAAAAAATAAAAGCAGTTACTTTGTCATTATTACCCTCTGGAGGAGCTGGGGAAGAGAAGGGGAAAAAAAAAGAGAGAGAGAGAAGATATTTGGATAGAGTTTTATTCATCTTTAAACTCTCAGGTAATTCTATTGTGGGTTGTTATTGTTTTTTTTTTTTTTTTTTTTTTTTTCACTTGCTGCTAGCTACCGAATTCTTGATATTGTTAATTGAATTCAGGGCAGAGCCTTTCAAAGAGCTTTAATTCCCATTATATTGTCTGTGTTTGATACTGTCTGTGAAGATTCACGGAAATGTGCAAAGCAGCAAGGCCTATAAAAAAGGGAAATGATGACATGAACCTAGAGTGGCCAAGGAGCTTCAGGAAACAATTATGAAAAGGAAAGTTATGTTATTGGTTTTGTGTTCTGCAACTTGGTAGCTGGATCATGACCTTGAAAGTAGCATTTCTACTACCTACCTGTGAAAAATAACTGTTCTCTCTCCAGCTTAGTGCTGAATTCATTGGTTACAAAAAGAACTTCTTTCTGAAGTGGTCAGAGACCATAAACTGAAAGTAATGGGTGGGATTTGCAGAGCAATCCATGAAATTTTAAGTACCTGTCTTTGTTTACTTTGCATGCTTACATGTCATGTAAAGAAATAAAAGATAGGATGACCTACATGTTAATATTATATGATTATTGTCTTTGTGGAGAGGTGGCTTCTGTAGGGGTGCAGCCATAGATGTTGGGGATATTTGGTATTTGAAGCTGTGTAAAACCAAGGTTGCAGCCTGAACTCTAGATGTCTGGTATTTGGATGCAACTCAACCTGTGCACCTGTGAGAAATAGGCTCTGTACCATTAATCCCCTCTGTGCTGAGGCAAATCAGAAAGGCTTGGGTCAACTGTTACCTCTTGAACAGAGGGAGCAGGGGATGGAATTAGAGTGCCCATCCTGAAAGCTGGAGTGTTTTACACAAATACTGTGTTCCTGGCAAGCACAGGGCAGATCCTATTTATGTTATGGGCTTCTGAATGATCCCAGCATGAAAGACACACAAAAATCACTCTTTTCCTCTCTTTCCTTTGCATTCCAACTTCAGTTTGATGGATGGGGGATATGAAACACAATACAAAGTGATTTATTTGGAGTCCTGGGTAGCCAAAGTATTTAGGCAGATTTATTATCATCTTTAAAAAAACAAAACAAAACACTATTTTTAGACATGTCTGTTTGCTATTTTTATATCATTCAGATTAACTTAAGAAAAGAAGGCTTGCTTTTTTTCCCAGAAACATGACTTTTGTGTTGCTATACTTGGTACTTTTAGAGGCCAAATACAGACAAATAAGTTTTAATAAGTACATGTAAAAACTGGTAACCATCTTTGTAATTTGCATGGGTTGGTAAGGATGGAATTAAATTTTTGAAGTCTTGTAAGTAATTCAGTGTTTTTTAGGGAGCAAAGCAATTGCCATTTTGCAAAGCAAGTGGTTCAGCAGAATATCAATTTGCTCAAGCTCGACTGCCTCACAGACTTCTGACTAGTTCCTGGTTTCAAAGCAATGTGTGCATCTACTGCCTTTCAAGATTACTCTTTCTATGGAGAAAGCTGGGCATACTGTATTAGGACTAGTAGTAGCACTACTGTAGTTCAGCTGCGAGTTCCCCAGGTAGCTACCGGGAGCTCTTGGTGCTGTGGCTTGCTTCAGCGGGGTGTGATGAGGAGATGGGGAAGGAGTTGCAGGAAGATGGAGTCTGATCAAGCTTCCTCACTGCCTCCCTGCAGAGGCTGCTGGTCCAGGCATGCCCTGCACAGCTGTGCGGTGAAGGCTGTGGTGAAGTGCAGCTGATGCTTTTTATTTGTTGGCCTGCTCGTGTAGGTATCACGTTCAGAAAGTTTTGTTTGGAAACATCTGCCATACATGGTTTAATTTAACTCGAACTTTATTTATCAGACTTATAAAGCACTTTTTTTGTTGTTGTTTCTCATTAAAAATGCTCTCAAAAAAATAAAGAACTTCAGATGTCCTGCTGTTACTCCCCAGTGTTCATGTCTGACTTGCAGATTAATTAAAATAAATATCAAGTGCTACTAAAATAATTAATAAATTATACAATTTACATTTGATTCTAAGTGGAAGAATGTCTTGCACTTTCCTTTAAAAAGTCAGCATGGTTCCAGACAGGAAGGAAGCATGCTAATTACAGTGCTTCCATAAGGCTTTGCAATTCATGGCTGAGAGTTGATCAGAAGATGCAAGGGAGGCAAACTGAGCATGGTAATTGTTTTATACTTCAGTAGTTCTAATCCCAAAGCTTGTTATTAAAATATATAACAAAATCTGTCTTGTGCATTTCCAGTAGTTTGATATTTTTCCATGCATAAGAGTTGGAGACGTTTCGGGTTATAGCTAGTACCATGTGCAGAGATAACTTGGCTGGAGTTTCTCCTAGTTTTTAGTGGTTAATGTGAGTTTAGAACAAGCCTCTTAACTTCTTACAAAATATCCAAATCTCAGTATCTTTTTATGTTTATCTCTTTCAAGCAGCATTTTTTTATATAAAAAGTATCAAAAGTTTTGCTTCTGATAGAAAAAGCAAATATAATATATACAGTCATTCTGTCCACTTTTGTTTATGAATGGTGATAAAATATTAATGCATTTCATTTGCTAGATTGGAAAATAATCTGACCTCTTGATAGAACAGTGGCAAGAGAAAGAAGAATAGAAAAGTCTGTTATATAAGGATACATCTGCAGGTATTTTCTTCAAGTTTTTTTAAAAAAGATAAATATGTAGGAGTCTAGTACTACATGTGATTTTTTTAAGAATACATCCTTAAAGCAATCTGTTGGATACATCATGAAATGCATTTATTCAGATTTTACTGTGACATGACCTAGCTTTGTAAGGACATCTCTCAGTGTATGAAGTGTATTAATTTCTCAACTAATCCTCTGGAACTGATCTTTGTCATTGGTGTACCTATTTCTAAAATATATTTCTTACCGACATTCATTAGTCAACTTTCCTTTCTGTCTTTTTAAGGTAGCTCTCCACAACTTTAAATGTGTGACCATGACCAAGCAAATAGCCATGCTAGGTCAGACTGAATATTTTTCTAGCTCCGGAACCAGGATGTGATGCCTGAGACACCAGTGGAAGACGATCACAAGCATGGAGAAATGCTTTTCTTGCTTATTCTTTTGCCTTCTAGCCTTGTGTTTCCCAAACAAGAGGATGTACCATTTTGCTTCATCTATGTGCTATCCCTTTTTGGGCTCCCAGTTATCTTGGGTCATAATTTTTGCCGTTTCTATAGCCAAAATGAGTTGCTGCTTTGTGCTACTAAAGCCTTGGTAGTGGGAGTACTGAGTGGAGACCGTATGAGATCTCTTTAATTCTGTCCCATAATGGTAGGGCAAACTAGAGGAGGAATCCAGCTCAGTCTCTTGGTTACGTCTATTTTTCACTTTGTGATACTAGCCTGCAGCCCAAGGAGCATTTGTGAAGGGCTTGAGCACGTGTGCAGGAAGGAGTTCCTGGAGACGCAAAAAAACAATTCTGCACTGGATATATATGCAAGTTTCTGGGATTAGACTATGTGTGGGAAATGGTGCTTTTGTGAGATTTGTGGGAAGTTTCAAGGGAGCTGCAGAATCCCTGTTTCTGATGCATATGATACTGCTGCTTCCTGCAAATTTCAAATCCCTCTTTGATCACGTACCAGATTTCAGACGTCCTCCCTCCCCCTCCAATAAAACGCGTCTGTTGTGGGGGTGGGAGGAGAGTTCCTCCTCATCTAATTTGAAACTGCAAAGCTTCTCCCCCTGCCACAAACAAACAGGAAAAAAAAAAAAAAACAGTGGAAAACACGAGTCAACAAGGATAGTTTGAGAAAGTTTTAAGGGTAGGGTTTAAGGGTACTGGTACTAACATCGGAGTTCTGTAACTGGAAATTTTAAACAGGTACTATAGGAGCCATAGCCTCACTTGTTATATATTAGAGAGTTTAAAATTTTTATCTAAAGAAATATTTGGGGCAGGATATACCCACTCTTGCAGGACAGTGGGATCTGTTACAGTTTTTAGAATTATCTATTGCTCTATTTTGCAATTGAGGCCCTGTGAGGAGAACGTATCTTTAAGGGGTGGCTTTTGAGGCTTTCTATCTGTGTGTACACAGGTTCAGAAACTTCCTTTGTATCTAAGTAGAGGAGATTGGGTATTTGACATGATCGGTGCACTCTAAATACAGTCTGTATTACAGTTATAGATTGAAATTCGTAAGTTCCGTTTAGCACAGCAATTGATTACAGGACTTATTTTTAAATTTATTCCCCTTGTAATTCCATAGAAACTTTTTTCCTATAAAAGTATATTTTTACTTGTCACTGTGATCTGATGAAGAAGGAGGGATCTGTTCAGTCTCCCAGAACTCCTTGGCCTCTTGAATTAATCTTGTGCCCCTCTATTTCCACTGATACGTAATTTAATATTCTAGCATGGTGAGGTACAACTTAAACACAGTCACGTTAGCAAAGTAGACATTTAGCAAACAATTTTGGTAGGTGCAAGCAATTACAGAAGTTCAGCAAAGGACTTGTCTGTTAATAGTAATAGTCATTAAAGTGCTTATTGCCCTGGATCTTGAACTTTTATAACTCTTCTTACTATATAATTCCAAACATATGATAAGTATTTAATTTGCTTGCAGTGCATCTTTTCTCTCCATGCCACTCTTTTCTAATTGGCACTGCCTTTCCAGTGAAGGTAATGCCTTTTTGAGGCAGGAAGGATTTTGTTTTTCCTAATTACAGAGTACACCCACAGCTTGATAATAACTTAGAAAAATCAAGCAGAAACAGTCTGTCTGATAGATAAGTGTATGATTATACTGTAGTGTGTATGTATGCCCATAACTTTAATCTTGGGAAGAATAAGCTTTAAAATGTTGTCGATTTGGACTTAAAAAATTCATCTTTTTCAGAGGAAAAACTGGAGAGCACAGCAAAATAAATAATTGTTTGATTTGGTATTGTTGGCTTCTGTTGGTTTTTGACCTCGGGGCTCATTAACCTTAGCTCCAAAAAGCTTATCTAAAAAATTCAGAATTTATATTGCATGTGGGAGAGCAGAGGATGTGGAATCTTGAACTCTGGTGGAACTTCGCTGCCTCTGCATTTAGAACAGGCTTGACCTTTCTCAGGCCCAGGTCCTGTGCTCAGTGTTCACAGGGCTTTCTCAGTGTTTAGGAAAAAAACAACACAGAAGTCAACACTTCTGACCAAGAAATGTGTGTGTGAGTTTTTATTTTGAAAAACTAATGCTTCTATTTTGCAAAACTATTAGCTTCAGAAAATAAGCATCATTTGGCTGTTTCTAGAATGAATGTAAATTTCTCAAAAATATGTGTTCTTGCATATATGGGGAACATGGATGATGCTGGTGCTTATCTGACTTGAAATGAGTAAAAATATATTCCATTGCATTCTTGCCCTGAGAAGAAAGACAAAAAAAAAAAAAAAAAAGTAAAACAAAAGGAGAATACATTTCTTTTTTTTTTTGGGGGGGGGGGGGGGTGGGGGGAGGTCGACAGTACCATTTTCTGTCTGTCTTTAAAGCTAAGAACAGCACAGTTGACCATTTCTTATTCCATCTGACAAAAGTGGAAATGCACATATCCGTCTTCTTTCATTATGTTAAATCTTCAAATGCAGTTTAGTTCCCAGTGAAGTCAATAGAAAAGTTTATCTTGTCTTCAAAGAAGAAAGACAACATCCAGGAAATTATAAATTGTTGTATTATTAAGTCATCTATTATTTTACCTTAAGTGCTTACTAGCAAATTTAAAAACAAAATTTACTTTAATGCTATACAAAAATATGTGTGGTTTAATTCCTTTTTTTAGGAAAGAAAGAAGGAAAACATGTTTGCTTGTTTTCTTCTGTATGTTTGAACAAGTTACAGAAGTTACCTCTGACTTGGAATACAGGCAGAGCACATTATTTAGAAGCTGACAGATAGGAAAAAGTCAAAATCAACTGCGGTGTTCAACATGTAGAACTTAAATCAACTGAGAGGGTCACTTTTTTCATCCTAGATGTAACAAACTGGTCAAGTGTCCGTATGTAAATGTGTGTATGTATATTGTATTTAGATATTCAGAACTTAATTGGAAGAGAAAGAGATGTCATGCAGCTAGTAACTCTTGACTGAAAAAGTCTGTGTACTCTTGCGAATTTGTTACAGAATTTAATACGTTATCTCCCTTTTTTATATTATGCATATACTGTTTTAAGGTTGCAAGAATTATTCTGTTAGGGGATATTTGTGCCTGTTGTTATTTTTAATAAAAGCTTGCAAAGAATTTTGAGGAATGGAAAGTGTTCTGGCTTTTCAATAAAGATGTTGTAGAGAACAAAATGCCAGCACTCCTCACCTCCTCTGAAGACAGACTAAATAAAATTCAGGAGTCAGCTATTCAAAAAAGAGATTGTTATCTGGATTTTAGATTTGGTTTTCTGTTCTGTTTATGGGAAACTTAAGAGTTATGGGAGTATCCAAAGTGTACATGCTTAGTTTACTTTTACGGATTTCACAGACCCAGTTCTAATGTCTGTATGAAAATAGATAGTCAGTGTTTAGTGCTGTCTCTCAAGAAGTAAATCGAGGCGAATGTACATTCACTACACTCACTGTTGTCAAACAAAAACAAGTCTTAAGAGAATTCGTTTTTAATAACTCTGATGAGGAAGCTGTTTAAGTATTTACTTCATTTCAGCAATTCAGATGCTGCAAGTTGCTTCATGATTTTTCTAAACTGGGTCTTCTGTACGTCCTTCATAATATCAATAGGATATACAACAAAAACTTAGAGTTGTTAAATCTTTCTTTTCCCTTGCAGTTATAAAGCCTATATGCTTATGAAATGCCACCCAGAAATAGGTACATGGAGCCTAGTGCAGCCCAGTTAAAACTGGATGTAAAAATAAATAAAAAAATAAATAAAATGAAAGGCATCCTCCTGAGAAAAGTTTATAATTTGAAAGGTCAAGGGGTGAAAAGTCAGTTCTGCTCCTAAAGTAAGAAGGCTTTGGTCGATATCCACTCTGCAGCTAAGCTAATGTTTTTCAAGAATAGCAAATGATTTCAGATTTTTAAATGCTGTATTTTGAGGGCTGAAAATGCTTTTTAGAAATGCTGCCAACATCAATGTGTGAATTGAGCTTACATTGGAAAGATCCTGCAGAAGGGACAGCTGGAAGGTTCATCCTGGGTAAACTTGGGACTGTCTTTGTGCTCAATGGAGATGAGCTGCTTTTCATGTGCACAAGAGAAAACCCATCCTCAGGTGTGTGGGTCTTTACCTTGGCTATGAAAGATGCCTGGGTGACCGAATTGGACAAGGATGCAGCTGTCTGAAGCTGGCTCAGCTTCATCCTGTTTGTGTATGTATATATTTTTATGTCAAGATTAAGACACCTAAAATTCAGGCCTCCAAAATCAAGGTCTGAGGCTTTTAAAAAAATACTTTCTTAAAGTGACCCACCCTGTATGGCAGGGTATTCATTTGGATTAGTGAGTCGAGGTAGTTGAACAGAAATGAGAACAAACCGGTTGTCTTGACTAAATCAACATCTCATTTAATTAAAGCTTTATATTAAATTTAAGGGCCTTCATCCAGCTTTCTATCTCTTCCTCCCCCCTTCTTCCCCCCCCCCGCCCCCCACATCTATTTGGTGTTAGAATCTTGAAGTTTCACAAAAAAAGGCTTCTGTGCTTCACCATGGTCTGTCTAAGAGACAAAGATGAAAGGACTTTATAGCAATGTAAATAAATTATTTTGATTTAACATAATGCAGCAGAGACTTCAACAAAGCTGGGTGCTATACAAAGAAGGCTTGTCTGAGATAGCATTATTAAAAGAGCACTATTTTCTCCATCCTTCCTTACTGTTAGGAACCTGAATACAATTCAACAGCAGCATAATTTTCTAGTTTAATTTCCAGAGCAGCAGTTCACCCATAAAAGAATTAAACTCCATAAATCCATGAAAAGTTAATTGAAATTCATTTGAATTTCACCAGGAGAAGAAGAACTTCCTACTAGAAACAATGATTCAATGATTTTTTTTTTTTTTTTTTTCCAGTTTTACACAGAAGTCATACTGCTCTGCAGCAGAGCCAGATGGAAGCTACTGGAATTGCATTGTTCTCAGGTCTGCTCCCCTGTTGTAAGGGAAAGAGATTCAAACACTGTGTATTCATTATTACCATAAATATGCTGTAACCTTAGCATATTTTTTTTTCCTAGGGGATAATTAAATTTAATGGTTCCCCCTTTAAAACACAGAGCTGTACTCAGACTAAAAACAATGTGAACTAGTACAGTCAGAAAATGGAGCAAAAAGTTTCATTTGTTGAGGCTGTGATGAAGGGCACAATTGCACTATATTGAAGCAACCGTGCTGAGCATCCTGCAGTCCCCAGTTGAGATGCTGTGCTATTGCATGTCCTCTTTGGGCTGTTTGGAGGGGATTTTTTGGTCTGTTTATCCTTTTTTGTTGTTGTTGTTTTATTCATTAATAAATGAATAAAACATGAATAAAACCTAGGACTCAAGTCCTAGGTGCTGACTGTTCCTGTCTTTATCATGAAGCCGTGTGCTCCAAGTCTCCTTTAACCATTAGTTTATATCTCCAAGAGCCCTTGAAAACTGTATACTACATTCTTGATAATACCTCGCCTTATTTTGCTGTATGTTACAATTAAAAAAAAAGAAAAAAAAATCAGTGTTAAGTAATATTGTGAAATAAGGTGTAGTCTGTGTGTCCTACAAGACTGAAGGCCAGGCCTATTGAAAGACGGGAGCAGATGACACTGAGGGTATGTGGGGCGAATTCTTAATCACTTGTGTCTTTTATGTCTTTTAAAATTCATAGAAGTTTTTTTTTTTTCCCCTCCATTTGTACAAGCACTGGAGATAGAGATTGCGTTTCCACTTTCTAGTATTGTCATGTTCGAACCTGTCAGGAGACTGAGATTTGTTTCTCTTCCAAATCTTATATGTGTTGTCTCTCAGAATAATTTCTAGTTTCCCACTCTAAAAGGATGGGACAGTTTTAAAGGGTGCACTCAGCAGTTGCTGCATGACGTATCTATAACACTTACTGCAAAAGGAACAAATCCTCCTAGAAAAGTACATGATCGCAGAGGATAGGAAGAGATATTACTTCTTTCTGGCACGGTGACAACTTCCACTGGTTCTTGCAAAGAAGAACAACTTGAGAAGCTGCACTGAAAGCAATATTCTTGGCCTCTGTGTATCCCAGCAATAATTTAGTGATTATTCAATTGTATAGGAAAATATCTTTTGCTGGGTTAAAAAGGAAAGATGGTTGGAGTTTTCTGTGTCCATAGTGTGTTCTTTAACCTGTGTGGTCCATACAACAAAGTGCCTCCCTTCCTTTTCAATTTGTTTTAAGCAAGTGGGGAATATCATGGAAAATGAGAAACTACCAGAAGCCACGTGTTCATAGCACCAAACAATATGTCTTTTCACGAAGTATTTCAGCCATGTCATCTTTCTGATAGAAAATTCCAGACTTTGTTGGTCTGCAACACCAATGCAAGCTTTGCTAATTAGATAATCACAGATTTGTTTCAAAGATGTGCTGAAAAAGAGTATTAACCTTTCAAAAACATTTTACAGCAGTTTTTATAATTGCTCTGTTCTGTAGCCTTATGCTGTTTGAGCCTAAGCATAGTGAAATTTATTAAAGTTTTAGAAAACACAGGTCCTGTTTTTCTTGATGTGATACTGTTGTCCATCTTTCTCTGCTAATTTGATCACTCAGAAGAGAGCATCCCATTGCTAGCCTCTTATGTTCTACTGTTTTTCTTCGATGTTCCCTCCTCATCAGTTTGTTTTTGAGAGTCATTTTTTTCCTTCTTTGTTTGAAAATAATATGCTTGTTGGCAACTTTACAGTCTTGTTCCTGTGTAATGTACCAAGACCTTGATGAGATGTAATGTGACACATTTCCTCAGTTGCTATTTCCGTATACGGAAAATACATCTCTGGAGCCTATTGGAGTTTTATAGAGGCTTTGCCTTGTATAAGGGTGCAACTGCCAAGTTAAACACATTTCTCAAAACAAGTGCTTTTCTTTCTGTACAGATGGGAGAAGAAAGGATTATGTATGTCTTTGCTTCATATCACATATTTAAACTTTCTGTGTTTACCTTTTCCCTTACCCCAGTGCAAATTCTAAAGAGGTGTTTGTTTTGTTCTGTTTTGATTTGTTATGTATTGAGGAAAGTTTTCTTTAGAAGCAGTCATTTGAAATGCAGATTTATGACGTGAACGCTTTCTCTAGAAATATTCCTCCCTAGAAGTACCTGACTTTGAGGGATTCTTTCCTAGAAAGTGCAAAGAATTGGAAAAAGAGCACTAGAAGAATGAAAGCAAAGTATCCACAATGGCCTTTATCCCACCACACTTTTAATTTTTCTTTTGTTGTTGTTGTTCATCACTTCTCCCAGTGTTTTAAATGTAATTTAAAAACTTCTCTACATACATGTGTATCTGACTTCTTTAAGGGACACCCCCACACACATGCTCAACTTGGGAAGCAGTTCAGGGTTTCTACTGGGGCTTGCATAAATGAGGACTATCATCTTACTGTGGAAAAAAACTTGTCTTAAGAGATTAATTAACTGTTAACTAACAGATTCCAAACTAGGGAAAATAGTAGATTGTTTTATAAGGTGTCTTTTTTTTTTTTTTTTTTTTTTTGGTGCAAAAATGTTGGTTTAAATAAAAAGTGCAAAATGTTGGTTTAAATAGTGAAGTAAAAGATCGATTGGGGCATTTCAACAGGTACTTAAAAATAATTAAGTATCAATTAAATGTTACAGGAAAATAGTTTTACTTGTTTTTAGTTTGTCATAATTTATCAGTGTTTGACTTTTGATGAACCTGTGAAAGAGTGAATTTTAATAGGACACTTTAATGTGTTAACAGGAATGTTCACAGAAAATAAAATTTATGTTTTTATGCACAGCTCTTCCAGAAACCAGATTTAGAGTTTATATGCATATTATATGCATGGGCAGCATGTAAACAGTAAAATCAGGGGCTTGGTCATTTTTTTCTGACAAAGAACTAGTAAAATACAGATTGAATTTTGGCTCTCAATAGTCATAATCACTTACTTGTATCTATGATTAAAAATCATAAAAGAGAGAAAAGATAATTAATTAAGTCTGAAAAGGGCGATTTATTTAATGACCAGAAGTGATATTCATCAGATAAAATGGTTCATTCTGCTGCATAGTATAATGTAACATTTGAAATAGATTATTTTCTTTTGTAAAGCTAATTTCCACTGAATAGTGAAGCTTAGCCAAAAAAAAAAAAAAAAAAAAAAAAAAAAAAAAAAAAAAAAAAAAAAAACAGGAAAAAAGGGGGGGGGGGCAAAAACACTGTTGCGAGAAGCTTGTAAGTCGCCTTGAACATTGTCAACCGTGCTTTTCATTAGGTTATTTTACCATGCTTTACCATATTTTTGGTAACTTATTAGCAATGCATATATAAATGGCTGTTAATTTGTGGCAATTAGAACTGCTTGTACCCACTGTTTCCCATAAATGCTTATCCAGGGACTAAGTTTGTTTTCCAGACCATGCAGATAGCAGTAGACAAAAACTGCACCTGCAAAGCAAGCAACCTGTCATTTATATATATGAAGTTTCTGCTCTGGTTATTTGCAGAAATCTGGAAGATAATAAGTTCTTGCACTTTCTTGTGAATCTTTTATGCTGATGAGTATGTTTAGGTCATTTTTGCTGCAGTATTGTATGCAAGGATGAAGGTAGCAGAAAGCTAGGCAGTTGTTAATTGTAGTTACCCCAATAATGTAACAAATTTCTTTACAATCAGGTATTGTACAGCATTTTATTTTCTCCAGTTCCTTTTTTTTTTTTTTTGCTAATGATAAAAATAAATTTTGATGTAGTGCATGTGGTATATCAGCAACTTGAAAACTGTGAAAAGCTGATTCTAATGAATTTCCTGTAGTATCTCCCTACAGCCATGTGTAAGTGACAAGTAAGAGACAACTGTTGAGTGTTGGAAATAGGTGTATAAAATTTACCTATGTTGCTCAGTGATAATTGTGGATCTGGCTGCTTTTATTCAGTGTCCAAATGTTGTCTGACAGATCAGCATTTTGTAACTTCTGACATTTCGGTGAATAGTTGGGGTTGGTAGGCACATCTGGAGGTTAAATGGTCCAACCCATGCACAAGTAGGGTCAGCTGAGGCACACTGCTCAGGACCATGTCCAGTCTGATTTTGATTATCTCCAAGGATGGAAACTCCACAGCCTCTGTGAGCACCCTGTTCTGCCATTCAACCACCTTTGTAGTGAGGAAGTGTTTTGTTATGTTCAAGTGGAATTTCCTCTCTTTCAATGTGTATCTGTTGCTTCTCATCCTGTCACTACTGACAAGAATCTTGCTCTCTTTTTTACACCCTCTTGTCAGATATTTATGAACACTGACAGGAACCCTCCAAACCTTCCCTTCACCAAGCTATCTACATAAACAATAGAAGTTGTTTATGGCTTTTCTGTTGGATTTTTTTGACACCTAAGAAGTGGCCTTTGCATGTCTATCCTTATGCTTCTTTCCTTAAGGATCTCTAGTGCCTTTAAGAAAATCCCATTTATTTCCAAGAGTTCCTGCTTAAGTTAATAATGCAGTCATGAAATATAATTATCAAGATTTCCTGAGCTAGTTTGTTGCAAACTCCTAGCTTTAGCAGTATAGAAGGAAGCAGAAAACTTACTTCTTGTGAGATAAGATTGGTTATTTCAAAACTGTTTTTTTGTTTGTTTTGGCAGATTGTATATACATATATTATATATATATAACTATATACACACACACACGTTTATTACATATTACATATTACATATTACATATTACATATTACATATTATATATGTATAATAATATATTAATGCATATATAATATGTATATATTATATTTTATATATTTATATATATGTGTGTGTGTGTATATATATACATATGTATGTGATGTGGTGTGGCTTTTATTCAATTTTGCTGAAGGTGTTATGTGCCTAGTCTTCAGCCACAACTTTACTTCTGCACAAGACTTTCCCAAAGGAAAAGCCCAGCCCCTGAAGCTCTCCAGTGTTGTGTGTGCTACTGGACTACATCACTCCTTGGAAGTGATTTGTGTGAGACTCTTAATACTTCATGGCACGGCAGCTGCGTACTGGTAGGTCTGCCAAGGTCATTGTCTCATGGAGGTCCCTAAAGCTGGGCCTTCACTAGTGTACTCTGGGCCTGTTGCCATCCAAAACACCTTGGACAGCACTGTGTTCTAGATTCGGTTGTTGTTGAAACCATAAATGTGCATTCGTTGCCAGCATGCAATGTTAGTGTCGTTCTGTTGGCAGCGGATCAGAAAGACCAACTGTGTGAATGATGGATGTGTGGGATGTTCTGTACCTCCTCCTGTCCCTTTTCAGCCACAGGCATAACCGGGCATCAAGGTGATGAATGTGTATTCCTCAAAACTTGGAGCTTTTCTGTGTCTTTTCTGACACTCTAGATCTACTTCTTGTTAGGTTTCCAGGTCTAGCAGCGTTTTGTGTTTGTTGCCACTCTGTAACAGCAGTACCTGGCTAAAAGGGTTTGCAAACCTGTTCTTGGAAGGAACTCAAATTAAAAGCTGCTGCTTCTTTTGACTATGGCTTGGGAAAGTTTTTCAAAGTGAGAATATAAGCAGGGGCTGTGTTTCTTATGGTACCAGAAGAACAAGAAGGTCTTTGGTAGCAGTGTCATATGTCTTTAAGTGTATAATAAACAAAAAACAAAAACCATCAAGTATTTGCTGTCTCTTGATCCATTAGTTAGGACCATTGACTCCCACGTGCCTTCTTGTTGAAAGGCATCCATAAAGTGCACACAACAAGCTTCTTAAAAATCGTCAATAAAATGTGTAGAGAGGAGCGAAAAATTAAAAAAAAAAAAAATACAAGCTGCATTACTTTAAGTTTTTTTTATGAATTCTTGTGCCTGGACCAAATCTTCCATTGCTCCCAGTTAAGGTGCCATAGCTTTTGGGGTGCTGCTGAAGTCCTTTTGTGAGACCTCTCATAAAACTACCCCATCATGTTAATTACCTCTCTTGGGCCTTCAGGTAAAGCAAATGGGTAGCACAAGAAGCTTTCTCTTGCGTCTTGTTCAAAAGGCCTGGTTGTTTTAAAGATCCTCTATTCCTTGGCCATGAATAAGGAAGTGGCACTAGATTTTGAGACCCCCTTGTCTGCTGCTTGGTAGCAAAATATCTAAATCTGAACTAGTGAAGAGCTTATGAGATTCATTACTCAAGTATTTCAAAATTTTCCTGTGTGACACTTAGGACTTTGACTGTTTGCTCGAACAGTATGGATGCTCTAGAAAAAAAAAGCCAACACTATCTTGTCCCACTAGCAAAGGAAGGAGAAAAATAGTCAGGGAGAGCACTTTAGTGTTATGATCTAGGTTGATTATCCTGTTTTTATCCTCCTACTTCTATCTGTGGAAGTCACAGTTTTCTCCTTTTTGACAGGGAAAAGGTACCTTTCTATGAGTTTTTAGGGAGTATAGGATGATGCTGAGAAAATGACATCTTAGATAACAACATATGACGACTTTTCTTACTAAAACTTTGCAGCTCACGTGAGTGTTGCTTGTAAACAATTTGTTCTTGATAATAAAAACTATTATGCCTCATGTTTTCATATTGCAAAAATATATCAGGACCTAAAAGCTTTACCAGAAGTGGTATGTGACATTGCTCTCTGCAAGGTTCTTCAGTATAGAAGATAAAGAACAGAAGTAATCCCCAAACTACGGATAGAAGAGAAATGAAAATCAAGATAATTTCTTTAATCCACTTCTCTAGTACAGTACAGTTCTTGGCCAGCCACAAGGAGAAAATTAATGAAGATTAATGGTTTTAGCAATAACTGGTTTGTAAACTATTCTTTTGTCCGTAAAAAACATTGCAAGCAAGCATCCTAGCCTCAGGAGGCAGATCCTGAGAATAAGAAAAATATATTAGAATTGTTATCTTTTTTGTTTGATTTGTTTTTTGTTTGTTTGTTTCATTATCTAAAGAAAAGTTTATTATGGAAACCTATTATTCTTTCATAAGTTGAAAACCTGCAGGCTTTCTACTGCTACCTATAGTAGGAGGAAAACTGAACTGTGATGATTGTTGGAAAGCTCATGCTGATGGCATCCATGCACTACCCTGGAGAGTAAGGGCTTACTTTACAAAAACTCAATACTTTATTAAGTTCATCTAATCAAAAGAAATTTTCAAAGTCCTACTTTAAAAAAAAAAAAAAGATATTTTTTGATAGGGAAAAGGCAAGTGACAATATTGTGACTACCTTTGGTATACTGGTATACAATATACAGAAGAGATAAAGACAGAGAAGACTGTACAGAAAAGAACTGGACATAAATAAAATGAAAGATAAGCAATAGCAAATACTTAGGTACAGTTATGGACTGTGATCTTTTCCTAGTGCAAACTTTACCTTTTTAAGTTTTTACTAAATGGCATGTACCAAAACATCAGTATTTTGAAGGCAATTATGTGAAAAAGTGGTGATTTATTTTAGTGCTTGGAATCCTTTGTGTGTGTGGTGGTGGCCTCTTGTTCTTACTCTTGCTCTCACCCTCCTTTTTTTTTTTTTAAGATGATAGACTTTCCAAGACATATATGTACACACACATATAAAAATCTTTCTCAAATTTAAATCAAATGTAAGTATATATTTTTATATATATACTTATATATAAAAATCAAATTTAAATATATATATATATATAAACACACACATTTGCAATTTGTATTTATATTTGGAAACCTAGCACTTAAAGATGAAGTCATTTTTAAAAAAATTATGGAGCCTTGGGTTTGAATGTGAGAAACTGAAGAAAAAATGAAGTTTTGCTTCTGAGCTTTCAATTGGTCTTTCCTTAGTTATTTTCCCCTGCTAAATACTTCCTGTTGTCTGCTAGTGAGTTACAGTGAATTGGTGCAGTGGATCCTCACATTGTCTGATAATGTCTGATGAGAAGGCACTGTGAAGTGTAGGAAAGCACAACAAATGAAAAGCTGGTATTGACAAGGGCATGAAACATGCATGCATCTCTGTTTGAACTCGACAAAAAGCTGTGTTTGTAGTCAGTCAGCATGAGTTTGAATTCTTGATTTTTTTTTTCTTCCTGCTTTTAAGTGGGAAAGTTATTATTGCTTATACTTCTCTTCTGTACTGGCCTTTTCTATTCACAGGCTTTTGTGATAGTGCCCTGAACTCTCCCATGGGCATCTTCAGCACCTGGAAGTCAAAAGAAATTTAGGTTCTAAAATGAAATTTTACATATGTGTTAGTTGGGCTAGACAAAATAATGGTAACTATTGCAGTAGCTCCTGCATTTTCCATCACTGAAATTGCATCAGTTGATACTGGTAGGCCAGCTCTAAGCAGTAGTAATAACAATCATTTTACTTATTGGGAACCCTTCCACCATTAATGTCCCGTTAGATGTCTCACAAAGGATGTAATCTTCTGTTAATGTCCTGCTAGGAGCCTCATAAAAGAAATAAAATATAAAGGCAGTTATGTGCTTAATGTCTTTTCTTTTTTCTTTTTTTTTTTTTTCTCATGTTGATGTAGAAGATTACAGTAAAAAGGCCAATTTTGCATCCTCTTTGAAATTAATGGAGTTTCAACTAATCCTGGGCCTGAAATACATTAATGCTAGTCTTTTTTGGTTCAGTCAGCTAATGCTGGAACATTCCTGACTGATGTGCAAGGTACCCCAATTTGATTAAATAGAACAGAAGAAATAGCTTTTCCCCCTCTAAATTCTGCTTACTGCAAAACCCACTTGCTATAAAATGTCATGTTAGGGAGGCTTCTTTTCCCCATCTTCTGACTAAATTGCCATTTCTGGTGCTCATTCTTTTCATCTTTTATGTTGTTCATTAAAAATGTTACGTTTTATGCCCAGCATTGTTCACACTCTACAAGGTTTTTATCACTTAGATAAAAGCAATCTCCTTGATGCACAGCTGGTCTCTAGTGTGATCTGATTGCTTTTGTGATAGGCCTTAGACACCTAATGCTGTGCAGAGCACTTCTAAGCTTTTTCAAATAACTAAATTAAATTACTTGCAGATGAACGTGTTTTATAACAACGTGTCTGAGGAAGGTTTTTAGATTTATGGCCGGTGTTACCCTTGCTTTCCAACATTTAGTAGCATCATGGCCTTTGCGTCATCCCACAGATTTGTTGAGGGATAAGGTACAACTTGGTATGAACACCATTTGCCTGTCCTAACTCTTCTGGTTGTGGGGGAGAAAGGAGGAAAGCCCTTCACCTCTAAAGAGAAAAGACAGTTGTAAATCTTAAGAGGAAATAATACCTCCCTTTTAATGGTCCCTCTTAGACTCCTAATTTCCTCTGAGGAAGAGTAGGGATCAAGTCTCTGTATTTCCTTCTGGGAAGCCTGACCTGCATGTTCCTGTGAATCCTGTTCTCAGATCACTGATTTTTCTCCATGTCTTTGAGAGACTGAGCACTCTGATCTCCACTCAGGGCTTCAGTGATTAACAGGATGCCCCAGTGTCAGGCATTGAGATACTATGCCTTTATCTTTACTGATTTAGCCCAGAAATGAGAGTCCTGCTTCTCTCTGGGGTTGCTGGGTGGTCCTGCTTTCTGCATATATCCATACATATATGGGGGGGGGAAGTTATTCCTTTATTCTTTAGCCATTCCTCCTGCCTCCAGTCTATTTCAACACTTTTTTCATATCATTTAAGCTTATAATAAAGCAAACAGGAGAATTTAAACCATACTTCTCATAATAGTTAGTGCATATACTGAGACTACTTAGCAGCAATTCTGCTTTTTATTAACATAATTTTGGTTTATTGTTGTTGTTGTTTTTTCTTTTGTTATGTTTTAATTGCCAGTCTGTTTCCAGATGGTATCATGCATGGGTGGTAACAGTCAGGTGACACCAAATATACCTTCTTCCGCTCTTCCCTAGGAGTACATTACCTACCTGGCTTGAGTCCTGAGATAATCTAGTAGTCACAAATCCTAGGCGATTCATCAGATTTTGTTTAAAGTTATTCCTGGTCACACTGTAACCAAGCCAGAATCATCAGTCTGTCTCTGGTTGTGGTCAATGTAATTCCCATTTAGATTTGATTCATTTTTCAGGGCTCATTAAAACCCACCTACTATAACCAGGAATGGTTCATCCTGTAGTTGATATTCTGTGAACTTGGAACAGTTTTATTGAGTGTTTTCTGTTCTTAAGCACTGTCTGGCTTTGTCCTCTCTTTATTAACAGCATGTAGTGGCACAAGAGGATTAGGGTAACTCAAACTCAACTGTCTCCTCCCAGCAGAAATTGGTCTCTTGAAAAGGAAATTGTGCTGGTTTTGTTCTTTGTTTCTTGCAATACCTGTAGTTCTGTCATCACTTCCAGAACTGTTCCCAAGCAAAGCCCAGTATGTTAAAGTTCTTGATTGTGGTTCTTGTAGTTTATGTATCAACCTAACTGTTGTGTCTTTGTTCTTCCTGAGGTCGTTCTAAGCCAACTTGCTGCTGCTGTAGCTGTACCATCTCTAGAAAGAATTTGAGATTTTGCATTGTAGTGTGTGACATGAGATAAAATCTAAGATTCCTTCTTAAGTGCTATATGTATAGTTGACCTTTTTAAACTCTATTCCTTCTCAATGGTGAAGAGATCTTCCAGCATCAGAAATTTTGTTCCCTGTTTCTTTCTACAGTGATAGTTGTTTCTTTCACTTCTCAATATTTTTCCCAAAAGGAAACTTTTGAAAGATTCTGAAGTGTCTTTCAATTTTCATAAGAACAAATTTTACAAATGAAAAGTGAATGTTCATGACCTGGTGTGGCCTGTTATGAGAAAGTAATCATTGCTCTGTGTCTTAAAGCAAAGTGGCTACAGACATAACTTTTAAAAAAGGAAGGGAAAGAAGGACAAAATATTGCATGCAGTTTTTGTATTCTCTCAGAAGCAAACAGATCCAGGCAACCGCAGTGCTTATATTGCAGTGGTCATCAGTAGGCAGCCCTCAGATTTGTAGCATTGCTAACGTGAGGTCCCATTTCAAATAGCAGTGAAATACACCCAGCATATGGGAGTATGTAACCCGCTGTGGTCCAGGCTAGTACGTTTTAATTCACACTGGAGTAGCCTATTAACAATAGCTCTGCTCAGGAGAAGGCAGCTTTTTTAGGACTTGAGTTTGTCATCTGTTTCTCTACCATGCAGATTTCTCCATTTCTAGCTTTCATGAAACTGAAATATGTATTTTCTGCAATGCTGCAGACCTGATGTTTGACAGTTCCCTATGTAATCATATTTTAAGCAACTCTGGGTAATTGTTCTTCCGTTAGTTGAAGAGACAAAAATAAAGTAATCTCAGGGTTATGTAGCACTATATAAGATAGTAATTAAAAGAGTGGGAATATATTCAACACTTGCAGTTTCATTTGAAAAATGAAGCTGTCTTACGCTGCTTTACTTTGGTTGTTCAAATTTGTATTGATGTTATTCCTGTGAAGAGCTGAAAGGCAGTTGTAGGCACTTAGGTTGGAATACTAGAGCATCAGAGAACAGAGGCTTTTTTTTTCTTTTTCAACCTCATAATGACACATTTTTACAGCTTTAGAGGGCACAACAGATATATATTGAGCTTCGTAAATTTTGAGGTCCAACTTGAGACAACTGACAGTAAAGCTGAGCAAGCTTTCCTGTGAAGCTTTGCCAGGCAATGGTAACTTTCACGTCTAAATTTGAAATTGTTCTCATGCTTTTGATGCTGAACAAACCTTATACTGTACTTGGAAGCAGTTTTTCTTCCTTCTCCGACTTGAAATCATTAGGGATATTATTACTCATGAGGTAGGGTCTGCAGTAAGAGGAGAGCATTTATAAAAGTGTTTCCTGTTTTTTTCAATTCAGGTCACCTAAATTAATCAGCCCTTCAAAGTGGAAGCATTTGATGAACCTGTTCCTTATACTTTACATATCCATACACACACATAATATGTAGAAATATCCATTTATGTATATGTGTGTCTTTCTTTTCTTAGAACAGGACATAAAATAACAGAGCGGTGATTTTTTTTTTATTCCACATTCCAAATGCTAACTGGTTTCCACTGCTACTTCAGACATTATGTTATGGAAAAACTGTGTCATAAATTCATCCAATACGTACATGAATTTTCTTGTGGTTTCTTTTGTAACTTTGTAAGAAATGATCTGTCTCAGTAGATTTTTAAATGGAAGTTAAAACATTCTCCCGGTCAATGGGGAGCCTGGGCAGGAATGGTCATGTTCAAGTTCCTTCTGCCTCCCATCCCCCACTAAAAATAAGTATTATAAAAAACTAATAATAATAAAGAGGTTTGTATTCAGTAGCACTTTCATTAGGGATGGCTAACAGATCTATAACTGTTCAGCTGTTGCCAATAGCATTTTCATATTGCATCTTCTAAGAGTTACTGTCTTGCTATTTAAAAGTAAATAGACTGATATATAGGCAGATACACCAAAAGAAGGTAGTATTACTGACAACTCCGCTATAACTTTCAGCCCGTTAACATAAAACTTCACCACTAAATCTCTGAGGGTAAACTATGCACAGATAGAAAAGCCCCAAGGTATTAAGAGTGATTTTGATATAAATTCCAATTTTATTTTATGGCCATTTTACAGCTGCTTGTAGATATCTTCTCTCATAAACTACAAGGTACAAGGCAAATGTTACCTTTTTTTCTTCTTCTTTTTCTGTAGGGTTTCAGACAGTTGGTTTATTGTGACATGTTAGCAGCATTTTCTCTGTGCTGCACATTCAGAAGAGTGAATTTTAATGAGACTAAGAGCAGATGACACATAAAGAAGATGCGATTATGTTTTAAGTATTCATAAAAAAGTTATATTAAATTTACACATTTTGATTTTTGTCTTTGACAGTCAAAAGAAATAGTCTTAGAGCACATAAAGCAGTGTAAATCAGCACAGCTGAAATGGTTTAATAGTATGGGCTACATATCCAGAAAAGCACTTCTCCAAATAAAAAGAAAAGTTTGGATTTTTTTGCTGATGAAGGCAGGTAGAGGAAAAATGCTTAGGAAAGAACTGTCTGGTTCTGGAGTACAACTCCTGTTAGCATCACTGCTGTGGGAGGTCATTTGCAGACATGTAGTTGTAGGAAAAGAATCTTATCTTGGCCATTGAGAACGGGTAACAAGTAGGAAAATAATAAGTAATTGTAATACATACGTATGTACTTCTTAATACCTTGCAAGTAAACTTCAGCCCTGTAAAAGAAAGAATGCTTTAGCCATGGATGGGGGGATGCTGGCCTGAAATGTGAGTCAGTTCCTGCTGCAGATGGAACCACCGTCTGCAAAATGTTGCTTCCATACAGCAACAGGAGGCTGAGAGAATTAAAAAAAAAAAAAAAATCCACACGCAATGATGAGTTATAGTGATGGGAATGTCAAGTTCTATATAAATTATGTATAGGGTATGAACAGTATTTTTTCAAAAAGACTTTTTTTTATTGCAAACTAAAGCTGTTAAAATTTCCAGCAAAGGTTCCCTTCCGTACTGGAAATTGCTAATTTGTTAAAAATGAAGCTTGATGGGGCACTTGGCCAAAAATTGTGATGAAACGTGCAGTTTAAAAGATAAAATTCTTTTGATTTGTATTATCAACAGTGCAGTAGTTTGCCTTTTTTTTTTTTTTTTGGTCTTGCGCATCTTTTTTATGGCAAAATTTGACCTTATTAACCTTCTGTCTATCATAATAAGAAATAAATCTGTTACTTAAAGCAAATAAGAAATAAAAAAAATCAACTATTTAAAGGGAAATATAATATATTCTTACCCTACAGCAAATATAATCTTTGTAGCTGTAGGGATGAGATTTTAATTATCATGATAGCAGTTCATGCAATTGTTCGTGTTCAACAATAAATTACTGTTCATCTTTAGATGTTATTTGTCATAATTAATTGATCTATCCAACATGATGCAATCAGGTGAGAAAATGTCAAAAATAATTTACCAAATGTTGAGTAAAAATTTGTGTAAAAGCAAGCAACGTACTTAGTTCTTCTTGGATTTCAGATTTATAGTGAAGACCATTGATGTACCAAGGAAGAATGCTTAAGTTTCTGTTAACCTAAGGCAGTAGTATGTCTGATAATATTATGTCTGATGGCAAATACCCTTCCCTATTACTATGCTTAAAAGATGTGTGTGAGCTGAAATCTTGTCCTCTGCTATATCTCCAAACAAGGATTTTGACCTGTATTAAATTTCTCATGCCGTTCAGATACTTTGAATTTCAAAAGAAGTACAGAAAGAAAGCAACTTTTAAAATGATGCATTGTCAAGAATATCAAAATCAATTATTTTACCTTTTCAATTACTGTTTTCCTATTTGCTCATTACCGGTATAAGATGAATTAAATCTACATTTTAAAAAAAGTTTCAGATAACTAGAGGATGCATTTCCTTGGGAAACAAAATCTACATTGTGAAAATAGTTTGTCTGGCAAATGGGTACTGATACTCATTTCCTTCCCAGCCTACAACAGATGGTATATTTTTGAGAAATTGTCCCATGTGAAGCCCTTTGGGATGCAAAGAGACCCAGTAAAAGTTAATGCTCTAATTTAATTTTCATAAAGTACAGCACTGTGCTGTGGATTTTTTTTTTAATGCAGTTTATTCTTTGGTTGCAGTTTTGTCTATCTGCTTAATTCTATCAGTTAGTCACAATGCAGAAATTCTGCCTAATACTTTTTTTCTTTCTTTCTCTATTTAGCTTATTACACAAATTTAGACTCATATCATACTGGTAACAACCCTACTTTTCTAACATATATTAAAACTCTCTTATTTTCACTTTTGAGACTGACAGACTAATAGGACAGACACATTTAATGTGGAAGGACTTCATTTCAACCTGTTCAGACTTTTTGATTCTTTACCTGGGGAGCAGCAGGTGAATCTTGGTTAGTTAATTTGTTACCTTTGAAGTTCTTGAGGAGCCTGTGGGCTCAAAGAAAGTTCTTTTCTAGTTCCACATGGGAGCCTGCCTATTAATGCTTAGTTTACCCAGTGAAACAGATGTGTCAGTTCTTCTGCGGACCTCCTCCAGAGATCTCTAAAATATCTAATATCTAGATTTTTTTTTTTCAGCTGAATAGGTATTTGTTTATGGACTGAAAATATGAAAAACAAATGGATTTGCTTCCAAGTCTGAGGGATGTTCTTCCTTTGAGCCCCAATAGTGATTTTCAATTTTTGTATGGGATTAGGTATTCATAAATCCAGATCAGTTTGGTATAAATATAATAATGTTACATGTATAGAAAGTTTCAACCAGTTTTATTTGGAGAAAATTGAGAGTCTAAGAAAAGGAAGTTATTGTGCCTGACTGCAACTGTCACTTCCATTTTGTGCTAAAATTTAGTTGCTCTCTGCCAACCTAAGTGGTAGGATGTGGACCTTTCTCATATATCAGGTTTCAAAAATTGGATCTTGTACTGTGGAAGTAGTTGATCAGAGTTTAAATTAAGGAACTTCTTGATAAAGTAGTTGGTATGTCAGCTGTAGCTCATGTTGTTGTTCTGCAACATGTTTATTAATATGTTAATGTCCTTAATAATTATTAATATATTAATACTCTGTTTATTAATATCTTTCTACTCAAAACCTCATTTTGCAGATGAAGTGATATAGTGACAATGATAGGAACAGAGTTTCCGCCACCAACTAATTGAGGTATACACTAGTTATATCTCAGACAGACAAATATTTTGGTAAAGATGCTTTTATTATGAATTCCTTTCCCATCTTTCACAGAAAAATCATGTGAAGCACATGATGTCATAGTAAATGGTTACTGATGTATAGATTGCTAATTTTCCAATTGCTGTCAAACAAGAAAAGCAATAGAGTGAATTCATCAAGATTGCAATAAACCAAATTAAACAAGATGTTTCTTAATGTGCTTTACCCTAAACAACAGAAGCGTCTGAAAGGGTGAAATGATTCAACACAGGAAGGGAATGTTTAGTGCTTTCGCCCCAGGCTTATGTGTCAATGACACCATTTAACTAAATTGATGTTATTAAACAGTGAAGGCTCCTGTGGGGATACTTACTTGGATTTAAAGAGTGGCTTATTTTGGTTATAGCTTTTCCTGTTTATAGTCATTTTAGGAGGAAATGAAATCTGTTATTTGTGAATGAGAAGACTGTCTACACTACAATCTGTTTCTCTTGGTTTAAGCAAGTAGGTTCATAATATCTGTTCAACTAGTGCACGTGTATGGACTCATCTACCATGTTGTGATTTGGGTTGGCTTCTGCTCTCTGTTACCTGATTTTCTAAGATCATCAGTAAGTAGATGATTTCTTACTCTGCTTTTCTTTGATGATTTCTATTAAAACTTACTTTTATACTAGGTTTTCTGGATGTACTGTTGTGCACAAAGGAGTGTGAGCCAAGTATTTTGTAATTCCCTACTGTGCAACCACAAACAGCTCCTGGAAAGAGTAGGCAGATAAACATTAGAGCTGTCCTAGCTTCCTCCTCTTGATGTGTTTTTTGTGTCTGCACCCATTGCTTGTGTCTGCACCAATTCCTTGTATTTCCCAGTTGAGCACTGAACTAGTTTGAGAGAGGCTTGTCATGAAAATTTGAATACTTAGCCTTTATAAAGAAGATGATAGTCTGCATTTCTTAGAGACACAGATCAGCCTCTTCATGAAAGTTGGGTCAGCATCTTCATGAAAGTTGAAGGGCCTCTCAGAGATTTCTTGTAAATGGGCTTATCTAAGCTTTTTATGTTAATTTTGTCATCTTGTTAATTTATAGATGTACAGTTCACAGGCAGGGCTTTAATTTCTGCTTCCCCCGTGGCATGGAATTGCCGCTTCCTCAGCTGCTGGTCTCCAGCAGGTGGTATGGCAGTCTGGACAGAGCCACCAGGGAGGGGAACCTTTCTACCATGTAGCTCCCCAGAAAGCAGGACCTCAAGTGCCACTTCATGGCTCCTATCTGCTTCAACGACTTCCCTCAGTCTGTGGGACCACACACATGGAGCACAGGCTCTTGGTGGGGTTTCAGCTGCACGAGTTGCAGGACTCCTCAGGGCCCACATTGTGCGCCATGGGCTTGGAGCTGCCGCCATGAGCTTGGAGGTGCCTCGGCAGCGTGTGTCAGGGCTGCTGGGTTCCTGGGGCAAGATTGTAAGGATGGAACCTCCCCTCTGGAACAACGGGAGGTGAGTTCTGGGCTGTCCTCCGTAAGGCAGCACCCAACAGTCTTGGTGCATCGCTGGGCCAGGCTCTGGGTCAGCGTGGGCCTTAAGGGCTGTCCTGCTACCATGGTTAACTGCTGTGTGCAAAACAGTGCAGTGAAATTATCCTGAAAGAAAGGTGCCTAAGGACTATGTAATGGCTACGAGATAAAAGAGAACACCAGTACTTTAATCAGAAGGTTACTACGCTTAGGTATGAAAAGTAGATGCTTCTTCCTTAACCTCTTCCTCCCATTTTTCTGCATTTTTTTTTTCTCTTTTATTCAGCCTCCAATCCAACTACAGCCTCTGTCAGCAGACTTCTAGTTTTTGATAATGGGAAATGTTGATCTTCTCATAAAAGCTGGCATGTAGGTATTTTATTGTACTAATAGAGCAATGTACTGACAAAAAAATTCTAGTATTTTTCTTATTAATATTTTCTATATTTTTGGTCAGAGGAAAAGCAGAAAACTAATTGAGATTTTTTTCCATATATAATGTATTACTATTTAGAAAGATAAGCAAGTAAATGATGCTTTATCCCAAAATTAAGAAGTAGGTTGAATATTTTATACATAAAGGCACAAATATCGATTCAAACACTGTCATTGTAGCTAAATGCAAGTTCTTAATGTATTTTCATAGCTTTGGTTACAAGAGTTCCTTGCTAGCTGGCCTTTCATGTCATTATTTTGTTCATATTATCACATCCAAAGAATTACCCAGTTACTGATTTGTCCTTTCTTATCTCTGTGGCTCTCTAACTTGAATACAGCAAAAAAAGATTTTTCTTCCTATATTATAGTGATTGAAACTTTGATCTCAGTATTATTATTAAGCTCCATCCTTATTTGAAGATCAACCTAGACACCTAGTCTATGAATGAGGGGGGAAATGTTTTCAGTACCTGTTACTATTGAAGTATAAGTTTCATTATCAAATTAATGTATGTAATTGGACAGGTTATGTCTAATAATAATCTAAGTATACATAATGCTTTTTGAAAAACAATATGGACCACAATTCATTGGTGTCCTTGGATCTGGTATTTTTAAAATTGTATTTTTGTAAATACACAATATGAAAATTGAACTTGTGCCTTAAAGTAAATCTTTCAAGACAAGTTTGCATGATTTCTGGTACGTTGTTGGAATAATACCTTGGTTTTGAAAGTAGGGAAATTCAAAATCTATTTCTCTATTTGTGTGTTTAGTGTTTTCTTTTTCGGTAATTTGTAGAAATATAATAATTCAGCTTCTTAACAATTGAACAGGCAGAAGCAGTGCACAATGGTGCATGATCCTGTTCTCTCAGGAAGCTTGAGAAAATGGGTTTTTTAGTTTTAATTGCATTTTTCTATTGTTAGCCTCTACTTAATCAGTTTCATTTCACAGAATTGCTCCTTAACATTTATGCTATACTTACGTTACTCAAATTACAAGTAACACAAAAATTGTGATTGTTTTCTTTAAAATACATAGTTCCTTATATTATTGGTAGCACCACACTAACTAAAACTGCTCTCTAGTTCTTGTTTTGCTGTTGCTTCTTTGCTATATCTGTAGTGAATTAGCTATCCAAAGCTAAAGTGCGTACCCTTCTGCTCATACTGTGCTGGTAATATACCCCTGTCCTATTCTAAAAATACTATACCTTGCACCTTGATACAATGAATTTGCTCAAAAAAAAATCGTATTGCTATACAGTACCAAATATGTTGTGCAGCACTATGTGATACTAGTAAAGTATGCTTAAGTTCATTAATATGGATGAATTAAGTATTTCTTTTAACATTAGGTCCCTCATGGTCATGTTTTAAACTAGCTGTGTAGTTCAGCTAGTTTAAAACACGCTAGCAGCCAGTTCCGTGATGTCTTAATGAGATAGACTGCAGTAAGAGCACACATCAGAGACTGCTAGCAATTGCTCAAGTAAATATATTGCACTTATTTTGATAGAAGATCCATTCCTAACTTCAGGTAAGGATAATAAATGGTATAGTTAAGATATTTTTTCCTTCAATTTACAGGAAAAAAAAAATGGACAATGAAATGAAGATATGAAGAGAAGAATGAAGTATCTCATTACATTTTCTTTAGAAATGAGAGGTTAATTCTTATACAATCAATGAGACAAAAAGGGAAGTCATGAAGTGAGTGTTTCATGGCACTAGGTAGTAGGATGAAGTAGGATCCCCTCTGTCAATATGGTGTTTCTTCCCAGGTAGCATTAAGCAGTGATGCAAAGCAAGGAAACCTGAAAGGCTCATTGCACTGTCACTGACTCTCCTCCACTGCTTTAAAAAGTACCTATTCTAAAAAATTAGTGAATTTTACCAGTTCAGTGTTAACTGAAAACCAGATAACCAACCCATTTCCTCCTTACTACTCTAGGAAAACATATATGAAAATAACCCAAAAATATATCATGCAAGCAAAAAGCATGGGAGATCAACCTTTTCCAACTAATTTTGCTTTTGTTTATTGATGAGGCAGTGATTTGTTTTATGAATAAATAATAAATATTTATTAATGTGTTTTTCAAGTAAACTGCAGTGAGATTTACGTCTTTTGGTTTATCCTGACCACCTAGAAACAGTGTTGGTCTGCAGCTGATTCTTTTGCACATATGTTTTCAGTAAAGGACAACAGGTAGCTAGGCCCAGTCCTCCCTCTGCCTCTTATATCCTTTAGTATAATTAAAATGTTTGCTTCTCATCTTTGAAGATTCTGTGGCCTAAAGGATGATAGTGAATAATGAAATAAAAATAAGAGATCTTCTTTATGAGTCTATAAATCACTTGCACTTAGTAATAACTCTTTTTTTCCTGTGTGAAGAAAGGATACTAGTGCAGCAAGAGAAAGTAGGAAGAAAAAAAGAGTTTATGCCACCTTGTCCTAGTATCCTGTCAAAAAAGGCTCCTTATGTTTTCCCCTGTTCAGATTAGAAAATTATGAGCCCTGTTTTTAATCCCCAGTTCACAGCAGCAGAACACCAGGTAGTTATTTCTAGCATATCTTTGTCATAAAGTAGGGTATACCCTAAAGAGACACTCTTCATAAACACTGCACACTAGAAATACTGTTCATATTAAATTGGACCAAATGAATAATACAGAAGTCATGAATTTAAATTATTACTGACATTTGGAGAAAATGGCAGTATTTCAGCCATTAAATAACAACTTTGCTTTATTTCTGGAAACAAAATTATTAAGTTGTAAATCGCAGTGATGTTCTGGCTCAGGTGTATTCCTGGCTCTTGGGCACATCTCAGAAGTAGAGTATCAAATGACATTTGTGACCTTCAAAGTCTTCAGCCCAGTTCTGTGGAATACTGATGTATAGCCACACTATAGAGACAGTGTAGTAGCCTATCAGCACTGGGTAGTGTGGTGTACACAGCCAAAGTGCTGTGGTTTTGAGGCAAATACATGGTTCATGGTGTGTTCCTGGCTTCTGCAATCCCATAACTGGTGGTATCAGAGCTAACTATTGTAAAGTTACCTCAGGTACACTATATTAACATTCTTGTGAGAACTCCTTCCACTTGCCTTTTGAATTCTGCCTATTTCTACATACTTAATAGAGTGGGACTAAAACTACATCATGTGATGAACTATGTAGATTGGTAGGTATCTTTGTATTCTTCAGTCCTTATAATTTCCCCTTCCTGTTCCTGCTTTCTATTCATCCCTCCAACTATCTTCTTGCTCATGGAATGAAGTGGAGGTGAATTGAGAAAATAAGTGTTGTAACAATGTTCTGCAAATGCTTCCTTGTCTGCGGGGTTGATGAGGACTTATGTCAGAAGGCAGATGAGGAGGAGAGGTTTCATGCAATAATTTCATTACAGAGAACATTAGATTCCCTTCTATTCCTTAGCAGAGATGTCCTAAATGGTCTTAAGTGAATCACTTGATATTTCTGGAACTCCTTTCCTCGAGTGTCCTCCTTACAAGGTGAATGTTGTATTTGCAAAAGCATCAGACAGTAATTATAAACAGGATTGTGTAAATATGAACAGTTTGGTAAAAGGAGCCAAGGTGAATTTGGAATGACTTTTCCACAGGTGTTTCTTTGGTGCTTCAGCTGTTACTTTGAAAAGGTACTTTGAAACTCAGGAGGATGTGAGACAATATGCACTGAAGAACTTGAATAGTAGGAGCTTCAAATTCCTCTTCATCAAAAGCCATTGGAAACTGGAATACTAAGAAGGGGAAACTCTGGATATAAAACAGTAGGACAAAAATAAACTCTGAGAACACTCTCAGAGAATGAAATAAAGCTCTGAGCAGCACAGGAAAATACTTAGTAAGCTCAGGTGATGTACAGATAAAATAAGACCTGATAAAAGTTAAGCTGACTTAGACCTTGTGAAAGAAGTTAAAGCAAATAGCAAAAGATTTTCCATATATATATATTTTATATATATATATAAAGACACTAAGGAAAGAAAAGCCTATTATGGTGTAGGAACAGTTAAGGTAAAACTGAAAAAGTAAAATAAAAATAAATAAATAATGTGCCTTAATTCTTTAAGGATGATTAGGCTGATTTTGGGGTTAAAGACAAGAAAGCAAAAGGAAGAGGGGGAATGAAAGCTGAAATGCTGAGTATTTTACAATAAGAATGTAATGACTCTGAAGTAATTAAAAAAAAAAAAAAAAGAAAGTTAAAAAAATAGTAAATCTAGTAAAAACTACTAAAGTAATAAACTGAAAAGTCTCTTGTTTTGTTTTTGAAAGACTGAAAACATTGATTTCTGTTATAAAATATAAACAGCTCTTTTTGGTGAAAGTAGAAGTGGAAAAACTTGTGTGGAGCAGATATTTGTAGAAATTTATGAGCCACCACAGTGATGTGCCTGTAAAAAAGGAAAATATAAACTGAAGTTGTAAAGGAAACATTTACTTTCTGTAGTTATTTTCCATAGAGATGGTCAGTTGTTGCCATGTCACAACACACACATTATCAAACACTCACTTGTAATGCTGCACACAGTACTCATCACCCATGTTTCAGGAAACTGAATGCAAGATGAAGCTGGTGAAGAGAAGTGCTAGCAAGATAAGTAAGGGCTTAGAGAAAAAGAGGAGACTAGAAGAGCTCTGTCTACTCAGACTAGTAAGTCTAGTCTCCCTGTTAGTAATAGTGCTGAAGTAACTTCTGTAGCAATGACTTCTACTATTATGCAGGTTGAAGCTCTGGAATCATGGATTATTTTACTTTACTTTACTTTACTTTACTTTACTTTATTTTTTCATTAGCTAATGAGCTATGATCGTCTTCCATGTTACATCCCTGTTTAAAGCTACAGGGATTTTTTTCAAGAGAAATACTCATATTCCAATATTTTAGGACCATCACTGCACCACAAATTGAGAGCTGGTCCTTTCTACTATGAAAAACTGTGCTTTTATTTCAGGAAAGCAATTATTCTTACTGTCCTAAGATCATTTCCCCTTTACTTTTTTCTTCCCTCACACTCTTTTTTTCTTTTTTTTCTTTTTTTTCTTTTTTCTTTTTCCTTTTTTCTTTTTTATTTTTTTCTTTTTCCTTTTTCCTTTTTCCTTTTTCCTTTTTCCTTTTTCCTTTTTCCTTTTTCCTTTTTCCTTTTTCCTTTTTTCCTTTTTCCTTTTTTCCTTTTTTCCTTTTTTCTTTTTTCCTTTTTTCTTTTTTCCTTTTTTCTTTTTTCCTTTTTTNCTTTTTTCCTTTTTTCTTTTTTCCTTTTTTCTTTTTTCCTTTTTTCTTTTTTCCTTTTTTTTCCTTTTTTCCTTTTTTCCTTTTTCTCTTTTTGCTTCATTTTTTCTTTTTGCTTCTTTTTTTTCTTTTTTTTCTTTTTGCTTCTTTTTTTTTTTTTTCTTTTAGCTCTAAATAATAATAACTCCTTCACTCCATCACATAGATCTGTATGATATGTATGTCAGAAAGAAATGATGTATATGAAGAAAATGTGATATTTCTGCAAGGGTGTAAAGTGAAAAATAAAAATGAAATATAATACTTCCTATTAATTAAATCAAAGCAATGGCAAGGATGTCACACTTTAGGATACTTCTTGGAAAATTGAAGACAAATGCCATTTTTCAGTAAGTCTCTTTACAAAAATAAATATATAAAAATCACTGATGGTAATTACTCTAAGTATAATAGCTGCTTTTATGGTAGCCAATATAAAGTGACCATTTTAATTATGTAAAATTGCTAATGCCATAATGATTTTAGCTCATTCCCTTCTTTGTGCATGAAAACTGGCTTCATATTATTACTGTTACCAAAGTTACATGGAAATATTATTGGGCTTTTAAATGTTTATTGTCATCTTAGCAAAGGGTCTTTTATTTTTGTTTATGTTCTGAAAGCTTGGCAGAGTAGTGGCAATCCACACACTAATGGCTAATCTGGGTTTGTGCCAAAGAACAGTAATAGCTACAAGCACAGAAAAAACATTTGAAGAGGAAATGCCAAATTAATCCCAGATGCAAGTCTTTTGCCTTAGTGGAGTTACACCAGAGAATACATTTTCACAGTGCACATCCCATTATAATCCATTATCTTTAAGAGGTCTTGGATATATCAGGACAGTCAAGTACACAAGGTTCAGCAGTAGTCTTTCTATGCTAAAAGAATCTACTACACTACCATTTGTCGCCTATATGTCTCATTATTCAAATAGCTAAAGCCTTGCTTTGAGAAGCCCTAAATTATACCTTTAGATCTTACTCAGAATTTAGCATGTTAGCACTTCTTCTGTTGGATGCCATAAAACCTACATGATTATCCTGCTAGAGCCAAATAGTTCTATGTTTTATAAATGATAACATTTTGTTATCTTTTGTCTTTGCTCCATGCTGAATCCTACAGTTTTGATACAGGCTGTATTTTTAAAATCTCTTAATACACTTGTTACTGCCACCATTTTTTTTTTTTTTTTTTATGGGAATATATGAAGTTGTACATACTTGTCATATGCTAAGTCCTGTTCTACAAAGGACAACTGTGTCCTTCTATAGTGTTTTAAAATCATTATGTCTCACTCTCCCAAAAGGTCAAAGAGCAGGGAGGGAATAATCTCCATACAAGGACATTTAAAAAAGAAAATAGGGCATAGACTGATGCACTACCTCAGTAATTTGTCATTATTAATCTTCATTTGATTTAAATTAGGCATTGAGGCAGAATGCCTCAATTAAAATGGACCACAGTAGATAATATCTTCAGCTTCCTTCTTTCTCAGCAAGCAGACTCTTTCTACATTCAGTGTCATTTTTCCATGTCTTGTCCTGATGTATTATCAGGTTATAAGAACCCCCTTGGTTCTCAGGTATCCACATAGTCTTGCCCAATGTCAACTATTATTAATAAGAATTGAACAGCCAAGTCTTACTTCTGTTATCACTGGTTGTGGCCATAGTACTTTCTTGCTCACATGAAAACCCTATTAGATCTATAGTAATCTCTTCTTTTACCTTCATCAGAAATGCTATCATTTCTAAACATGGACACCAGAAAACTCTAATAAAGTTGCCAAATGTAAGAATATGCACATTCACTGTTTCTGGTTTTAGTCTGTCTCTGCTACTGGTTACTGCTATCAAGCCTGTGCCTTATATATCAAGTTTTTATCAAGTCATAGCCTAATTCTAGTCCATCAAAACCTTAGCCATATGCTTCTCTGGATTTGCAGTCATTCCTATTTGGTTTTATTTAGTTTTATCAGGTATGACTGCTGTTACTTAGAAATTTTTTGTGATCTCCCTGTCATTCATAAGAGATCATGACATTTGGTGTCATCGGTTGTATATTTCTTGTGGGCTAATGAACAATTCAGCTGGTTAATGTTCCATTTTTCACTGTGAAAATGAATGGCGCTGAATTTAGAGTCCTGAGCATGCCATGGATTTTCTTTGGAGATATATGCCAATACCATATGGTTCAATTGCCATTAAAAACTGAGATTTCCACACTTGTTTTAAGAATTCATCTGGTCTAAATGTGGAGTCTTGTAATTCTTGACAAATGAGATCACATTTATTCTCTGCAATACATTTATTTACCATGAATAGTCCAATACGATAGGTGAAGGCAAATCATATCTCATTTGCCATAGAAACCTTGAAAATATATCCTGGATATTTTCAGTTGTGTTCTCTGAGTGTTTTATTGTGCTGCTTTGCCAGCAATGATGATCTTGGATTTCTTGTCTTTCAAGATTTCTCACATTTTTCATGTTTTAAGCATGTTCATATTTATCCTAAAGCTTTTGTGGCCCTGCAGGTAGTTGAAGACTGTAGTTCAGGTAGTCCACAAAGGCTGACAGACTCAGTGTCTTGTCACCCTGCACTTAGTGAGCATGAGGATGGTAGAAATTGATTGTAAGCCTGTGGTTGTATGCTTTATATTCTGCGTTTCGTGGAATTGTTACATTAACCTATCTTTGTTTCATTATTGAGATTTCAGTCCCTCGTTGACCTCAATAAGTGTCCCATGTACCTCAAGACTCTTCGGAGTTCGAGTGCTCTGTGCTACTGTATCAGTCCTTGATGGAGTATGTGCTTGGCTCACACTCCACTTTCTCTTGGGTACTTGCATCTTGACAGCTCAAACATAACTAAGAATTGATGCGGACTGACTGCTTTCTTCCTTCTGCAAGAATCCATGAGAGAAAGCAGTTTTTCTAAAATATCCTTAATCTGTAGTTTCTAGCTCTATCCACTTAGAAAGGGAGATGAAAAGAATCACCTTCCTACACGCCATTCCTAGCAGAAAGTAATTTTCAACTGAAGTTGTTACTGGATGGCTAGTTGATTTTTAACTGTTAGAAAAGTCATATAAAAATGATTAATGGCTGTTTTGCATAAAAATATGAAAAGCGAGCCTCAAAAGTTCATCTCTCTGAAGGTATGAATGAGGTAATGGCATCTGTCTGACATCCAAATAGCCTCTGAATGAGTGGAGAATATGTAAGAGTGCTACCACAATTTCAGATGAAGTGCAGCTGGAAGGATTAAAATATTAACAACCGCAATGAAATTTAGAATGCTTGAAATACTTTGAAGAGAACATTCAGGAGAAATCATCTACGCCAAGAGATAAAAACTAGCACTAAGTGGTATGCTTTCAGAAAAAAATAAAAATTAAAATAAATAAATAAATAAAAATTAAAAAAAAATAAAAATAAAAATAAAACAATGCCAAGAGCACAAGTGCAGAAGGGAGTTTGTGTGACAACGCCAGAATTTCATAAATCTAGTCTGGTTGTTTTCAAAGGTGAGGAGATGTTTGGAATCATGAGTCATGGCTCTAAATCTGTCATTTTCAAATACCCAATTAGGCAACACAAGCTGATACTTTTCAAGTTTGAATACAGCTGTATATGAACTTACACATCTAGGCATGGTGAAACTGTGTTCCACTGTGTGGGTATTCAATTCAAGTTAGCCACAGTAGTTGAGAGGTAAACTGGTAGATTTCCATCTGTTTCTTTCTCCTCACAATGTCCCATGAAAGCTGCAAAGTAAATTAGAGTGTTTCTGTTGAAGATTTAAAAAAAAAAAGTCTGCTTATCCTTTGCAGACCAGTATATATTTTGCTGATTAATTAAGAAAGTTTGAAAGTTTCTGTCTTCCTTGCTTTTATAATCGAAGAGTTGCGTAAAATGTAAATTGAATAGTAACATAATTTGCAGAACTAGTAATCTGTGTCTTCTTAGAAAAGAGTTTTCTTGTGCTGATTTCAAGTAGCCACATAATTAATTCCTCAAAAAGTTAACCGAAGCATATGTAATAATACTGAGCTGATGGTTCCTTGTTCCTCCCTCATCCGTACAAAGGTGGCTAGTAAGTGCGTGTTTGCAGATTTACTAGCACTGCCTGTTTGTGGTCAAACTAAGCTCATATTGGCAGGAAGATGTCTTTTTAAGGCTAAAATATCTCTGGTGTTGAAAAGCGGATATCCTTTTTTGATTGTTCTGGCCTGGCCCACCCACAATACTCTCACCAGTTATTGAACTCATGGATTTATTTAGAGTCATTTGCTTTGTATAGCAAATAGCTCTACAGTCATAACCTCAGACCTTTTTTTTTTTTCTTTTTTTTTATGCAGTTTACTATTGATATTTTTTTTTCCTTGTTTTAAAATTTCTTTTTATAAAGTATTTCTATACCTTGGTCTGTAACTCTGCTTTCATTCACTGCAGGTCTGTCATGTAACCTTAATATTCTTTCATTCTGTATTCTTAAAAATCAATTGTGTTTGGTCCCCTAGTTGCCGACATATGTCCCTTTAAGGATAAATTCTTTTTGAAGTTGTTTTCTATCATTTTCTATCATTTATTATTATTATTATTCTCAATGTTTTTAGATTGTTTTAGTTTATCAGATTAGCAGCTGAGGATTGTGTTTATCCATTTAAGTACATATGTAGGAGAAATGAGGCTTCCCTATTGGGAAATGGCCGAGTTCCAGACAGAAAAAAACTGGGACCATCCTATATCTTTAACCGCATCAAACCTAACTTTGGAAGTAAGGCTGTTGAAGTGAATGGAGATGGTGGTTCAGTACTCAGTTTAGTTGTGCCATTGACATTCACTGTGGAATCCCAAACACTGTGGCCTATGTATTTTTTATTACGATTTTTCCTCTGTTCTCCATCTTACTGTCACAATATGAAGAAATGTTGTTACAGTTTAAAAAGAAAAAAAAAAGTGCAGTTACAGCTGAGATTTGCGTTTCTTGTGATGATTTCTTAATCACCTCAAAGTATTTCCACAAATCTTGGGCAGGATGTTGTCTTTTTTTTTGTTTTAACAGAGAATATTTTGGGAATTGGGAAGGGGTAGAGCACTGCGGCTGAGATGTTAGTTCTTACGAAAGCAACAAGTCCTCTAGGTAGCTTTATTGTTAGAAGTTCCCACAGCTTAACATCTCAAAAAACAGACAGAAAATGAATTATGATAGGATTTTTCTTTTATCATTGTAGCAAATTTCCCTAGAGTACATCAATAAGCCACTCCATGACTGCTACTCCCACCCCCTCATCCCTTCAAATCCATGTATTCCATACTGACTAGTATAGCCTATGAAGAGTGATACTACAAAGAGACAGAAATATGTAGAGATCCCTATGTCTTCCCTGAATATGTTAAAATAGTCAACAAAAACATGGTAATTTCAGTTGCAGTTCATTTGATCTAATATTAAATTAGCTGCTCTTGGGATATCCTCTTTTTAATAAGAACACATTTGTATGCTCATACTTTTCTTTGGGGTTCATTAAGAGTTAAGGAATTGAACAGAACTGCTTCAAGTAGAGATGAGAGGCTTCTCGCTCCCTTCCCCAGATCATCTTGACCTTGTGATATTTTGGGCATCAAAGAGATAAAACCTACTTTGCTGTTTAGAAGCAGAACCATCTTTGATGTCAGCTTTCCAGTATGTGAATCAAAACTCCATTATTTCTTCAAAATACACTTGTAAGATATATTCGAACCAGAATCAGTTTAAGGTTTTAGTTTGGAAAGATGATCCATAAAACTCTTGGAAAGAGGTAAACTTATTTAGAGAATAATTCCTTTTGAGAAAAGGGATTGTGAGATGATAGAAGGAGAAAAATAACACTGAGTTGTATGTGGTTGGGAGAATTTCTCTTTTAATTGAACAATAAAGTTTATATGCTTATAAAATGTAAATGGTAAATTTTATTGGATTTGTATGAAACCTTGATAGAAGCAAAGAGACTCTGAAAAAAAAAACCAAAAAACTATTAGTGCCATCTTGCAAGACCAGAACTTGTCAGCTGTCAACCAGTGATGTTTACTGCTGTGGTCCAGTGATTTAATTTCTTGTGTGGGCTCTAAAAGAGGGGGGGAAAATGTATTATGGACCTTTATATTTAAAAAATAAACAAGTAACCAAAAAAAGCAAACCCCCGTGCTGGGAGGGGAAGAAGCCCCTTGAGTCCATTAACTTCATTGCATGCAGTTCTAAAAGAAATAGCTGTGGATTACTAGCAATTGAAAATCCCATAGGAATAGGTTAGCTCGTATACATGCTACCCAAGAGAAAACAAAATTGTCACATATTTTGCTTAAGGTGTGGGAAGGAAAATCAAATCAAATAGCATTTTACAAGTGCATGTAATAACTTGAATTTAAAACAAGATATGTATTATTCAAGTAATTCTAAGCATGGTATAGTAAATTTTTCATGAAGGTTAAGAAAAAACTGACAGAAATATCATTTAAACTGAGTGTTTTTGATGCTGAACTTGAAAGTGGGGAATTTAATAGAACTTTTTTAATATGACGAGACTCAGATAACATCATATTTGGCAAAGTGCTTTATTGGTTTTTGGATTAGAGTTTTTCTCATAAATTTTTCTCTTCAAACTAATAAAATTCATGTAGCTGTCAGTTTGGATTTGATCCCCATTTTGTTTTGCCTCAACAGTGTAATCTCAATCAGTCTAACTTATTTTTATGCTGCATTTACAGGGTATAAAGATGACAAATCACTCAAGTCACAATGCTGGTATTTTATCAAAAGCTTGAATGAATATCAAGGCTGAGGACAACAGAAAAATAAGGGGCTCAAAACAACAGCCACTGTATGACAACACACTCTGAACAGATTCTTCCGCCTTTACTCCACTGCTTAACACTTGATTGAGTTTAACAGTCCCATACAAATAAAGTATGTGCAAGCAAGGTGCAACTGTATTCTGAGCAAAGGGAGGAGGATCTACAAGGAGTATGGATAAAAGTATATTCTTTATGGATCTGTGAGATTTTTGCTTTGCCGTTAGTCTTATTCCCAACTATGAGTGTCATTTCAGATGCAATCTCTGCCCCTTCTTTTGATGTTGGTCTCACTCCTGGCCAATGATTTCTGGAGAGAAGAGAAAAAAAAAAAAAAAAAGTGAAAAAACAAAAGTCTTCAGATATATTAGAAGTGACCGTATCTATATTGCCTAAATGGTAGCAAATAAAGAATGTATTTCTTCTTATATACATATGTTCTTGACCTTTGGAAAAGGGGCTCCTTTTTCATAAAATTTTCACACAACCTGCTGCAGAATGAGGTCCAGACATAGGTGAGATATTGATGACAGATCAAGTGTCACTGTAAAATGCTTTGGTAATAAGAATTGAACTCTGGTATTCTGAGAAATTTAAGTTTACCTCCTAGGAATCTCAATACTTTTTTTCCTTTTCTTAGTATTAGTAGATTTTTACCTAAAGTTTTGGTTTCTGGGTTTTTTTTTTTTTTTTTCCCTGGTTTGTCAGATGATGTTGAGAAGACAGGAAGACAGAAATCTGTATTTTTGTCCTGAAATGGTTCTGGGGAAGATGCTACAGAGAAGCATTTTCTTGTGATGACTCATAAGCAGACAGGAAAGTTAGCAATAAATTTATCCTCTGAGGTTCCATCTGATATGACATTTGAGATGATTAGAGAAAGAGGAGGGGGGGATTAACGTGAAATATCAGGCACAGGAACGTCTTGTGCCAAAGTTGGAGGATCAAATATCAACCTTTGGAAGGGAAGTGCAAACTGAGATTCAGAATTAAAATGATATAAATGAGAAGGTTCAAAGGGCTGAGTATTTATCTGTAGCTTTGGTAATAGAGAGCCTAGACTTTTGGAGGAAAAAGGAGAGACAGAGAATCAAAACAGAATGAAGATTTAGAGGTTGCTTGTCATGTAAGTGAAGGGCTGGGTATAATTGAGCGTAACATGATTTAGGGGTGCACAGCTTGAACTTTGCATTTGAACTGCTATTGATGAGTTATGAAGTCTTACTGTATTCCTTGAAAACTCTTTTTTCTGATGTTATATTTGACAATGATTTTAGTAAAAGTATTTAATGTACCTCTTGTTATTCAGGAGACAAATAAAGAGGTACTAATAAAAATGAAAAGTACAGGAAAAAAAAACACTATTTCGCATAAGGAAGATATACTTGTTAACCTAGTGTACACTCATCTAGAGAAACACAATATGAATATTGAAAGAACAGCTTCTCACTAGCACAGTGCATTTTATTATTATTATTATAATTGTTTGAAGTGGAGGTACTTGCTAACGTTTATCTTAATAATTTCTTTTAAATAGATAACTTTTTCTTTACAGATTCCTCTGAAGCAACATGCTTATAGTCTCTAGCAAGATATTATGTTAGAAAAGACTTTACTGACAATAGATAGGATTGAGAAAAGGCTATGTAAGTTTTTTAGTCCTGATTGTTTTTTCCATAATTTTTCAAATTTATAATACTACCATGCTAATGATTCCCAACAATACTACTTGCTAAGGTGTTCTGTACTAAACAAGTCCTTTATTTTCCTCTGTATTAAATATTTGGTTTTCTGCTCATTATAGAGATGTCTGTGCCTGAAATGAAAGCATCAGATAATACTAATCACTGAATGTATATAAAGCTGGAGCCCCATTTCTATAATTTTATACAAGCACACTTTAAAACATCTTTTTTCTCATTGAGAAAAACTGGACAACGTCAGTCAGTAATGCAATATTTTCATAAAAAAAGCTGATATAATTTCAACCTGATATTTTATATATTGCATGAGGGTTTTTCTGACATTGTCTATTTTCAGTACACTGAATATGCAACTTGTCAGGAGGCTGGGCAGAGGATCCAAAAACCTAAGAGCTCCGCTGACTGACTTTTCAGAACATGTACAGGAATTGAGATAGTTAAAAGTGATAAATGGTGAAAGGCACAAGCCAGTGGTGTGAAATCTTTCTCCAGAATTTCTCACAGTGTATGTGAAATGGGGGAAGGGCAGATGGATGAAAAGCAAGGATAGCAATATTAATGTGGATATAAAACAGCAATTATGGACACTTACCATTTCCACATATTAAACAAATAGTGGCTGTAGGGAATACATGGTACAGTATGGGCTCATCTCTTTAAGAATAGTAGTACCCTGTCAATGCAATATGATTCTTGCTTGATCATTTACTTACTTGATCATGTTACTGACAAACTCAGAGTGTTTTTTTTTTTCTTAGCTGATTCTTTTAAGTGTCTCTATATGTGATTTAAAACTTTCACTCTGTCAAAGATCTTCAGGATTATTTAAAATTTTCACCGACTTTTTCTTTCGCAAATACAAATGGAAATAAATAAATGGAGGAATGAAGGTGCTGAGAAAGTGATTTAAGTTTGCAGAGTAGATCCAAGAGCTGAGCCCAGGCCCATGATCCCCTTTCCAGTCCCAGTTTTGAATGACAAATTCTAGGTTTTCACCCCTTGACTGTGTATGATTCACCTTTATCTGAAAATAAGGTGGCATTTTGTTACCAGAAGAGGTTTGTATGTCCTAAGCAGAATTTCAGAAGTGTTAGTGCTTTCTGCATGGCTTGGTGAGGTCTGTTTAAGTTAGAAATCCCCATGAGGTGTGTTGGAAGCAGCATATCAGTGAAGAGATGTCAAAGACTAAAAGGAAAGTGAAGCTGATGATGTTCACTGATGGAATGTGATGATGTGCCATCTCTCCAAAAAGATTGTCTCCAGCACTAGTATGAGTTATATCATTAATAGTGAGAATATATTGATACCTGGTCAACACTATGGATTTGTTGTCCATATAAGCTTTTTCCGTGGACAGAAAACACTTAAGTTCTTGAACTCCCCAGCCCGTCTCTTTCTTTATAAAACATACATTTCTGCTAAGTAAGAAATGTTTTAAACATTTTTTAACACTATTTCAGTATTTTTAGCATGAAAATGTTTACACGTCAGAGAATCTTCTATCTTCCTGAAAAAAAAAAAACATTAATTTTTTTCTGAGACCAAGACAGCTTATACTTGTCCTAACTGTGAAAATCCTGAAGCTTTTTTCTTGCTGTATTGAACCTAACAGAGCAATGAAATCCCCTGATATTTGTGGGTTGTGACAATTTCATGCTGACAGTTTGCACTAGAGTGCACATATTGTGCACTGTGCTCATCTGTTGCTTTTCAGAGTGTCAGCAGTAACATGAGATATGCATTGTTTTCATAAATGAAAGCCAGAAATGTTGGAGTTCTGGTGACAGAAATGGTTTTTCAAAATCTGACTGAAGCACACTCAACACTCAGCTTCCTTCTGTTGATATGGTCAAGTTTCATCTAGATAAGAGACCCATTTATCCAATAGTAATTTGTGATAGCATTGTAAAATGCTATTAAGCTGTGCTTAAAGGTGAATTTCAAACTTTGAGTTTTGCCAGGCTGTTCTTTCACTGATAGGGATTTACTCTTCACAGAAGATTTAACAAGTTGATATTTTAAGAAGAATCTGTATTCCAAGTTTTAGTTGGAGCTTCTGTGTAATTTGTAATCTTTTGGCATCCTGTATTTCACTCATGAACATAGTTTCCTAGAGTATTCCTGCATGTGCAAAGGATTTTAATATCAGATGAAGGGACATCCTTATCATAGCATCACTCTCCCAAGCGCACGCTTGTATGGAGTGCTGTGAATATGAGAGAAGACTAGACTCCGTGATCAACTAGCTATGGACAGAATGGACAAAGCCTAACTGAGAACAGTAAGAAAAAGATCTAAACTAGCTTAGATAGATCTCTATACCATTTCAATCATGTTTCCAAGAAGTTCAATTCTTCCTCAGCATGAGGTAAAAACAGACTAATCCTTTGCAAATACATTTTTTTTCCATAAACACATAAATACATGCTTATAAATTGAGCTTTTAGTCTTGTTTCCAAGTTGAAAACTTCTTTTTCTTTTGCCCATTTGATCAATTTCCTTAGGTTCTCCTGCATTATGAATTTTCCTCAGGGGTATTTGCAACATTTTCCAATGCTGTGTTGGTTGCAAGTTTAATTTGTTGCTTATTTTCCTTTCTGCTATTAGATTTGAATTTTAATATATTTAGCATTAATAATAGTCTCTGCCTGAAGGAGTTTACAGTAAAAAATAGAGATATGTAGAAATTATGACTGAGAATGTCTTATTTACAATTATAAGCTCACCTCTTGAAGCCATTGCAAAAGCACTGTATTGCAGAATGGGACTTGAGTGAAAGGCAGTTAATAGCTTGGCTTTCACACAGTTTTTTTTTTTTCCCCCTATCGTTCTCGTCAACAGCCTCAGAAAAATACTGTTGACAATGACAATAACCACCCAAAGTTCTTTCAAAATTACTAGAACATTAATAGTATTTAAGGAGACTTTTTTCCTTTATATTTCTCTTACACCCTTTATTTTTTCTGCACTTAACTCTGTGCTCTGATGAATGAATAGATGTACACAGAGCACTGATCCTTATCTGATTAGCCTCCCGGATCTGATTTTATCTCACTTAGAGACAGAATTTGGCTGCAGTTCAACATTTGCTGCTGTCGTGCATGTTGCTGGTCATAATAAGAACCATTTTGTCACTGTAATGGATTGTTGGAGTGGGGACCAGCTCACCCCTGTTGAGCGAAGAGCCGACTTTAGGAAAGTGTCCAAGTCCTGTTGACCTTAGCATTCATTGCAAGGGTGGTGTGAACTGTTAGACTTCGTTGAATTTGTGCCTCAGTTTTGCCCTTTCTGTTTATTAGGTATTGATGATTTCTTTCACCATTGCATGTCTATTTCTGGGATCTGTTTCCTGCCATGGTACTGCACCTCCGACACCGCACTTCTGACAATTCTCATTAAAATTGTACTTTACTAAAGCTTAAAGCACTGTTAATATCAGGACAGCCATTACAGATCCAAAAGGATCTGTTTTACTGGCATTTTAAAATTCTATGCTAGGTCTAATCCATGTGTATTATTACTGTGTGTCAACACACATCGTTAGAGGCTAATGAGACTCGTGTGTGCAGAAAAATCTCTCTCTCACCTGGAGATAGTAGGCTGTAAAGATGTGCTAGTTATTATAGACCTATGAGGAATCCTTTTTGAGTGAATTTAAAATAGATTGTTTCTGGTGCTTAAGGTCTTCCTTCTCTGCTATTAGATGTTTTGTTTGTTTTTTAGCAATGTTTTTTAGATGTTTAGTTTGTTTTTGATGCTCCCTTAGTCAGTTGCTTTGTTGGGTAAAAGCGGTGCATTATAACTGGAAAAGTATAATATTTTTGAAATTCATGGTTTAAGAAGTGTTCCCAGTTCAGAGGCCAGCTGTAGGTCAGCTGTCCAGCAACACACGTCAGTATGGGCAGGTATTGTATGCCTGTTTTCCTTGTGAATCAGCCCTGTCAGACAAGAGCTCTTGTTTTGTAGTTGGACTCTCCTCTTAGATTTTCAGTAGTGGGGCCTACTTAGTGTCCAGCCATCAGAGTATTTAACAGATCATACTTACAATTTTTCATTTGTCTGAATTTTCTCATTTACTCTCAGTTCAATGACCAGGGCTGATAGTGAACTTGAGCAGAAAATGCTTTCTTCTTGTGAAATTATTCAGAAGATATATTTTTTTTGAAATAAGCTGAAATTGGCTTTTTGTTTGTTAGAACATACTCTTAAGAAATTTACAAAGCAGATACATATTTGCAAGATAACAAAATAACCAAGGTGAAAAGCATCAGGCAAAGAAAAATAAATAAATAAATAAATAAATAAATATCTGCAGCTAGAGAAGAAAAATAAGGTTGGCATAAATGTTGGAAAAATAAGACAGAAGAGAGAAATTCAGCTAGCCTGGAGAAAGCCTAGAGGCACTGAAAAGCTGCTTGCAACAGTGTTATCCAAAGCCCCTGGTAGTCTAGAGTTTTTCTATTATTATTAATTTATTAATAATTCCCTAGGATATTGATCCACTAAATGTAGGTCCCACATCACCTCCTAATTGGAAGTAAAAGTGTCCCTAGAGGTGAAGTGGTCTCTCAATATTCTGTGTCACTGATTCATCTCCTTTGCTTTCCGTATCCCATTTCCGTAATTTGTTTTTTCTGTGACATCTCTCTGCTCTATTTAAATATTTCTTTTGCCTCCACTTTTGCTTTAGATAATTGCTTCCTTTTTCTGCTTATTTCTTTTTCCATCCTCTGCTGCCCTCTCTGATGACTTTGTCTCTTTTGTCTCTAAAGATCTAGAGAGAGGTTTTTAGGAAATTTAAACATTAAACTTTATTCATAACCTGCTCCCCTAGCTATAAAATGAGAGGCAGGCAAGCCAAAAGGAAATGCAGAGATGGGATTTGACTTACTTAGACATACAAATGGTTCATTGCAGAGTGAAGAGAAAAGAAAAACAAAAATCATATATTTATATCCTGATTCTCCAGTTCCAATGGCTTTTTGCTTATTTGTGTGTGAAAGCTGTTGATTTTTTCACATTATATAGAACTTTTTTTCTTCTGCTCTCATGCTTCACCTCTGATGAGGAAAATACCATGTTTCGGATGTGAAAAAGTCAAGGACTAGGACTTTCTCTCATAACTCCATTGCCCTTCAACTTAAACATGAAAATCTATAGTTTGTTCAGAAGGCTTATATTTTCCTCTTCGGAATAGATTTGAATAGCAAAAGTAGCATTTCTTTAGGACTAGTCCCTTCAAAGATGTAATACCCTGAAAATAGCAATTTTGAAAAATAGTCTTGAGGCTTTGAATCTTGCAGTGGAATATTCCTAATACTCTCACATGGTGCTTTTATTTCACACCTTACAAAGAGCTTTACAAGCAAGGTCAGTATCATTATTCGCAATTTACTCCCAAACTCAGCCTTATACAATAAACGTTTAAATCTTGCATGAGAATTTTGTGCTTTGCTGTCTAAAGTGGGGTAAAGTCCTGAAGTCTGTGACAAAAAGCCCTGTTAACTTCCAAAGGGGCTAGAATTTCACCTTGAGCACTTGTCATCTGTTTTACTTTCTCAGTTCTTTAGATCTTGGAAAATTGAATTCACTGAAGCAAGATCCACTTCAGGACAAGCTCTAGAGATTTCTACTGGAAATTCAGCCCTCAGAGATCGGAATGGCTCACAAACTTTTGCCTTCTTTTGGATGTAGGAACAATGGCCCTTACGGCCCACCTATCTTTCTGTAAACTGTCTTAAAAAAAAAAAAGAAGTATCACTTAAAAAGGAGAAAAAAAAATCAAAAATTTCTTTCTAAAAGGAGCGTGATTTTGAGTAAGGTTCTCTTTCAGCAAGATGCTTAGCTGCAGAAGGATTTTTCTCTTGTCCAAATATTTCAGTGGTACAACAGAAGATTTCAACAATATGAGCCTGAAAAAAGTGATAGCTGAATTTTAACTGTTCCACTGGAGGTATCAGAAGTAAAGAGCAGTAAACGAAAAAATAAGTTTAAATCAAAAAACTGCAGTGCAAGACAGTGTTTCTTCACTGTCTGTATACTCTCTATAGACTCCTCAGCGTCAGGATGGCTCCCCCTTTTTCCCTTTTTCTTGTCTGTATGACCTGTGTGCTTCCTGAGGGAGCTGGGAGGCACAAAAGCAGTGCGCTTGAGCCAAAGTCACACAGAATTGTCCTCATGATTTGGATGGCTAACTGAGCTTCCATGCATGGGATCATTTATAGTGGTTTCAGCCAAACCCCTCGGAGGTTACTAAAATGCATACACACAGCCTTCTTTGATAAGGACTTCTTTGATAAGGACTCACTAAAAAGACACTGTTTTCCTGCAGTCTGTTTCCTTGGGCCTCAATGTGCAAGTTGTGCATGTCTTGGTGAAGCACTTTATTGCTGGAGATTCCCTCCCCCACCACAAAATATTTTGCATCAAAGTGAAATACATACTACTCTAGCCTAAATGCATCCAAAGTAGAAAGGAATGTGGTAATCTAAAAAGGGGGGTTGGTCAAAATGCTGCCCCCCTCATACTCACATTTGGAGCTCTCTGCAAGAACAGCAAGATTTTTTATGTTCTGCAATTGAGTTGAAGAGGTGATAGGGGCTTGTTTGAGAAGGAAAGTATGTAAGAAAAATAAGCTGGTGTGGAAGGTTGGGGAGAGAAAGGAGAGCCCTTGTGTGGCTTCTGTCCCTCAGTTTAAAATTGTCAGGATATCGCTTCTCATCACAAGGGTTCAAAGGGTTAATAGAAAGAGGGTTTTTCATTGCATTGTGCGCAGTACCTATGATAGTCTGGGTTTAAACTTTAAAGGACAGGTGAAAAGAGAGCAAGCTAAATGCCTGCCTTGTATATTGGAGAAATTGTTCATTCTTGTGAAATGCTGACCTCTGTCATCCTGCCAAGCTGCCTGGGCCCTAGGGTGAGCGGCTGCTTGAGTGCTGGTTGCGAAAGTTAAAGCTGCCCGGGGAGTGCTTTAAAAGGACAGTGTCAAGGTTGGTGTACCCAAAATCTGACCTATCATTTCTTGTTCCCTCTTACATCTATTTGAAAAGTTCATGTCATTCCTTTTCACGTTTTTAAAATTCTTCTCCTCTGAAACAGAATGCTTCAAATGCTGAATTGGAGAATGCTGAAATGGAGAATTCAGTATGTGCAGTGTGGCAATGCAGGTGTCAGGAGCAAGGGGAGAGTCTGAAATACAGCACATGTGTGGAGACTGCCTTTGAATTAGGTGATGATTAGAAGCAGAAAATTCAAGTCAAAATGGGAAAGGGATCAATGAAAAAGAACAAGGAGGTCTTTACTAGTGGAAATAACAATGCGAAACCCAAGTTAAGTTCAAAAGAATTCAAAACCTCTGTTAGTTTTTATTCTAGCATTCTATACTATTCTAGTTGTACATGCTGATTCTTCTTTGGGAATATAATCAGTTTATGTTGTATATAATTCTTGACATAAATGAAATATATCCTTCCCTCTTACTTACTTTCTTTGCTTGATGACCTAATTTAAAACCCATTATGTCAATGCAATTTTCTTCTGTATGATATATGATCCCAAGACCCTGTCAGTTTTATAACCTTGCTATGCTACTTCCTATAAAAACTCACAGGGAAATATTGTAGCCAGTGAACCAATTTTTGATGTAATTGGAAAAAAAGAAAAAAAAAAGAAAAAAGAAGTGCAAATCATAGAAGGAAAAGACAAAAGAAGGAGCTAAAGCACAGAAAATAATTTTTGTTCTTAATCATGATGTTTCTCAGGAGATGCAAAGGGAAAAGAAAATCAAAATCTGAACTCTCAGAGGGTGGCTGTCAACCCTGATACCTTAAAAGAGTCCAGAGGGCCCTCAGATGAAAATGATCGTGGTGTAATATTATGCATGATCACAAGGGGGCGAAAGGATTTGACACACACATTCACATCAAAGTTCACCTCTGCAGACTTTCAAGGATTTACCCTGTTTCTTGGCAGGACTATCCATTGAATAGTGAGATTTATTTCTGATTTCCTTCTTGGCTCTTAAAGCTATGCAGCTAGTAAGAAACCTTGCTTGCTATGTTACAGTCTCATTCCTCTCTGAAATACCCTTCCCTCTCTTTAATGCTACCATGCTGGACAAGTTTATAATTCTGTGGAGCATGGAGGAAGGTCTTGCAGGGACTGGTCCAGCTTCAGGGTAGAGGAGTGAGTACAGACAAGAGGAAGAGCCTGTCCGAAAGAGATGAGGTTCTTCTGTCCCTATCCAGCCCGAAGTCTGGTAATTCAGGCTGTGCCCTGGGGGTATAATTTTTCAAAAAAAGTCCTTGAGGAATGTATTGAATTCTAGTACATGCTAAGAAAGATGTTAACTGAAGGCGGGGAGGGGGGAGGGAAATCTGAGACAAACCTCTTCAATAATAATTTCTAACTTGTGTTTCTCTTCATAGCTAGGATTTCTCTTATCTGCTAAAGCAGAGTGAAAATGCAAGCAGCAATAAAGAAGCTGTCTTGGTTAAAAGACATTGTGCCTTCTGCCAACAAGCCTATTTAGTGTTTATCTCTATTACATCCATCTGTAGATAATTGTATAGTTATGGTAATAGTGCCCTCCAGAGGAATTTGGAAGGAATCATAATACTTGGAGCTAATGCAAAAGGTGTTTTAGAAGTGAGAGCAATAGGAAAATGAAAAATTATTAAAATGATAAAATACTTGAACCTCGGGGGGGGGAAATCTCAATATCAAAGCTCTTTCTGTTTTGCATGTGCATTTGCATCTATGAAAAGCATATCCTAGTTAAAATAGCTTTCTTTATAAACTTACAGCAAGCATGAAGTTTGCATAGCTCTACTTGAATCAAGAATATAAAAGTAGATCAACTAAATGAACCAATTTCTAACTTGCAGTGGTAAAGGACATGGACAATATATTGTAAGTGAGCTTCAGCCTCTATGTGGGCCATCTTGATTTATCCTGTACTTGGAGTTGTAATGTAGACCTCACTCACCTGGAATTAAACAGGCCTCTGTTAATGTGTTCCCTTACACCGAGATGACAAGTGCAGTTGTACCATCATTAACATGATATCTGCTAAATTGGAAGGTCCAAAAAGTATGTGAAAAACAAAACCAAATCCCAAACAATCCAGATAATACCTGAATGGTAATTGGTATATAATAATATAATAAATAACAATGAATGGTAATTGAAAACATAAAATAAATAGTTCTTAAACTAAATGAAGTCCTGATCTGCATTGTAAGATGCCTTCTCTCAGCTCTAGTGAGGCAGTGCCTGGAGTACTGGCTATAGTTCTGGGCTCCCCTGTACAAGAGAGATGTGGAGCTTCTAGAGAGGATCCAGCGCAGAGTGACAAAGATGATGGACTCAAACATCTGTCTTGTGAGGAAAGACTAAGCGAGCTGGGCCTGTTTAGCCTAGAGAAGATTGAGAAGGGATCTGATGAATGTGTGTAAGTACCTGAGGGGAGAATGTAAAGAGGATGGGGCCAAACTCTTCTCAGTGGTGGCCAGCAACAGAATAAGGAATAATGGGTATAAATTAAAACACAGGAAGTTTAATCTGCATATGAGGAAGAGCTTATTTATTGTTAGGGAGATAGAGCCCTGGAACAGGCTGCCCAGGGAGGTTGTGGAGTCTCCTTCTCTGGAGATCTTCAAAACCCGCCTGGATGCCACCTGTGCCCCATCCTCTGGGTGTCCCTGCTGGAGCAGAGGGACTGGACTAGATGATCTCTAGAGGTCCCTTCCAACCTGAACCATTTTGTGATTCTGTGTTGAGGCAACCATAGATAGGTGCAGATGTTCAAACAGTTTTGTGGATGAAGCTTTTTGGGGTCCAAAGATAAAACCATGCAATATTCTCAAATTCCAGCACAGAACTCTTCTGTCTGTTTGATTATTTACAGTCACAGTAAATTTAACTTTTATAGTCATAAAGGATACGATATTTGGACAATACATGTTCTTGGTATCATTGGCAGGGACCAACTCCATTTTGTAGCTCATATTACCAAAAGGTTTGGCCATGCCCTTGCTTTTCTCTTGTGAATGGCAAATGGTTGTAATATGTTATGACACGAGGCCTCAAAGGAAGGACATGTTACTCTGCTACAATATTTTATTTTATATCACATCCTGGAGGAAAATAGACAACCCTGCAAGGCGACACTTCAGCACCTGTGTATCAGTTGTGTTCAAATTCTCTTGATTTAGTTAATTAATTAACTTACTTAAGTCAGTTACAGGTATGGCATCAGATTGGTCTGTTTGCTCTTTTCAGTATTCTAAAACTCTCCCTCCTCTTCCTCCTAAATAAATAAATAAATAAAAATAATTGAACTAAAATTACAATGAATTCTGTATTCCTTTGCTTTTAGGCTAATCTCAAGATCATGTTCAACCTGAACACTGTGGGTTTCCAGTCAGCTGTCTCAGCTTCAGAAGCAGGACAGATTCTGCAGTGATGCCACCAGCATTGAATGGAGCAATCTACTGTTTCCAGACTTTGCATCAAATGGATGTGGTAAGTTCAGTACTTGCTTGGGAAAGAGAGGAGATAGTTGTGCTACTTTTACAAAGGGACATAGTAAACAATCTAAAATTTCTACTCAACGCAAGTTTCTTATTTTGGGGTGAACTTAAAATGAGAGCAAAATAAGCTGCAACACAGAAAGTTCCATCTGCATGCGAGGAGGAACTTCTTTACTGTGAGGGTGACAGAGCTCTGGAACAGACTGCCCAGGGAGGCTGTGGAGTCTCCTTCTCTGGAGGCCTTCAAAACCCACCTTCAAAACCATGTGACACATGCTCTAGGTGTCCCTGCTTGAGCAGGGAGGTTGCATTAGATGATCTCTAGAGGTCCCTTCCAACCTTAAACATTCTGTGATTCTGTGATAAGCTAGATATAGTCTAGAGGTTCAGGGGTGACAGGAGATCGGTGTCAAGCGTAGGGAAAGTACCAAACCTAAAAACTTTCCCTTTTTCATCTTCTCCAGCAACTGTGGTGGAAAGTGTCTCTATCCTTGCCTGCATTCATGTCCTTGGCAAATGGTGATTTTAGCTGTTCATGGGCCATAATAATGGATGATACCATTTGTTTCTTTTATAGTAGTTATCTTCCCAAGAAAGTATCAGGAAATCACTGTCTGGATAAAGACTATTCATCATTTGGATGAGGAGTTTCCAGGGTTTTTGAGTGGGAAGAACATTGCTGCTTTTTGCCTCTTCTCCTTTAACAACCCATTTCTTCCCACATGATCTAATCTCACTGTGAGCTGGGAACTTCTCCCTGGAAGGCATCAGCAAACCACAGAGATGACTGTGTAAAGCAATACTGTAGATTCCTTCTTTCAGTTCCACAAACCAAATCCTTCTTCTCATTTTCCCCTGGGACATCCTTACCGCATCACAATTTTCTCTTTTTCCCCTTCCCTGCGTAGGCCTCAGAAGCTGCCCTCTGATTCATCTCCTCTGATGCTTCTCATGTGAAGCATCCTGCTGCTGACTTCAGACGACCTGCTCAGCACCATTTTATTACTGCACTAGGGGAAGGCAGCAAGGAGGGAAGGCCGCAGGGGCAGAAGCAGAGTAATGGTTGCCTGGCCTGCTCCAAACAATGCAAATTGTCACACACATCAAAGCCATGGTTGCTACAGTATTGCTACAATCAGTACTTCTATTTTTATTTTGTAGTATGTATGTATAGAGCTGCAGAACTGTTGCGTTGACAGTTTATCACTTAGCCACTTTAAGGGTACCTAACCAATCCAGATATAATGCAACAGAGAGTAGCTGCTCTTATAGGAAGCATCTGTATGGGTATCATTGATAGGAAATGTACTTTGGGGTGAGAGATGAAGCACGATATTCTGGGCACAGAAGATACCTCTTTACCAGCCACTGATTCCAAGACCTATCCAATCATGATGGAAAGTTGCTGTGATCTTAATTACACATAGCAATTTGCAGAAAAAAAAATGTATTGTTGCAGTACCTTTGCGTTATTTATGTGAAAACTCAAGTAAATTATTGTTGGCTTTCATGCTACAGGTAAGGTTTTAATGAAAACAATAATGAATACTTTGCTGGCGTGTATAGGCAACTTAAGTATGCAGTCAAATTAGCTATCTCAGCAAATGTTTTATTTCCTTAGTTGCATATAAGGAATGCTGTTCAGTTGGTTTAGAAATTATATATACACCCACTGACTTATTTTTGCAAAAGACATTTTTTTTACACTCAAATTTTCATTTGTACTGTGAGCAATTATATGATGAAATTAAAATAGTGAGGTACAAGAAGCAAGCTAGTTGCAAGAATTAGGGAAAATTCAGAAATACTGCATTACTTAAGATGCTGTAGTATTGGACTATGTGCAGTACTGCATATATAAGCAAAGCAGCTCAGGGGAAATGCAAAATAAGACAAAGTTAATAACTGTGTAAATGAGTTTTTATTTTGACCTTAGGTTGCCTATGTTCTTATGCTTGAACAGCTACTAATATATTTTCTTTGATTAGGCAGGAGAACTAATTCAGTTGTTAGGCTAGATCTATATTGGTATGATTCCACTGATTTCACTGAAGCTATTCATGTCATCTTCCAGAGAAAAGGATTCAATCCTGCTTCATCAGAATAATAAGCAACCTTGTTTGATACTTTTCATCACCCACTGGCCTGGTATGTTACATGAACCAAAGGTCAGTTCACAGCAAAAAGGGGAACCAGCATGTCTTTGTCACCACTGCTTCTTCCTTCTTTTACAGCTGCTTAGCAGCTGGCTTTAAGGCCCAGCTTAAGTCCTCTTCAAGGCAATCATAATATTAACAGCTTCTTGGAGCAACGTGGAGTCATTTTGTCAGGCTGAAATAGCCAAGTCGCCTTGGCTCGGTCACCCAGATTCAAATTCAGGGTGGTAGAGCTCTGCACTTCGAAGATGTTCTCTGTCCTCTCTCTCTGCCCCAGAAGTCCCATAGGGACTCATGCACAGTGAGCTTCAAAATGAGAGGATCTCAGGAATGGTGATGAAACAGCTCACTGAATTTTCCATATCGGAAAACCTGCTGTTGTTGCTAAGGGAGCTTATCTTAACAATGTGCCACTATTACAAGACTGGTTTTTGTATACATATATTTGTACAGTGTGTGATATGAATAATTTTACAGAAGGTCAGTAAACACTTTTGAGTGTGCTGGAATGACAAAGCTGAATTTCACAGAAAGCCATTGAACAGGCACACGACAATGAGGAGGTGGAAGGAACAGCATACGAAAACACAGTAGAAAATTCATGGAAGGTAAGAGAAATGGAAGAACACAAAATGGAATTTCAAAAGCAATCTGAACAAAGATTTTGGGTTTAAGCAGTCCTCAGCTTTGGGAGATTTGCCTTCTCTTTTTCTGAAGTACTTAAGCTCCTTTCTTAGGTCACCTAATGTATATTAGGTTTATGTGCATATATATTTTGATCTGCCTTGCTGCCTGTCTGTAACTCTTTTAGGATGGCTGTGATGAGTCTGCTTTCCATTTCAGCACTTAATTTTCTCAGTAATTTGATCTTTAGAAGCTGGTGTCATTGTTTTTTCCAAAAACAATTCTGTATGGTAGAGCATGCTGTTTCTTTTACAGGATCAAAGTACAAAAGGTGTTCAAATAGAAGGAGAGGTTAAAATCCATAATCTGCATTTAGTCATGGCTGGTTTGTGTGGGCAGACTGTGGAGGTAGGTATTTTGCAACAGCATTTTCAAACATCAGGAGGGTGTTGGTAACCTTATATATTGTACTTAGGTGTCAGAGCCTGTGAGAATGTTTTCCACATAAAACATTTTCTATTTCTCCCCCATGGAAAAGTGACACTTCTACCCCACCCACCTGCCCCTTCTTTTTCCTGATTTGTTCTCTGTTAATAAATAGAAGGTAAGGAGTGTTTTCACAACTTTAAAAGTCCTTTTTGCCCTTGACAATAAAGGTCTCCTTTAGCGATTAATCATTTCATACTGACTCGACCACCATATTTTGTTTGGCACTTTTATTTTTCTTGCTATTGTCTTTAGTTCTTTCAAGTAGCATCTACCTTTCTGGGTGTTCTCTAAGCAGGTAAGAAAGCATAATTCCTTCTCTTTGAGGGCTATGAAATAGAAAGAAAAAAAAAGGCTATGCCCCCCCCCCCAAAAAAAAACAAGAAAAAAAAAAAACAGTAACATTGGGGTGCAGTTTTGCTGATGCTTTGCCATTGTCTTGGTGCAGCTGTAGTTTAAAGCACTCATCCAAGAGAAGTAATAGAGCATCCCCCGCAAGCATGGTCTCAGCCATCGTGAATCTTTCTCATAAAGGGCAACTTCCTGACAGGGGTCATATTTGACAGTGATGGTGATAAATATGATGGCATTCCTTGTAGCCAGACAACAGCTTAATTGCTGTTGTGCTTGACATGATGATCTCTAGGGTTTTTTTTACATGCTAGTTTTGGAGAAATGACAGTAGGTGGCACTGGAGAACAGGAACATGAACTGTCTGATTTGTTATGAAAGGGAGCAGTTTCCTCATTGGCTCTGTGTTAAGTTCAGTTTCTGGCCCCATGGATGCTTTTGCAAACCTGTTATATTTAAAAGTTTACCTGCATCCCTGCTGTACCAAGGGTGAAGTTCAGATGCTCTAAAATGTGTGTGGAATGAGACTGAGAGCAAAGAGTTTGCTGAACATGGTGTATTTTCTTATGGAGCATAAGAGCCAGCTCTTCACCTGCAGCTTTGCTTTTCATCAGAAATACAAAGTCATTCACAGCTAATCAAATGAGATGTCTTTAATGTTAGTGAAATGCAGACTCCTACCAGCTGGTGGAGCAGTGAGAGCATCTAATGGAAGAAAGGGAAGCATGCCAGTGGGGAGGCTCTGGTTTAAAGCTGGTCTCTAGACATGATGTACCAGGAGCCAGAGGAAAGAAGAGGGCAAGGTTCTTGGTAGCTCAGGAGGGATTTAGCAAATAAAGTGACTCAGTAGTCTCCTGTCTTCTCTTCAGATGAGAAACAGAAAGCATAAAAATAATGAAGATCTTCAAGCCTAATTAAAATACTGAAAATGTTCAGGGTTTTCAAAAAAAAGAAAAGAAAAGAAAGAAAACTTCATAGCTTTCTGGAAATCACTGTGGAGAGACAGGGAGACGTCCCATGTCCATTCCCATTACGTACATAGCTTTCTGTGTTTGCTTGGGAATACAAACTCCTTCTGTGCACGTTGTCACCGTTTTCACTGTTCTTGTTTTATAATATCCATTTACTGTGAGATGAAACAACAACATATAGTTGTGCTGCCATAAATTGTGAAATGGCAGCTCCCAAAATTGTTGTGTTTCTCTCCTTCTGCGTCGCTTCACAATAATCACTGGTAATGACTACAGTGCAGCATAAATGCCACCAAGTAGTTTGTTGAGCCCATTGACTTTTTAGGGGTTTGAGAATGTACGAGGAAAAATGTGCCACCTTTCAACAACTCAAATACGTTTTGTCCTTGACTAAATGCTTTTAAATCACCATAACATCCTTGTCAGCATTTGCGGTACTTTGAAGGGCAGAATTTTCCCCATAATGCTCTATCAGATTCTGCTTTCACTCATTTTGTTATCAGATGTAAGATATCTGCAATTAATTATTAACTTTTATCCTAATGTGTTCAGTATTACTGCCTGGGCTTTTATAGCTGAAATACTGTTTTGTTTATCCCAGCTCCCTCACCCTCTGGGAGAATATTTTCATGCCTGTGGCAACTTTGGAGCAGATTAGGATTGGGATTTTGTGTGAATTGTGAATAGCCACTTCAGTCAGGCAGCCTATACCTTTTTAAGGAATGGTATGAAGTGTGGAGGCAGATGGTCCCTGAGGGAGCTCCTTCAGCATTGTGCCTGGAGCAGCTCCCACTTCTCCCTTTTATGGGGAGTCCTGGGCTGCTCATGTTCAAGGACAATGTGTGTGACTTTCCAGCAGGCCCTCCACAGAGGGGCAAAGGTTTCATCAGTCTTTGGGAAACATTCCAGCCTCAAGAAGGTTGTTTTCCCCATGAGACTTTCCCAGATCTGCACAGTGAAGAGCCAAAGCTGGAGGGCCTCTCTACCATGCAAGAGGTTTACCTTCTTTCTCTCCTGAGAGCAGAACTAAGAAGCCTTGAACCCTCCGGCAGCTAGCTGGAAGCTGCTTGAAGGTGAAGAAGAGAAATATTTCAGGACCTTTATGGAATGCAGAAGTCTTCCTAATCCTCCTTCTGCTTGGAGAAATTGTCTTGCTATTGTAAGCATGCCTGGCACCTGTCCTGAAAGTGTGATATCATCTACCACCATACTAACAAAAAAAAAAAAAAAAAGCAAGGCTACCAAATAATGAGGAGGACGAATAAGGTATTCCCTTTTTATTGCTACCTATGCTTGAAATTTCCCTGAAGGAAGATACGGGAAAGAATCATTACTTAGCAAACCGGTCGGACAGGAAGGAGGGTTTCTGATGAACAAGTTACGCCCACTTGATATTGAAAGCACGTACGTCATCAGAACATGAGCAGGAAGAAATAGGCGACTATATTCTTCCAACAAATTATGTGTTTCAGGTAAGAGGTTGCGACAGATATTCTTGACACTTAGCAAATGGCCCAGTAGTGTGCTTTTGGGTTCCAGTTAAATGTAAAAACAGAGCCCACAGTGCACAGATCATCATTATTAGAATGGCTGTGTGTGCTGGAGGAAGTGTTTCTGTATACTTGGACATCAGCTATTGTGTTCTGACCATTGTGCAATGCTGTCAAGTTATTTGGTTTGTCTAAAAGTTTTACAGTGTGATGGGATTTTTTCTTAAAGTCCCAGATGCCAGAATTATTTGATTATGTAAAAACAACAGTTTTCATTTAAAAGAAAAGGGAAATCTTCAGAATTCCAGGGAAAGGAAAAAAAAAAAGAAGAAGAGAGGGAAAAAAAAAAAAAAAAAAAAGAAGTTTGAGTTCACAAACCATGAGGCAAAGAAAATGAACCTTGAAGCTTTTTAAATTTTTTTTTGTTATTATAATTTTTAAAGTTTTGGCCTCAGTTGTACATTTTGAATCTTAAAGGTTGTCAATGCGCTTCACATGATTCAAACGCAGTAACAGTGGCTGGCAAAGAGCCAAAGCCTTTCTTGAAGCTTAGATGGTGTTTCAGATAGGATGGGGAGCTGGCCCAGATGCAGAGCCTAACCTTACTAACAGCATAACAACTGAGACTTACAACAGAGGGATTTTCAACATGATGTGCTGAGTCTAGCTGGTTAGTTTTAGATATATACCTATATATCTAAATATCTATATGTATATATCTAGATATATACCTATATAATAGAGACTTAGTAATACAAGCAATGCTGCCTGTGTTTCTGCCGTTTAACTGGACCTCCCTTTACAGAGGTCTGGACTCAGAGGGTGAGCCCACTGTGTTATGTGGTCATATCATGGGGACTTCTCTTTCCACTGAAAAAAAACAGGGGAGTAGAATAAACAGACCATACTCTTTCCAACCTTTGCCACTATATCTAACCTTGAAAAAAAATCTAGAAAAGCAAAAGTTCTGAAAAGTAGTACAGGAAATAAACATTCATATGTAGGTATATGGAGTCAATGAGTGTGTGTGTGTGTACATTTGTCCATTTCTCTAAGAATTGTGATGTTACACATAAAAGCTTTAGTCATGTAGAAAGCAGGACAGTTATCAGACATTTCTAATATCATTATAGTATCACAGAACTTGTTTAGACTGTAAAGAAAATATTTTAGAAACTGTTGGAAGTATATTAGAAGTATTGTGTTTTCTCGGCTTGTGTATCGGCTGTATAGGCTTCCATACAACCACTGCTTTTTAAGGGAGGTGAGTCTGGAGGGAGAGATTATTCTTTTCTTTTTTGTTTTTCCTGAAACATTCCAATTTTCAGGAGAAAAAAAATAGAGTAAAAATAGAGTAAAAAAATCTCTTTTAATTTAATGGAAATATTCTTTTTCTTTTTCTTTCTTTTATACACCCATTGTATATAAAATGGAGAGCAGAGGAAGTTGTAGATCACAGATGAGGACAGATGTAGATGAGGACAATTTAGTTAAAAAGAAAGAAGTTAATTTGATGTTTAGTCAACTTTTTTTTCTGCTAGAAAAAAAGGATGTCATTTTGGTCCAAAAAAAGGGGGGAAAGGCAGGATTCACTTTGAGAGAAATATATAGGAGTTGGCTTGTAAATTTTAAGAGAAGTCCAATGTGCAGGGCCTCAACCTGAGTGGTATGTGCCATTTTGATTAGTCTAATTTCACAAATACTTTTTTCAACACAGCCAAAGCAAACTGAAGCATGCATCATGTGAAATCAGAGTTCTTGAAAGAATAGATGGGAATAACTTAGGAGAAATAATTTCAGCCTATATAAAATTTCATTTCTCTTTCCTGACTGTGGATACCAGGAGCGTATGTCACCTGAAGTTTGATTTCAAATAAAACAGAAGTACCTAAACCTGTGAATACCTTCTGTTGTAATATAGATTTTCATTGTAAGGCTCTATTATGTAAGGTAACACAGTATAGATCTTGGGGACATATTGGAAAAGCTATTTGTGCTGCTAAGTTTAAGTAATATCTGAAAGCACTTTTCATCTCAGTAGTATTCTTTTTATGTGCTAGGGAATGCATTTTTTTACTAAATTATTAAATCAGATGTTACTTGTATGTGGTAAAGTCCCTAACACAATTGTGTACATTGTGTGGTAGTGCTATTGGGTGTGTTTTCTGTTTTTAGATTACATCTGTGCTAGTAAATTTAACGGGTCAGGGTCTTGAGGATAGGCAGCACAGAATTGGTCCTTAGAGCTCAACTCTCTTCCCAGGAAAGGTAGTGTCATGCCTACTGGGAGTGGTATCCAATACATGCTGTCCATCTCCATCATGCCCAGGAGAGTGTGACTTGGCAAATGCCAAAATCATATCAGAGAGCATGCTTATAACTGCATGAATGATGCTAAGCCACTGCAGGAGCCCATGCCTTGTCCTGTTAATTTACTAAAAGAGACATAACTTCAGGCTTTGAAGAAATATTGGTTTTATAAAAAGAAAGAAAAAAGGTAGAAATTGACTTATTTTTGTTTTGATTTATATGCCATGTTCAAGCTTCCTGGGGGTTCTTTGAATACTAAGTGGAGAAGCAAGTCTTCTCTGTTTCATCCCTGTTCTTTCACTTGCTTAACCTCTTTCTTCACCTGACTGTACTAGGATAAAAGGAATATGAGAAAGTTTTCACAGGCACAGAAAAGACAAGAGGACATGAATAAAACTTCAGTTAAGGTGACATTCAACAGGAAGCTTTGCTACATGTCTCTTTTGGAATCTTGGAGTAAGTGTGCTATACCAGTGTAACATGATGTGAATAATAAGGAAATTGTTTCTTTAATGATTGTGAGAGTTAGTATTTTTGTTCGATTGTTCCAGCCACTCTGTCAATATCATTTAGAAATCAGGAGGGAGGTGAGGTAATTTTAAGGCTGAGAATAAGGATTGGGTGAAAAAATTTTTATGTTCTTCAGATAAAGAAAATCTTTACATCCTGTGGAGAAAGCTCTGAAGTGAAGAATTCAAAACTTGCTAGATAATTTTTTGATTTAACTATTATTATTCTCTTTGTTTCAGTCAATATGTAGCTCCAGTACTGAAGCATTACCCATTTGACCCTAGAACTACTGTAAAATTCCCCTGAGGACAACGAGACTGAAGAAGAGAATCAGCCATGGCATACTTTGGGGGAATGCCTTTGTCACAAGATGAATTTCATGATGGACATGTTAATGACCAAGCTTCTTATTCGCCGTTCCATTCTCGTTCTGCTGGACAGATTAGACTGGGATTTGACCAAATAGCTGATGAAGTTAGCAATGAAATTTTTTTTTATGGTTCATCACATTTGCATCATCCCGAAGAAAATTTTTTCGTGGCGGACATCTTTGGTTTGGATGTGACAGAGCAACCTCCCCTTCATGCTGGATATCCTTTATCTCACTGGCAGCAGGGCACAGCATCACCAGTGATTGGCTTTAGATCTTCTTTCCTGCCCGCTGATAGAAATTGCTCTATGGTGGATTCCTACCCATATAGTGAAGAAAGAGAAACCTATGGAAGGAGTAGTATCTTTCCAACTGCAAACGTATTTGATTCTCATGTGGAGAGAGGCAACAAAAATCTGAATTTTCAGATAGGCTTTGACAATGTAGATGCTCAATATCCCGTCTTTTTAGACAACTATCCATTTGGACAAGGAATGAGAGATGAAAGTGGAAATAGTGAAGCTTGTTTAACCGACACCTCAAGAAGATTAAAGATAGGACCTGTTTGTCCCAGTGGCTCTGGACAAGACAGAGAGGTATTTATATTTCTTGATTTTAATAGCTTTTAAAGTTCTTGATCCTACTTGCCCGTGTCTTTGCACTTTGTATATTTACTCGCACTGATGCAACATGGACTAGAAACACATCATGTAAGGGCCTGAACAAAGAGAAAGCATTAATACCTTAGGGAATTAAACCTTTTTGTCTTATGGAGAGGTTTTGTCCTGTAGCTTTTGATTCAACTGGCCAAAAGCAGCTATGGGGCATCATATTAATTCAGTGGCCTTTGGATTTGCTCTTTGCTCCCTCCTGAGATGCCGAGATGCAGGAAAGAGACAGGTGTGTTTTCAATTAATTGTGCAGCTTTTGATTCCTTCACATTCAATATTTCCTGTAGTATTTGTATATGTTTACAAGAAGGATGCCCTCAAACAAACAGTACATGATTAGTAAGAGAAATTTATCCATCATGAAAACCTCCAAACATCCTCTTCATTTGATTCTAATATCGTAAGAGAACTCAGCAGACTGTAAAAAACCACTTTTGAAAGGAAGATGCCTGCTCTGTCTAGCTAACGAGGACTTTTTACTGGCAGAGTCTGTGTTCTATCTGATTCATGTTTTACCCAATTTATACTTGAAGTGTCAACACATCTCTGCCATCTACCCATGAAAAAGACTTTACTTCATTTTGAAGTATTCAAGCCAGTTCCTCACCTACTATAAAATGGAATATTTTCATTTACTCTAATAGCAACTTGCTAGTTTACAGCATCTGAGAATCTAGATTATGGTCTAGAATGCTCTAGTAGCTTAGGATATAATCAGTAATGTGCATTTTAACTGTTACAATTAGTTGGCTCATTGAACCATAGAGCTACAACAGAGGATTGGCAGAAATGTGAATGTTTGAAAGAGCTAGAATAATAACATCTATATGATCTGATATAAAATCTGAGATTCAAAATAACAATACACTATGCTGGACTTGTTTTTTCTGTTGAAGCAGATTATTTTCTGTGTGTCTGGTTTGGCTGACATATTCTAATCCTGAGGGAGATGGCATACTGTGACCTGCCTTCACCCTGTTATGCTTGCACTTATGTGTGCATATATCATTCTTTTTTTAAAAATAAATATACCTACTGAAGCTGTGGAAGCTGGATCCTATCATGTACACTCTTTAGTTTTAGCAGACAAAGCAAATACTTTATCATCCCCCCTGATACTTTATCATCCCCCTCTTCCACCAGTTGTCTGTGGCTCATTTTCTGGCTTTGCAGTTATTATTAACCATGTTGTCCAGGACTCCGCATATCTTTCTGATATTATATTTCTCCACATCTTTCTTCTTCTTTCAAAATCCCGTCAGAGGAAGGGAAAGAGAAAAATGATAAACCCTCCCTTTCCTTTTGTCCTTGTTAGCATCCTAAATCATTGTAGGAATCCTTAAATAGGCTATAGGATACCTCTGCACCATGAATACTAAAAGACAGTTTTTAGCTCATCTTCTGCTTTTAACTCCCAGAAATCACAACATCTTAAAGCAAGGGGGAAGAGACATTTGATTGACTTGCTTCTGTGGCTAGGGAGACCTGCAGATGTAAACATATGCAAACCTAGACAGATGGTGAGTGTGGGAAGAATATATCTGAGGAGAAGAACTCTTGAGACTAAACTTAGATGTGATATTTTGTAAGTTTAGTGATGAATATGGGAAAGGGAGGGGATTATTAGGGGGAGAGACAAGTTGGGTCATGCGTGTTTTAATTCAGGGTGGTTTGAGGGGTTTTTTTTGCTTTTTTTTAACTCATGATAGGAAACCTAGAGCATGCTGATATCACAGTGAACACAAACTTTTAAGGAGATGAGTATAAAATATTGGGGTGTAAATGATCAGGAAGAGATTAACTTATAGCATGGGATGAAGAGAGACTACAGGAACAGGCACAAATGTTCCTGTGTCAGGAGGAGAGAATTACAAGGGAGAGAAGAAAGGAGTGAGTTAAGGGGTGAGTTAAGGGCATCTACAATTGAATGTGTGGGAGGTTTTGATTAAGTTGGGGAAATATTCAGGCTCTTTAGCTAGAGGTGGGAAAAATGGGAGAAAGGAGAGAATTAATTTGTAGCAGAAAAATCAGTGTAGTCACAGGAATTTTTTCACAGAGCGACAGCCATAGCAGGACAGAAAGTGGATAAGGCAATGTGCTGGCAAGTTAACATAGAGACAGAGATGGGAAACAACAGTGAAAGGTTATGAGAAGAAAGCAGGAAAAAGCTACTGGGATGGAAGTTTTGGAAAAGATGAAAGGAGCTGGGAGGGACAGGGTTTATCCTTAGTTGGACTATCAGAATAGCTCAAAAAGTGGTTACAGAAACAGGAGAGTAAGCAGAGACTGGTGGAGCCCAGGTCAGGTAAGTGATGCATCTGAATAGTAAAAGATGGACTTTTTCGTCCACATCTGTAGACCTGGTGAAACAGAGTGCTGAAACATGCAGCTTAGCATTCAGATAGGTCACAATTATGCAAGCTGAAATAGTCATATTATTGAAATCAAGATATCAGGAATACATGATGTCATTATGATCCTTAGCTTCTGGATGCAGCTGTATAACCCTAGGCTTTATTTAATACATGCTGTTCAAAATATGTCCTGTGAAATAAGGCAACCTCATTAATTTTCTGTGGGCTTGTCACTACCAGATGAGATATTCCAAAATCATTAAGAAACTGTCTTTGTAACATCTTTGTGAGAAGAGAGATTTTTCCTCTGTATTAGAGAGAGAAATAAAACATAGCCTAAAAAGTACCCAGTAGCTTTGACAGCTCCATCTAACATGCTGAGGAGCTAATGTTTTCAGAATAGCTAGCAACATCCACCTCTTCTCAGAAGTCTTTCAATTACCAGCTTCTATTGCTACAGTAGAGTAGTCATCACGCTGAGCTTCAAGATTTCGGTCTGGGCACTCAACAAATGAGGAATACAGAATTACTGCCCAAACTTTGGAAACGTGTTTCAAGTGACTTGATTAGCACCTTGTAAGAAATCTATGGATGGGCCAAAGAGAGATTCCAGTGGTCAAGGGCTGTGCTCTGCTACTTTATCCCTGACATCATCAGTTCTCTCTATATGCAGTTATAGAGACAGAGTCTCTGTCTCACTGCACACTTTTAAGATGTTTCAAATAGGTAGAGACCAGGGTCCTGTGGAAAAATAATGAGTAATGCAATTAGAATTTTACCTTTATGTGCAATGGGGAGGATTCTAGGCTTCTGGACACCTGAAAACAGTAGTGACAACACCAAATCTCCATTTATATAACTTTATGATTCATCAGCAGAGTTGAATCTGTATGTCTGTTATGTATACGTTTCCTATCAGGACTGATTTGAGTTATGATTAGCCATGGCACCTAATGGTCTCTATACAGAGTAGCACTAGTGTACAGGATGCTTGTTTGTCATTGGGAATGAGACAGCTCCTTCGGATCCTACGTGCTCTAGGTGACCCTGCATGTGCAGGGGAGTTAGGCTAGAGGATCTCTGGAGGTCCCTTCCAACCTTAAGCATTCCATAATTCTGTGATTCTGTGAGATGCTTCTCTTGTGGGAAAGGGTAAGGATTCCTGCTTTGTCTCTCTCAAGACCCTTTTCCTCATGCTTAATAATTGCTTAATCATGTCCTATTTCAAGCTATGGATTTCAGGTACATGCTTATCTCCTCTCAGCCAATCTGCGTTTCCTTTCCTGCTTTTTGGCCTCCTCCTTGTTCCTTTCTGTTCCTTATTCCTGAGCTCCTAGTTGTAGTTTTCCTCTCCTCGCATTTAATTCTTCTGTATCGCATTTGATGTCTTGTCCCACCTCATCTTTTCTTATTTATGACCTTTTTTTTTTTTCTTATTATTTATTCACTGGTCTCTTTCCCATAGTATATGGATAAATTTGGGAAATCTTTAAAGCAAAGAGCAGGAAAAGAATACAACCAAAGACTAATTTTCCCCAGATTTCAAGATGCTCATGTGATTACTTATCAGTGAGTATTAAAGCCAGCCTAGTATCAAAGACCTTTGTTATGGGTGGTTATTATGTTTTTCCTTTAACATGTTTTCAAAAGTATCTGACTTAAATTCATATAAAAAGTTTTCTTTTTTTCTTTTTACTTTTTAAGGTAGATGCAGGCATGTAGTATGGGCCATTTCTATGAGAACTGTTGGAAATTTGGCAAGATAAAAAGAAAGAATAGAACAAGGATTTGTAATAACTCAGCTACATGAGTAAAAACTGGTGGTTAGCCTCATAGAGAAGCAGAAAGTGGGAGGGGAACCTCCTGCACTGAGCAGTATTCTTTTATTTACTGTTAGACCAAATTTTTATAATTTTCTGCACATTTTTTTTTTCAAAGACCTATGGAAAAAATAAGAGGTTTTCCCCCATGAGGTTGATCAGAAGGCGATTCTGGAAAATGGTAATAGCTATGGTGATTAGAAATAGTTTTCCAAGTTCTAGCTGAAACAACCAGTTTGCAAATTTTCTTGATATGTGAGGTCTATTGAGTATCTGGAGAAGCTCTTTCCCTTCTTTGGTGGTTGTCCTTGTGATATATCTGTAGAGTCTATCTGAACCAGCTCAACTCCTTCATCCTATCCTCAAGGGGAGGTGCTCCAGCCCTGACCATAGCAGTGTCCCCCTGCTCAACTCATGCTGGTTCTTTGACATCTTGTGTATTGGTGGACCCAAAACTGAACTCAGTACTCTGGGGGAGACCAGGTAAGGGATCTGTCTCCATGACCTCCTTTTTGTGCCCCTGCTCACATATCCCAGGAGGCTGTTGGCCACCTCTACTGCCAGGACCACTGCTGGCTGGTGCTCAGCTTGCTGACTGCAAGCCCCAACAAAGCTGCTCCCAGCCAGAGTCAGGTCCAGCCTTTGTTGTTGCAGGGGTTCATCCTTCCCAGGGACAGTGATCAACTTTCTGCCTTGCATCTCAGTTTAGATCTCTGCAGGACTCCATTAATTCCCAACTTGATCCCCATCCACTGCTGGTAGTTCCTCTCAGCCTTGAGCTCTGGCTCCAGGCACAAAGACCTAGGAGGCCTCGTTAGTGAAGACTGAGGTAAAGAAGTCACTGAGTACATTTGTTACTGAGCACCTGCTACTCTTGTTCCTCATTCCCTTCAGGACCTAATCTCCTGCAGCTCCTTCACCTGGCAGATCAGCACCCCAAACAGAGCCCAGCTCCCATTGGTGAGGCCACTGCTGTCCCTGCCCCAGAGAGGGGGCACCAAGGGCTCCCTGCAGCTGGAGACCTGGACCGGGACATCCTTCATGAAGCCTTTGCCATGTCAAGGACAGCTCTTGCAGGGCATGAGGAGGACTGTGCCCTATGACACATCCTCACTAGCCAGTCTTCTGGGCTCCCTTCGTGCCCTTACTGCAGCAGCTGCCCTAACTTTCTTAGCCATCTGTGCCATGCACACGGATCTGTCCTCCTGCTACAGGTTAGAGTTCCTTCACAAGTGACAGCAATGCTTCTTGGCACCTTTTCTAGTTTAATTCCTTATTTGGAATATGAATGACAAGTATTACACACAATATTGCACATGCAGACTTTCTAGAGCCTCCTAAAAGTATCTTTTTGTGGAAGTATCTACCCTGATGTGTGTGACCAGGCACATGGGTTTTTTTGTTTTTTTTTTCTTTTGTTGTGAGCCCATTCATGTTATCATTATCATTTATCAGTTCTAAACATTGGGCCTCTATTAGAAAATGTTTTAGACCCTACTGTAGGTGTATGTAACAAGGCTGAAAAAACTAAAACAGTAAAACAGTAGAATTCTTATTTCCTCCAGTGACTATTGAAGGACCTTTCATAAATAAATTTAGGCAGTTCTTAGCATCAGGGACTTACAACCTATGACTTTCTATTACTGAATTTAATTTCATGCTATTATTTCAACCCTCAGGGTTATCCAGTGTTTTTCCTAATAGACAGACATTCCAATTTTTCCTTGTATTGATATTGCCTTCTTATTGTCTTTAAAATTGATTAGAGCTCTCTTGAAGCATATGTTATTGTGATTAACAAAATATTAGATAAAATTAGCATAAAGAATGAAGGATATATATAAAAAGATATATATATATAATATTATATATGTATAAAGGGTATGCGACCTCATTCCTTCTGATTCTGTTTTCCACATTAGTAATAATTTCCAAACCTCCTTCTTTTCAGATATATTGCCCTCTGACCAGACAAAAACCATATTTTTATTATTAAAATGGGAAAAATCCTTCTTGTCCCAAATCTCAGTTTCCTCTTAAGCTCCATGCGATTAGTTGTTCATCTTTCTGGAGGCATTTAAGGTTAGTGTTCCAGTTGGGCCTTAAGTAACAATATCCATATGTACAATGCAGAATGGGCTTGCAGATACGGTAATATTAAAGCCTTCCCTGGAGGTCATGTTTTAACTGAAGTGCACTATGGCAAATAGTCACGGTAGTGCTTTAACTCAAAATAAAAGCTGAGACCTGTTCTCTTAAAGTTGAAAGAAAGTACCCAGGGATATTTCCCTTTCAGATAGAATACACTGGCTTCCTGTTGTCAGTCTTAGGTGCTTACCTGAAAGGCTTAGGGAGTCTGAGGGAATCTTGAGCTTCCCACAAGGGCAGAAAGGGAGGAGTTAAGGATTAAAACTCACTGCGGCATGAGCTTCATTTTGTCTCTTCTCCCTTTGGTAAACTAAGCGTACATCTTTTGCATTTAGAATCATCTGCAGTCTGACACTAGGTGAATTTTGAAAGCTTTGTGGGGAATTCCTTATGTTTTACAAGGAGAAAAAAAAAATTGGCAGATGATGCTATGTGACTTTCTGTTTTATCTCTGTTAGCATTAAGAGTACAATCAAAATCCATGGGGTTATTAGTGCTTATTTGGAGCTCCTTCAACCCCATGAAGCGATGATAAGGTATGAATGTTATTTCTCATGGAAACATTTCTAAGGTCAACCTACGCATGTTCTCTTTCTGATATCTAACTAATTGAGCTCTGTTTCTTCTGGTTTCTTTTTGGTATTTTTAGCCTGCAAGTTGGTCTATCCAGCTGGTTGAAGCGAATCAAGGGAGTAATGAAAACATGGTTGCTTTTTGTGATGCGGTGGGGAAGTAAGTACTGACAAAACTTCACTCGGCCAATTGTGATGTTTTCCGTATTTATATTAACTGGATTGGTTATCCCTGAATTTCTTAACATTGTCATAATTACAGTATTTCTTTAAATATGGGAACACTCCTAATTTTGTTCTAAAGATTAAAATCCAGAAAGGAATGTTAATTCTGAACATATTTTCTCCTTTAGCTGTCCCCTTTTATTATGGACAAGTGCATTTAATTCTTCAGTGTTTATGGGATTTAGTGTGTGAAACCCAAGGTTCTGTTTTGTTTCACCTTCTTGGATGACATTAATTCATGTGCTATTTGGAGAAGGAAAAATCAAAATCAGAATTACTATATACTGTGATGATAAAAAAGAAAAAAAAAAAAGTCAGATATAGCACATGAAAAAAATTCCTTTAATTACTGTTTACCGTTACAGTTAATAGCGTGGCTTAATGGGATTGAACTTTTTTACTTAATCCTCTTCACAAAAAGAAATTGTGTTCAAATCCAAGAGCCATAAAAAATGCAGGGTTTGAGACCATCTGTGCAACTTCATTCCCTTTTGTATGTATTCACTTATCACACCATAAAGTCATTAGCACAAGTGCATGCATTTTTCCTCCCAAAAGTAGGTGAGAAATGGAGTACTGCCTCTTTTATTTAATTAGACTGTAATGAATTGACTGTACTCAAGGTCAGCAAAGCTTGCTTCTCTCAAAAGAAAAGAAAATGCAGTTGGACATAGCCCTGGAATTAGGAGCGAATATATTTAAGCTTCCTACAGGGGTAGGTGGTGAGCCTTCAAGCATACCTATTCCCATGTTTCAATTTTCTTTCTTTTCACGGTACATCAGACAGAGCGCCAAATATTCAATTCTAATAGCGTCAGGTACAGGAAGGTATATTCTATACGGCAGACTGCCTTTCATATGTTTAGATTTCTATGTCCAATCGTTCTACCTTTAACTTCACACTCCAGCTACAGACTATTGAGTTCTTCCTCCCTCTTGCCCTGAATAAATGAGTTTACTAAGCCATTCCTGATTTGCAGTCATGTGTTTTGTGCACTTCAGCAACAAATACTCTTTTAAAAGAAAAATAAAAGCAAACTTTGCTTTTCCTCTATAAAAGAGAAAACATTCTTAGAAGAAAATGTCATGGTAAACAAAAAGACCAAAAGAACTCATTTACAAATAACTAAGCCATGCAGTCTTAGTGAATGAGCATCCTTCTAGTTCCCAAAGAATCTCAATAACTAGCAATTTTATACAGCAGAGGCAAGATATATAATTCAAACTCTGTCATGCAAACTTGCAGCTCCAGCATGTAGCTCAAATAGAAACCCATCATGTTTTTCTGCAGGTAATGTTTGTACAGGTAGCAGTCTATAATTGAAACATTTCATTGTACACATATCCAACTTTAAAGCAGGCTCCAAAATCCCTCTATCAAATTTCTTCTACAGTTATGGACATAGCTATGGCAGAATAGGTGGCTTTAGAATATGTCTTGATGTAAGATTGATACCAGAGGAAGATGCTGAATTGATGGTCTTGGGGCTCAATACAGCAAAATGCAGCATTCCTCCAGCTTCTGATGATTGAGAGATACACTGTGCACTACAGAGGAATACACAACATTGCGAAAGAGCAAGTCCCCTGAAAAGTTAATGCTTTCTGAATACGCTGAATTGCTGCAGCAAGGAAGCAAGGACCCCAGGTTTTTCTTCACATAATACTTCTGTAGTACTTTGTCCATGCTTTTGGAGGCCTAACTTCCAAAATTCTTATTATGATAGATGTACATTTTTGCCCAGTATCTCTGCCTAGAAGCTCTTTGCTCCCTTGAAAATAATACATGACCATAAATAAAGTAGCACTTTATGGAACTGAATGTGTTCTGAATGGCTTAAGAAGGAAAATTTTGTTCTAAATTATCCTAGAATACAGAAAGGGTGGAAGTAGGAATAGAGATGAGGTTCATTTAGTTTTGAAATTACTGTCATCAAGTTGAGGAGGTGATTCATGGCCTGCATGTCCACACATCCCATTAATTTGCTGCTGAAGAAAGGGTAGTGAAATTTTCAGTCTTATTCAGTTCTTGGTCTTTCTACAGAAATAGGTGATAGTGAAAAAGTTTGTGTGTGCCTTTCTCCAGAAAATAGGAGTCCATAGGTCACCAAAACATCCACTGTAGTATAATGATTTCTTTACTGTAAGTATAAATCTATCTCGTGTTCTACTGGTATTGTCAAGCCTCATTTCTACTTACCACACTGAAACATCATGCCCCCTGGCTTTTTATTATAAGAAATGGGCTGCTTCATTGGATTATTAATTTTGGAAGCCAGGCCTTTTTCTTTTTTTTTTCCCCCTTCTCATGCTGTAGAAATACATGTCAGAAGAGGAGTTTGCAATGTTGCTTACTGTTGCTTAGAGAGCTGGTCAGCAGCCCCAAGGCAGGAGGTAACAGTGAAAAGGAACTTTCACTCCGTGAGAGAAATATGGCATGAAATACACTGCAATCAGAGATCCTATAAAGGGCTGCCAGCTCAAACACTACAAAATGTAGCTCGAACTAACAAACAAACAAACAAAAAAAAATGCAATATGCTTAGTACAGGATGTTTGAATTTAGCTGCTAAAATATTCAGGCCAGTTAGTGAAATGTCAAACCTCAGTTGGTACAATAAGCACCCCCTTACCTACAGCTGTGAACTGTATTTGCTTAAAAGGCAAATTTAATCTCAGCTGACAGACTTTAATACCTGTGACCATCAGGAAATGGTACCTCAGGGAGAATTAGTTTCTGCAAGTTTGTGGTAACTGGAAGAAAGAGGGGTAATATATCTTATGGGAAATGGTATATAAGATCAGAGGGCCTCAGTGACTGTGGCAATTATTGTCATTTAAAGACATTTGCTTAAATACTCAGTGTCTTAGTAATGAAATTTTTGAGTCGGATCCTAGTGCCGAGTGAAAATAGGGACTTAAAATTTTGCATAGTAAGCATGTTCCTTTATTCATTTTGAACAGCTGTCCTAGTCACAGCTGTCTGTGCACATGCTCTTGGCTTTGTGGTACAGCTCTGTTATTTAAGCATATGTTTGAGCACCCTCATAGTTTCTGTGCTTATATTATTCTGATCACAGTATGCTGAAGTTTGTGTGTAAACTCCTTTTGGCTTCATTGAGGTCAAGCTTAACAGTGATCCTGTGAAGTTCATGAAGATTTTGCTTACAGTTTCCATATTAAGTAAAATAAGTAACTGTATGTACATTATGTGTTCTTACTAAAGCATCAAAAGTCTAAGTTGCTGCTATTGTCCTCTGTATTTGCACAAAATATGCTACTCCTAACAGCTTTCTGTGTGCTGTTGTTATTGAAGTATTTCTGTTTTGCTCTAATAGCTAAAATAAGTACCTATTTAAATATAATTTCATCATATGTCCTCCCCAGAATAAGAAGTGCCTATCCTGCTTATGATTTAAAGACAAATACTGGAAAAATCTGGAGTGTCGCAACAAGGTTCCCAGACCACATCCTTGGCAAGCTGAAATTTAGAATCAGTGTCTGGACAGATTCTTCACCATATCCATTACTTATCACTCAAAATGGTAAGTGATTGAGATTTCCATAGCCTTGCATGATTCAGTTCTCCTGAGATGATAACAAATTGCATATGTTATATGGAAAAATACTTGGAGTGTAAGTTTTATGTGAGCCTTGAGTACATTCTTTTGTCATACATGCTTAAGGTATTTGCTGTAAAGTAAAAATCACATTAAATATCAAGTATTTAAAAACTTCCACTAAGGTATAGATCTACACTTTATTTTATCACAGTTGGAAGCAGTTTAGCAGTTGCAAAAAGGCCAGCCAGATCAGTTGCATTTTTGGTTTTCAGGGGATTATTTGTTTGTAACACACTTGATTTCATGGGTTGAAATTGGAAAATATGAAGATATACAGAATGTCCAGATATTTTTTTAAAATACTCTTTTATACACAGTCAATAAGACTTCCACAGTTACTCATCCAAGTTTGAATGCCATAGAGTCTGTTTTTCATCAGGTTCACACATGGGAGATGTATTGGGATATTAATTTCAAAAATACCTTAGAATTTACCTATTTGGAAAATATATCTACTTATTTCTTCCTTCTGCTTTGGAACATTGCTTAGATCTTCCGTCTAGCTACCTCACAAACTGCCATTTTCCTCCAAGTAGATAAAAATTGTATGAATTGCAGCACATCTGAAGCAAAGAAAAAAAATCAGGTGTGGCTTATCCTAATTCCTCTTGATGGAGCTAGACAGCAGCAGTAGTTAGCATTTACAAAGAAAATCTTATTTTCTTTGTTCAAGAATGTAGCCTGGAATCCTGTAGCAAGTTACTATTAATTTTTTTTTGCTATCTTTATTTACAGCTGGCTGTATCACTCATGACTTAATTGTAGAGATCCTCCACTGCACAAATCAATACCCAGTCCAGGAGGAATGTTTTCTAAGTGTTTGTGGGTCTGATGAGTTCTTACAAAAGTAAGTATCTCAGTAAGAGAGGATACTGATTATTACATCATATAAGCATTAATGCACTCTGCCTATACACAAAACCATAGGAGAAGTTAAGAGTAATGTGTTCCAAACGCTGAATAGCTTCTTATATTCCTGGCACACATTGTTCCTGTATCCTGCTGCACAGGGATGATGGTGTGCTCTAGTGCTTGGTTCTTCCAGCAGGACATCCAGGATTCAAAGCCTGTCTTCTCTATGTAAGCTATGTCCAGCCTTGAATAATTTGTTGCACTGTTTCATTTTTCTTGTCTTTCTCATCCATAAAACAGGGATGCTGCTACTCCCAGTATCTCACTGGAGTGTTGTAAGCAGGAGGGGATACACATCTATTCGTCACCAAAGAGATGAGAAACAGTATTACAAAGGACTAAGCAGCAGGTGGTTTGCCATTTTATCCAGTTGCAATAGTAGTAAAGCAAATGAAGTCAGTGCTTTGGTGTTTTCTGTAGGTTGCAGAAAACGTCATACGTGTAAGCAGGTCTTTCTGAATGCATATAATCCGAAAGTTAGGAATTAAGTATGCTGATTCACATTCATTCAAGTAAACCTGTAATGGTTTAAAACACTGCTGGACTCAGCTAGGTGTTTCTCTGCCTCTGTCATCAAAGGCAAGATCTCCTATTGAAATAGCTAAGTGAAAATCCAGATTCCTGGTTGTTAGGAAGTTCCTGGGACAGGAACTTACAGCAAAAGGTGGGCTATTCTCTGTTGTAACCTGTAACTGACACTGCAGGAATCACTGTTCCTCTGTTAAAAACATTAAAAGTGTTAGAAGGGATGAAGTAGTGTACATGTGACATACAACTGAAATCATTATAAGCAGCTATACTAGCAGTGTAGTTTATAAAGATTACCTGGGCTAGTTCAAAGCAAATCAGCTTGATCAATACATGCAAGCAGGGGCCCCACCATCTAAATTGGTAGTGGGTTTGTACATTTCTACTCTTTCACAGGTATACAAGTCAGATATTCAGATGTTTATTGTGAATTCTACACTTCAAGATGGAGGCTTTAATATTTCTGAGCTTTACTTAAATCTGCATAGAGCAGGAGCTGGTATAGTAGAATGCTGAGTAAAAATGGTACAATGCTAGAACCACTGAGAAGAGTATCAGGTCATAGATCTGTTGATTACATGAAAAAAAAAAAAAACAGACTCTTTTAAGGGTCTCATTTAAAACAAATTGCTCAAGAAAATGGAAATAATGAGTCATTGTATTGAGGATGAGCTCAGTGTGTTTCAGTACAGTGTACGATATGTTCTAAACAGTTTTATTTTTTACTGTTGGGAGGAACTCATCAGTAAGGGACTGTTTAAATTCCTGCACTTGCAGAATCTCTGCACGTCTTATTAGCAGTGAAACAAGGTCAATAATGTTCCCAGCTTTTTTGCTGTGCTCCTTCACTGTAATGCAAAGAGCCCCAAGCTGCAGTTCTGGCATTGGCAGCATGTAATTCTGTGCTGTGGTGTGCTTTGAGCTCTCTTCCTCCTCAACAGAGTCCTTTATTTGAAATTTGAATCTCTGTATCATATCATCCATTGGGTAACTTAATGTGGTCTGTGATGTTGTGTCAAGATGGAACTTTTTCCTATATGTGTGCTATCTGTTAGTGCAAATGGTTTTCCTTACTAGAGGCATTGTAGTTTTATGTACTCATGGAAAATTCTTCCCTTGTGGAGCACTTGGAATTCATTCAGTGGTGGATTCCAATAGAAGTTTCCCAAGTTACGAGATAGGAAAGGGAATGCTGTTTTGTTTCTGGTTTATTGTAATCCAGAAATATACAAAGTGAAGCCAAAACGATGACATGATGAACTCAGATCACAGTAATTTAGTGGGTGAGACAAGGTTATAAAGATCTGTCAAAAGCTTTCATTTACTATTAGATTGAACAATATTAATAAGCACCACATCCTGCCAGAAAAACCTAAATGGCTTGATGATTCCTGGAATCCATTTTGCTTTAAGTTTGATAGGGAACACATGTGTGAGCACTACAAGATACAGTCATTCATTATTCACTTTCTATTGAGATATCCATGAGTTTATATTCTTTCTGACTCACAAGTGGAATATCAGATTTCAGATACACAAATTTTATATATCAGAAGCCTGCGTAAAGGCAGAATATCACCCCTTATCTGATAAAGTTAAATTCTTCTTTGGAACCTCACTCCATTTCTAGTCTTTAACTTATTTTGGTTTGCTGATCAGAAATTCTGGCATTGGCTGAGCCTGCAGGCTTTCTTCTTATCCATGTACTTCCTGTTTTTTGCATTTTTGTTTCTTATAGCATCTATAGAGCACTATCAGGATTTGCTGGTACTTTTTCTTTGCCCCTTCTGTCATCGCACGGTACATGTTCGTCACTTCACAGGTTGATTTCCTGCAATTGCTTTTTATATGTTCATCGGGAAGCGGAAGACAACCCTTGAAAGAAAAGGGCAGAACAATTTCATCTTTGTCATTCATTTTTACTCCTATTCATGGCAATTTTTGATTTTTATATGTATCCATAGACTAATCTGCCATCCTTCTCTGCTTCCCAGCTGTGCATATGCTTTCCAATCCTTTACACTTGTTATATTTATCTTTTAGTTCTTGGAAGGTCATCAACTGTATCTGAAAATCCTCCCTTATCATGCCTTTTATATACCTTCCACAATCACTTTTAATTCTTGCTTTTGCACTTTCCCATCTCTCTGTCTACTTTTTAGAATGGATGACCCTAAAAAGTGATTTTAGGATTTCTTTTATGAAAGAAGTTAAATAAAGATACATTATACTGGGGTCAAGCTGCTTATGTCAAATAGCTCCTAGCTCTCCCTGCCAGTGGCAAGCCCAAAACAGGCCTGCTCATGTGACAGCAAAGAATCCTCCATATAGACTTTTTTGCCTTAGGGATTACAGGCCACCAGCATCCTCAAGTGCCTAGTAAAATGAAGCATATGACTGTATGAAAGAATACTGGGCTCTTTTGTTTATTGATTCAGTGGCTGTTTGTAAGAAGTAGCTGCAATGAAGATCTAGTAAGATTATAAAATCTAAGGGTATTTATTAGTTTTATTTCTAAACATGCCCTTTTTTTTTTATTTTTTGAAGACTTGAGGTTTCTTGAATTTTCTTATCGTACAAGTCTTTACTTCTATCTGTTCTCCTCCAATTACCTTACTGTTTTGCAGTTCTGACCACACTGACACGCTGAGCAGAAATGTGGAATAGAAGGATCTAAATGCTTATCATTTATACTCAGATGCTTGTCTATGGCCTTATTGATGACATTTTTTTGCCTTGCTAATTCTATTCTCAGAGAATTGAGGCCAGAAAAAGAATTAGTTTTCTTCTCTCTAAGCATTGTTCAAATCATTACTTATAAAATGGGCAGAGTAGTATTCATACAGATTGGGCTGGTTAGAAGTAAACACATTTTAGACCAATGTTCTTTGTATAGATAGACTTTGTTTTCTCTTCTCTCTGTGGTTTAAGCTTCTCATTCAGAGAAGCTGCTTAGCATGACCTTCAAGGAATGTGAGAATGTTGTTGTAGGGGTGCAAAACCGTCTAGTGGTGATGGAGTCAAGAGAACGAGGGCTTTTCTCTTGCCCCACTGTGGAGATTGTTGGACCACAGAGAAGTCACATCACTTTGACCATGTCATTATCTTGTCTCTTAAAGCTTTTTGCTTTATGTCTTTGATTGGGGCATTCTGGTCCAAGCTGTAATCTCCCACAGTATTTCAGCAAAATAAGTGGAAAGGCATTGAGTTGCTCTTTTAATAATTTCTTCTACAGTGTTCAACACACTTCAATCCAGTTATTAATAAGCATTTTATAGAATCATAGAATCATTGTAGTTGGAAAAGACCTTCAAGGTCATTGAGTCAAACCCTTCAAACAACAATTCTACTAAACCATGTCCCTAAGTGCCTCATCTACACATTTCTTGAACACTGCCAGGAACAATGACTCCACCACTTCTCCTGGCAGCCTGTTCCAGTGCTTGAGTACTCTTTCCATGTAGAAATTCTTCCTAATGTCTAACCTGAATCCACCCCTTTATCCTGTAAAGGTGACTACATTACTTTTATCTTAATAGCACACATGCAGTAGCAGATCTGTAAGAAAGCAAGCTATGTAATGTAATGCAGCCTGAGGTTTGGCTAAAAGGCAGTTTTTCAGTCCATGGCAAGTCTGTGGAACTAAAGCTATATCACTTTTTTGTTTTGTTTTTATTTTTTTTTTATTTATCTAGGCGAAGTTTTCACCTTAGTTTACTGAAGCATTAATCCAGTTGGACTAGTCTCTTGTGTTGCAGTATCTGCCAAAGCTTTTCTGTTTGCATTTGTGAAAATAATATCCATTCATGAAATCAACTGTAGGTCTAGTACCTCTAGACTACAGCATTTCAGATAGCATCACAATATCAATAAAAGATTTGATGAGGTATGCTATCTACCTGACACAGCAGCACTAACGCAAGCCTCTACTGTAAGTGTAGTTATAACCAAACGTTAAAATTCTGTTGGTGTAGCTTGTTTTGTCGGGAAGCACAACGATGTGGAATGATTATACCGGCAAAAAGTAGTTTTGTACATCTGTGGTACAAAATTGTAACCACAGAGGAGCATTCGACTAGTGTAAATTGGTATTGCCACAGTATTTTCTAGCAATGGCTTGGTGTAATGATTGCGTTAAAGGGAGTGAGAATACTGGAGCAATCTGGAACAAAGTGACTCAGGACTTGCAGGTGCGTTTCCATGAATTTTTCTTTTTACTACATCCGTCCCAAGGATGAAAACAGATAGGGCAGAAAGGGAAGAGGAGAAATAATGGTGGGAGGAAAGGTTCAAAAAAACAGTTGTGAGGCTGTTTTGAAGGAGCATCAAGGTCACAGAGGTGTTCAGCTGGAGAGTACCGAGGCACACTTGAATAAGTGAAACCTAATGGTACAAGTTAGAAGAAAGCAATGAGTAGGTACAGCACAGATTGGAGTTGAGGAACAATATGAGAAACATTAAATTGGTATGATCTTAAGAACTCAGAATAGGTTGTTTGGATTTTTGCTGGTAAAGGAATTAGAGAAGGGCTGAGTCATAATAGTGACACACTTTCCAACAGCACTGATATTTTACTGTGACAGTTCTGGCTTCTACACTCCGTCTTACATCTGTATTTGCTGTCCTTAACATCAAGGAATTTTGCAAATGTATGGAAGCACTGCCAAGGGAGTATTTGCTCTGGGTATTTATTCTGTCAAATGGAAATGGATTTCTACTCTGAGACCTTCAGTGTCTTTGCTTAAAAAAGAGCACACATCTTCACTTGCACCTCCTTTAATCTCTAATAGGAAGTATATATTTTGCTTACCTACAATGCAGCGTAAGCAGAGAGCACTTAAAAGATATATAAATCCTTCGTAATTGTGCTGAGTGGCAATTATCTATAGCTTACTTATTTGAATTTAACCATCTATTTCTGCTGGGACCTCTGTTGTCACATAAGAAATAAGTCCTCAGGCCTCTCAGTCACTGTTTCTGTCATTTGTTCACAGGACCAGTGTTTCTTGAAACTGAATCCCACCAATTTTATTCTTCTATTTCATAAAAAGTAGTTTTAGGTAGAAATAAATAGAGCTAATAGCTGAATTCCAAGTTTTCTGTAACACTTGACAAATCAGAAAAGAATCTGCTTTTCTTCATGGCTGTAAATCCATATGAACATCAAGTATCCCTTTAGGCATGCTTATGGCTGGAGACCTGAAATGACATGAATCTAGCTGAACATGCACTAGAGTTGTAACTGGAAAAGCATTTTAACTCATTTCAGTGATGAATTTGCCTTTGCAAAAATCGGTATCATTTTTTTCTAAAAATTACTCCCAAAGATGTTTTTTATTTGAAAAAAAAGCCTTTGTCTTTTTGCATTATTTCACCTGATTAAACCAATAAGAAGGGAACCACAAAAATGTTATTTGTTACAAGTAATATTAAACATAATAAAAAGCATCTTTTACTAGTAGAATAGTTCATAGGAACCATTCCATCTGAGTGGGTACAGAGCTCTTTGTGAGGCCTTAGTTGACCTGATTAAAGAAGGTAGAAAACTGACACAGAGCTTCCTTTACCATCTCTATGAACTGCACAGGATCAAAAGTTTTGTTTCTCTGAAGGTCATGAAGAATATACAGGAATTGTCTCAAGAGAAAGAGTTGAGAGCAGGTGCAATTTGTTTAGAATATTCTTTCTCTGTTTCATTGTTGTTCTGTAACACAAACTAAATGGTCAAAGACACAATTAAGTGATTATTTTGAAATTTTCTTCACAGAAAACAAGCCATGACCAAACCCCACCCATTTTCACAGATGTAAATGGCAAGCTCATTTTATGCTTTTCAGTCTGCTTTGCATTTAGAATTTAGTCTACTAGTGCTTTTAGGGGAAAAAGAGAGAAAATGAAGGAAGCGGCAAGCAGAGATAATCATTTGTTTTTCCTCAAAACTGCAGCAATCATACTTTGGGCAGCCACAAGAGTCTTCGCAAGCCAACCACCTGCATTCAGCTTCGGCTACATATCACTACTAATTTGAAGCAAAATTTGGCTCGAACGGTATGTTGTCATTTTTTATCTTCTTCCTTTCTTTCAGCCTCCCTGAAGGGCTAAAATTCCCCAGTCTTTTTATGCAACCATCTCCAGTAATAATCAAGGAGAGATTATTTGCTTTCCTGCTCATGCATACATTGGTGCTGAAGAGCAGTTGAAATGTTCCGAGGAATAGCTCTGCTGTGTTTCTGTACTTGTATCTAATGCGTCATTCTAGAGAACCCTCATCTGAGAAGAAAATATAGCTAACCTTTGTAGAATAATTCAGTTTTATCAGGCTTGATTCATGCTAGTGATTTCAGTTTGTGAGTTACTGGTTTTGATTGGTCTGTCTGTGTTTTGAAATATAACAAAGGGAAAAGGAAGTATTGCATAGGATGAATCATACCTCGTTCTCACTGAAAGAGTAAGTTGAAAAAGATGGAATCAATTTGTCTCTGTGCATACCTGCGTGTGTGTGGCATGCACACGTGCCTGTGATACTTGTTTATATGCAGGCGTGTGTTTCTGTGTATTTGTTTGTACACAAGCATATGTCCTAACAGAAAACATTGTCTTATCACACCTTAAGTCTTAATAGATTCATATTCAGATTAGTTGAGATTAAGCAGCCTTGGAAAGGATTACAGAGCTTTAGTGACACTGATCTATGTTCCTAAGTGTGAGCTTTATTCCCTGTGGTCCAGCTTGAATTGCTTCCAACACAAGCTTCACTGTGCAGGAGAAGCTTTGGTGTTCTAGGCATTATTCACTGGCGGTGGTTGACTTTATTCAGTTAGTTCCAATTACATGCTTTAAGTTTTAATACTGTCAGCCTGAATCTGTCAATATATAGGTCAGATAACAGATTTCTAATAGAATAGGGGCTTTCTTCTTATTTCTGCTGTGTGTCGTGATGAAAAACATCAGGTTCAGTGCAATATGTAACTTAAGAGTATTAGAAAAGAAACTATAATGAAGCAAAATGTGTGGTTTTTTTTCTATTGAAAACATTAGCCATTCTATAGATAAAAGTGGAATAATGAAGTTCTACAGCATTCAGTAGTGGCTTAAATTATTTGCCCTCTTCACTGACAATATTCATTATTTATTTTTGAAAACCATTGATTCTACTTCATTTAGTTTTGCTCAGAAGAAAGTAAATTAGGAAACATGGAAGCTTTCATTGCCAGGTCAGCTCTGCAACAATGATTCAGATGGGTGAATTGCCAGCTGCGCATTGTCAATCTAGAGGAAAATGATTTGAAGAATGAATATGCCCACAGAAGGAGGTGAGCAAGTATCCATCCCATGTGTCCTTTCTCATCCACACATTGTATCATCCCAGCCACAAAAAAGAACAATATTCATGTTCAGTCACCAATGGAATTAGTTATGTCTTGCCATGATACCTTTTTATCATTGAACTACAAGTCGTTGAGCTCCAGGCAGAAATCACTGGGTGATTTCTACTGTCTGCATTAAACAGGAGATGAGATTAAACAGTTTTCATACTCCTTTTTGGTCTTTGATCTGTGACAAGGCATTCTCTTTTAACGGTCTGGAAGACTAGATTTTTCCATGCAGTGGTGCCAAAGCAAGCTGGGTGCCAAAGAAAACTGGGCTTGGGAGGAGTAGCATGAAGATGATTAAATATAATTATGAATGCATGTAACTGTGTAATTATAAAAAAAGTCACTTGCATTTCTAGGTCAATGTCTCAAGCTATGAAATGGAATAATATATACTGTTGACCAGTTGCAGACTTCCAGTGCATCCTGCCCTGAGAAATCGTTAACATGAGTTAGAAGTTTGATTACAGTACTATTTGTTACTTATATGTGTACAACATACAGTGGAGTTATTATTTATATGCATACCCTAAAAAGAGACCTCAAACAACTCCCCAACAATCTCGTTTTCTAATTTCAAGCTAGTTGTTTTCTACAAATTACTGTGCACTCAAACTAAAACAGCCTAAAATATAGAGCAGATTACCTATCTACTGTTCTGCTATACTATATATCCTCAAAATAATATGGTTTGCAGTCTAATTTACATCTTGAGACTGTCATCCTAATCATTCTTGCTTACCTTATGTAGCAACTTTGAAATCAAGATGTGTATTTAAAAATAGCTCTTGGTATACACAAATCATAATTATTCATGACAGCATAATTGTCCCATACTGCACAATGCCTAGAGAAGAGGTAATATCCAAGGAATACTGACTTCACCTTTCTCAGTAATGTGAAGATAGAGTTTAGGAATTAAGATTTTGGGTAATTTCTTAAAAATTAACCCTTTGACCAAGCTATTCACCCGTAAGCAGGTAGAAGGATCTATCAGTTCTGTGTGCCTGCTCTTTTTAACTGAAATGCTGATCAAAGAGCAGACATTTATTTAAAATTAATACTATGATGCATGCATTTCTCTCTGCCTACTGCATATGGTGAATAATAATTTATTGCTCTTGTATCACCATGTCTTCAAAGTATTTCTAGGCTTCTATATCAGAGCTGTATTACTGATTATATTGAGTCTAATAGCCAGTTGTCCTTGAGAGGCAATAGAAATACATACAGAAAGCAAGAAGGGCAATGATCTGATATTTTTAGTTATTAACTAATTTCTTGTGGTTCAGAGTTTAAGTGGACTTTAATCTCTGGATCAGATTGCCAGCTGGTTTGAGAGCTGGAAACTCTGAATATAAATAATAATAATTATTATATTATTATTACTATATTTTAATTCCATAGCCACTGGAAACTTTCATGAACCATAATATTAATAGAGGCCATGAAGAAAAACTGAACAGTGACATTCAGGCCTTTCATTCAGGACTTTCAACTCCAGATTTCCTAATAAATTACCTACTGTGTCTCTTAATTTCTGTGAAACTTGTGGACTCAGTAAAGAATTACTAAAATAATCTGTTTAATTACAGTAAAAGAATGAAATTCATAAAATTTGGGCAATAACTAAATATTTACAATTGTTTTGTGAATACAACTGAACGACTTTTAAAAGGGAGTATTTGTTTTCTTCCTTCTGTGGGTAGCTGGTATTCTGTGTTACAATGTATCCAAAAAAATATTCTCTTGAAGGAAGAGTTAGAAGCAAGGAGTTTGGCCTGGGGCTTTTCACAGAATCACAAACTCTTGAGCCAGTCAATGACCTTTAAATTGATTTTGATTTTTTGAGATGTGAGGTTTATCATCCATAACACTTTTGAACAAAGCCTTTTAATACCTGAATTTTCAAGGTGCTAGATTATTGCTAAGCCTCCTTAGAAAGCCTGTACATAAGGTTATCTTTATATTATGAAAACATATTGAAGGTAAGTTTTATATTGTCTAACCAGACAAAGAGCTTCTGCAGACATAACTGTAAATTCTACATCGTGTAGATTTTTCTCCATGCATTGAGATCTTGAGAATGACAATAAATGTGGAAAAAAATACAATAGTCCTTTTGTCAAATTACGATCCAGTTTACAGACACAGTTGTGCAGTACTCTGAGCGGTGAACACTAGATGTGTTTTGACATTGTACTTCACATCTAACCTACTGCTTTTTTTTTTTTTTTTTTTTTTTCCTCCCCTAAGGGGTAACCATAAGTGCAACCTCCACAAGTTTTAGTGGGTTAAAAAAAGATGTTACCTTCCTTAGAGGGTGGTGTTTAGGGAGAGATGCACAGTGAAACAGCACAAAGTAAAACCTTCATTCGTACACCATTTCCAGACAGAGCTCTGTCTAACCCAAGAGGCCTATATTTTTCAGAGCTGTCCTCACATATTTAATATCTGTGTAAAGCATGAATGTTTATAGTGGTGTGGCAGCAAAAAACCTGCTGCCTTAAGAACATTGCTTGTATTTTTTTTTTGGACAAAAGCAGCCAGTAAGTGATATTTCTTGAGAATCCAAACGTCTTTACTTTCATATCTACTAGTAGTAGATGTCTTAACAATGCCAGTATTTTAACAGAGATATCAGGTTAATTGTTAACTTCCGAGCATAATCACAAACTGAGAAAAATGAAGTCAGTGGTCCATCATGATAAGAAGTGGTGTTCCGTTATTTGAATTGGTGTCCTATTCATAGGAACAGTGAACCATCTCAGATACTAAGAAGTCATTTGTCCATGTTTAAGTGTGCTTTAAAATTGTGCTACTGTGAAAATGCTTCATGTCCTGTTAGTATGCTCAAAGGCTGCTTCATCACTGCTGTAGTTTGACAGGTCTAAACGAGGTTTAATATACTGCAGTGCAGTGTGGAGGCCAGGAGCAGAGTAAGCACCTCTTGACGTTTCACATTTCAGAAATAATAACAATTACCAGGTAGAATAATTACTAAGAAAGAAACAAAAATAGTCTTCAAAGCCATATTTCAGTTAGGTAGCAAGCTTGGAAGATGAATTAGTGGTGTTCAGGCCACTGGAACACAACTTGTTGTCTCAAAGAATTTGTGAAACACAAATTAATAACTTAAAATGGGACTTAACAAGGAATAGCGATACCTTAAGAAATGTTCAAGTGAATTATTGATCACCTCTTTATGATAGCTGACATGCTGTGAAAGCTTCAGGCTATTGAGTTACTTCAGGTTACCAATAATAGCAAGGAACATTAGCAGCTCATGCTACCGTGAGCCATGGACCCAAAGATTTCATTCAGCTCCAGGGAGCACTTGCAACAGGGCACTTGTATCTGAAAGGAAGGGTCCTGCTCACGGTAGTGTGTTCACGTCTGTCAGACTTGGAGGAAGCCTTAACGGAAAAGACACGGGTGATGGTGCTCTGAGAAGTGCAATGTTCCCTCTCCTGTGTACCCAGCTCTGGGTTTGGATCCCAGCTCAGGGATCCAAACATCTCTTTGGATGTTCTGAGACTCACACTGAATTCAAGAATCAAAGGTAGTCTAGATTAGGGTCATAAATGCTAAAAAATACTTTTTTCTTTTTTCTTGGTTTGTTTTCTGAAACTTGCAGATTGATTCATTTACAGGGTACTTGAAAAACACAGATTTATAAACAGTTTACGAAAAGTAATCCTCCCTCCCACTGAATTCACCTGATGGAAAAAGATGGGGAAAATGGTGTGTTCTTAAAAAGATAGGCAGAGACTTTAAGATTTCAGGCAGTTGTGTACATGTGCAGCTACCATTAATTTTTGTGAATTTTCTCTTTCTTTGGAAGAATTTGCACTGTAATCTGTAAGATCCTGTAGAATTCAGAAGTTTCAGAAATGTTACTTGGTAAAAATCTCTTTTAAGGATGTGGCTTACCAGAATCAAAGCAGCATAGCAATGCCTTCATCTTTTATTTAATCATCTTTTATATAATCATCTCCCATATGTATTTATGTGCTAAATGATTCACATTCAGCCACCTTTTGCCATGTTTCATCAGATCCTGTGACACTTATGGATTCATGTCAAACATACATCTGTAATTTTATTTCTAAACTCCAGCCTTCCATCCTTCGTTAAGTTTTACATTGTTTCCAAGATCTTTACAAAACTGTAGGGTAGGTTTTGCAGAGCACTTGCACTGCTCACATGCATGGTAATGAGATTTTTAAAAAATATGGGGTATTTTCTGGCATTCGAGGTACATGTGTTGGATTGTTGCTCTGTCTAGAATTAGCAAATCCAAATCCATGGTATCATAGAAAGTAAGTACGAAATGTCTGGTGCTATTTCCTTCTTCAGTTGCACATTTCTTATCATGATAGCACTGCAGGGGAGAAAGTGAGAAATTAGAAACTTCAGAACAGGCAGTAAAGGGGATCTCAGCAAGCTGAAGTGCAAAAGAAATGTGGAATACTAGCTTTTAACTTCACACTGCTCCAGAGAAGGTGGCCAAAACAGAAATTTGCATCAACCACATTAATACAAATAAAGAAAGCATTAAACTAAACTCTTAAAAAAAAAAAAAAAAAAAAGGTGATGGATTGTGATGTGGGGAGAAGACAATTTTGAGCTGTGAACTGAGAGAGAAAGATGCAATTATTAGGCCAGAGTCCTGGGAGCACAATTAGTGCTGCTCTCAAGAAATTGGCATCCATAAGCTATTCTTGTATGTCTTGTAATCTTGTAATCATATTTGTAGCAGCAGCTCATGGGACCCAAGACGGATTCTGAAGTCAGCTAAGAAAAAAATATCTACTCCTAAATGCATCCTGTCCTCCAAATACACTATATACTGCTCTGTGATAACATTTAATGCTTTCTCTCTCTAATACACTGAAATAAAGAGCAGAGGTGTCCCTCTAAGTTCAAAAGCCAAGGCAGATGAAGCTTAGAGGTTAGTTTTAAGATGCACATATTCAAGATTTAATGCATGAGAACTTTCCTTTTGCCTTCACCTTAATTCATCTTTCACTTACTGCTGCTAAATAGACAGTAACTCTTTAAATGGAAGTTCTGTTTAGCGTATCAGCAATGTTTCAGGTTCAAAAAGCCTCGCTCCTTAATTGATGCTATTGCAAATTCTCTATGTGGCAATCTAAAATAGAATTAGCTTGAATTAATTCACTCATGAATATCATTCACTTCATTCACTCGCTCATATTTAACTTGAACCGAACAATATCAGAAACACGAATTGCTCAAGGATATTTGCTTCAGACCGCTACTGCCCTTTAATTACCTAGTGAAAACTACTAGTGTGGTCACAGGGGCTCCCAACAAGCTTTCAGTATTCAAATACACTAGCATTCAAAATAATAGAAGGCTTTTTTTCTTTTTTTTTTCAGCACAGCAGGTAAAATAGTGGGATTTTAGATGGAAAATAAAGTTTTAGTTATGAATTCTGTCTAAAGAAAAAAGTCATAAAGTTGAAACATATCAGTACTGGATTGTGCTATACTGTTTTCTAAATCCTGTTTATTGTGTGAAATTAAATCAGTAAAAAAAAACAAAGGAGTTTTTTTTCCACTCTGGGTGGTGCCTACAAGCAGACAGTACATGACTGGCATGGGCTGAGCTTCCATAGTATGAGCAGAAGGAGTTAAGGCATCAGAGGGCCACAAGTTCACAAGGATAGAGAAAAGACTACATCTGAGGGTGAATTAATCTCATCTGCAGAATATGTCAAATGAGGCAAAATGAGGGGAGATAAGTCTCTTTGAAGAGGTTGCACAGAATGATGCAATGTTCCTCATTTTATTCTCTTAGGAAACAAAGCTGAAATCAGGTTATGCATACAAAGTCATTTCTGCTTGATGTCCTGTGTCCGTTGCTATTGAAGAAGGATGTCTATTGCCATCTGTAAAAAGAAAGCAGAAGCAGGGCTTAGTAAGGCCCTACTGTAATCTTAAAGCATAACAAACTTCAATTTTATGTAATGGAAGCAAGTACTGGGATAATTTTTTTTGTGGCCATCTGTATAATACAAGCCAATATGATAGGAGACAGTCATGAAATAAAATCTCAGACCAACACTTTGAAAGGAAATAATTGCTAAAAGAACATGTTGAAAGAAAAAGAAAAAGAAAAAGAAAAAGAAAAAGAAAAAGAAAAAGAAAAAGAAAAAGAAAAAGAAAAAGAAAAAGAAAAAGAAAAAGAAAAGCAGATCTATCGTGAACATTCTCCAAATCACAGTATCTCATTATACGTTTCTCTTTCATAGCATGAGGATGACCAAAGACAGTTCAGTGTGAATCAGCTGTTGGAATATACTTGTGCTTGGAGACTGACTCGGTAAGAACATGAGTATTTTGCAATATCTGTGTTTCATTGTGTGTGTATTCTCCATAGGAGAATTCTCTACAGGTGCTTGCAGACCTTACTGGTTGCATGTCAGAAATTACTGGCTATTTATAAACTTGCATATTTTTTCCCAATTCTCTGCTTTCTAATTCTGTGAATGTTTCATTAGAGTTCTTATGGTTCATAAAGTTCATAAAGTGCATGTCTCTCTAATGTTCACTGAAGACCCACCTGGTTTCCTAAGCGCATGACCCAATTTTTTATTTTATTCCCTACCACAAAAGGATTGAATCAATCATATGTTCTCTATATGCATCGTTTATTCACACTTATTTCTTGTGATATAAAGTATGTGACCTTTTGCATAGTCAAGAGCATCTTCTAAGGGAATATGTGATAAAAGTTGTTGAGTTTCAAATCAAGTACATGACAAGATTTTTCTCTGATAGTGTAGGACAATGAACAACAAATAGCATAGGTAATAAATAATTCCTTCCTTCATCTACAAGTACAATCATTGTTTTTTAACTAACTACTGAAAAAGTAAAGGCAGAACTACATTTGTTCACTTTTTCTTACAAGTCCCAAGGATTGTTGATGAGTGGGAAAAAAATGCCTCCAGCAGCAAGGGCATGGAAATACCTGTGCTCAGGTCCCAGGCTCTCAAATTCATTACTAAACTAGCTGAGGGGAGAAAAAGCTTTGTAGTTAAGTAAAAAAGTTTGCTGACTATAATATGCAGGGTAGTAAAAGCAGGAGCTGCCAGTCATTAATTGTAGAAGGACTTTACTGAGTTGACTATGTGATAAAATGGCAGATAAATTCTGAGAAGATAAATGTATATCACATGGTCTTGTGTTGGCTTTTGCCACCAAGAATGAGTTCTTAGGTTTATAATAAATAGTTTTGAAAGTCAGCTTGGTGCACGGTGGCTGCTAGAAATATTAAATAAATGGTTGGAATTACTACGAAAGAATGAGAAAAAACAAGAAACTATGTTATGTCACAGTGTAAATGTATGGTGTATATGTATCTTGAATATTGCATGCAGTTCTAGTTCTCCCATTTCAAATAGGATGTAATACAATTTGAGAAAGTGAAGGGGAGCGAGAATGAACAAAGGCATGCAATGCCCTCCATGTGAAAAACATATAAATAACCTAAGATTCTTCATCCTGATCAAGAGCTAGTAGAAGATGGCTATTTCATCGAGAAAAGTCTCTAAAAGCTATGCGGAGCTCAAAGAATGTGCATAGAAAAGGATAATACACTGTATCTTGCTGTGCAGGAATAAGGCAACACCAGCTGAAAGTACTAGATTTAAAACATGCAAGAGTAGGCATTTTTTTATATTAGAACTAATAAAGCATTGGAGATCTTTGCCATGTCACATCAGGATAATTAAAGTTTTCATAGGTTCAAAAAATAGCAAGGCAAACAGAGAACAGATTATATGTGGAGCTAGTTTATTCAGGGGCTGCTTTCTGCAGGCTGTGTCCATGGCATCCTGTGCCTCGCAGGGCTCCCTGTCTTGTCAGAGTCTTAGCGTCCTTGCAGTTGGACCTGTGCCATCAACATCTCTCCATGTGCTCAAGACTCACTCTGGGGCATGCATTGCACACACTCCATGTCATGATACAGAAACTCTTTGAGTTAGGTTGGGCATTTTAAACTGAAAACTCTTTTTAAGAATGAAGACCTTAATGCCTTAGTAGACCATTAGATCTACAGTGGGGCTGGAGAAGACTCTCAGTGAATGTGGTGCAGTGTGTACATGACTGTTTCTCTCAGCTAGCCCCAAGTGTTGTGAGCATAAGCCTTTCTGCACTTCTTAACATAGCAATTAAAAATCACTCCTTCAAGCAAATTTCTTCAGCCGTGTTCATGTATTGTTTTTCCCCATTATAGTCAACTAGTTTGAGTTGAAAGCCCTGGCACACTTATGCTTAGAGAGGACTTGAATTTAAAGTATCACCAAAGTTAGAATCAGGTGAGCTCTACAGTGAAGAGGAGCTCTTATTCCTGTAAACAGCTGCCACAGTGTGTGCGTGTGTGTGTATATATGTTTGTTGTTGTGGGTAGGTCAGTCAGCAATACCACACCTTGTCATAACAGCAGTGTGGGATACAACATGTCACGTCTTCGTGCCTCTTCTGTACTGGGAGGTACGTTTGCAGCACATCATATATTTATATTTAGAGAGGAGTGCAACAGCTATGGAGAGGTAGTGGAATGGCCTGAATACACGCTATACAAATCTGCTTGGCATATGGCAAGGTGGCAGATTACCTTCTCATAATGTTGTATCTTCAGAGCTATGAGCATCTAGGTTAGCTAAATTAAATAATGCTCAGGATTGTCTCAATGTACTGCAGTTACATTTCTGATGGTAGCATACAAACATCAGTGTCTTATAGAACCTACTGAATGAGATGGTTACCATCTGCTTAGATCCAGCAGGGAAGGGAAAAGGATTGTTTTGGCTTTCTTGAAATGAAGTAAAAAAGAACAAACTGGAGCCTGATCTCTGTTTATATCTAGATCTCTGTTTATGTCTGCTGTCTCAGACAAGTGTATAACAAATGAAACCAGCCGCATCTGCATTGCTGCTTTCACTGATAGTCATAGTTTGAAAATCAAACCTAATGTAAATCATCAAATGTGTCAGCAGAACTGTACTTATTGTAGTGGGGCTGAATTTGGCCCATAATCTCTGACATCAAGCTGACAATAAATATGACATGGTGGCTAATCTGACACTTGCAGTTAGGCAGAGCTTGTTTAGGCAGCCTGGTGATAAATGGCCCCTTGGAAAGGAAACCTGGCAATATTCCACAGAGGGTGCCACTGCCAGGAAAATAAAAAAAATAAGTGCTGTATCTGTTCACTGTTTGTGACTCTGCTTTCTCCCAAATAGCCCAGCCAGGATCCAAAACTGACTCTCCTAAGTTATTGATGATTTTCTTTTCAAAAATCTTTTACTATATACTGTGCTGAAAGATCCAAGGGACCCTCCCAAAGAAACACTTGAATGTTCATGCATTATTTACCATTGCCCTATGTATACACATTTATCAGAGATGTGTTTGTATGTTACATATGAGTATTAATTATCTAGCAGCCAAAGATCCAGAATAGTAGTCATAGAGATAGTCCGATCATTTTTTGTTGACATGTTTTTCCTATGTATTTTCCTAATGTAAAATTATGGCTGCTTTATAAATAAAATTCTCTAGAGTGAGATAAAATGATGGGAAACACACTAGATTTTTGAATTAGTATTATAACTTAGGAATTTTTTCTGAAAAGTCTATTTAGTCCAAGGATGTTAACAACCATGCTTACATGTATACGTCAAGGCAGTGGGGTTAGAATCTTACATGTAGAATTACCTCTGAGTTTGGAAATATTATGAAAAAGACATAATGCCTCGAGAGTTGCTCAAAGCAAAGTAACAACTTGTATTATCTACAATATAACAGGATTACCGGAGGACCTGCAGGATACTAACTGCCTGGCTAGATAAGACTAGTGCAAGGTTGCAAATACAAAACTCTAAAGGCAAAGCCATCTGTAGGGGGAGGTGAATATTAGGCATCTACAGGGAATTTTACCATGGTATTAACATCTGAAATTATTCTATTTGATAAATTTTAGTAGACTGAGTCTATTTCCTTCTCTTCACATATAATACATGATAATCCAACCATGTGCTGTGCAAACAGTACCCTGGATGATGTCTGTAACTCTAATCTCCAATTGCTCACTTAGCCTGACTTATGGATAGATGGATGGCACAAAAACATCCTATGCAAATCTTGGATTTGGTCCAAAGCAAACAGATATCTATGTGATTTTCAGCTACCAGTCTGCAGTTGGGGGAAAATTCCTTCCAAGTCCTTTGGAGAGAGAAAATATTAATGAAAAGGAGAGTATATAGGAGAAAAATAAAGTGGTAGAGCAAAACAATAAATCAAAAAAAAAAAAAAAAAAACACTGAGGAAGGAGTGTAAATTTGAAACTTCCATTTTTCTTACTAGCTCACATACTACCTGATACCTACCACAAAGTACTGTCAAGGCAATAATGCAATAAGATGGTGTCTTAGCAGGGAATAAGTTAGTCATTTTGTTTGAGTGGGAATTAAGATTTCCCTCTCTGCAGCTGAATATTCAGTGCTAGAAGAGGCTTCAAAAGTGTGCTTCTGAGCACAATAATGATAGCCAGGGTTTAATAGGCAACATTTTCATTTTTTCCAGCCCACAAGGAAATATTAACTAGAATCTCACTGCACAGTAGGATTAGGAGCAGAAAGAGACAAAAATGTTATTTAAAAAGTCTGATTCTGCTTGTATGTTGGAGCTTTTGGTTGTAAAGGGATGAGGCTTATTGCAGTAGCTTCAGTCTTGCAATTTGATTTAGAAAGTTTGTATTCCTGTTAAGAACCCTACTGAATTTAGTGATGCTTTGTGGAGGCATAGCAGACTGCGTGTATACATTTTGTGATCATATTTGTAGCTTAAAGGTAGCACAGTATTATAGCATGGCAGAGGTCTCCATACAGGAGGAATATCAGTTAAACCATTTTCCACAACTGGATGGAATGGCAAAGAAAATAAATCTATACCTTAACTAATAGTAGATTAAAAGCAGCCACTGAAATGGTTTGAAAATGTCAACATCAGAAATGTAAGTAAAAAAAGTGTAATGATTTTCATGGCAATGGTGCCCCTTTTACTAATGCACATTTTCATACATGTTACTTAATAGGGACTTTTGAACTGTAGAGATTTTCCAGATGTTTTGCAGATGTTTTGCATGATTCTCTGCAGCTTTATACAATATGTGAAGTGATTTGGGCTGAATGTTACATGATGTCCATAAACAGTTGTATTATATCCATAAAATCACCATTAGTCAAATTATATATGATTATTAAATGTGAAAAAGGCCTGTTCTTTTTATCCATCCATTTGCTATTAATTTGATGTTTTCTTCTTTCCGATTTCCAGGCAGAACCTTATCTCGATTATTATGAAATACAGAGATCAAGTGGAGTATTTATGGCAAAATGAGGTATTTATTCTCAGTTTGTTATACCAGAAAAGCATTAACTTCCATGTGAATGTTATCTAATTATTAATCTGTCTTAGGTGAAATTAAAGAGAATTTTAATTAAAGCTGTTTAACCTGGCTTGGAAAAGTTATAAATTCTTTTAATAAAATTTGACTTGAGATTAAGAAAAAAGTGCTACCAATTTAAAATGTCCAAGGTGACTGTTTCATAGTATAAAGGAACCTGTAAATAAAACCAGGACTGTTTTGTTTGACAGTTTAGTGGTGGAAGTTAGCAAAGATATACATATATATATATACTCGTATATATAGTATACTATACACCATGTTATAGTATATATACTATATAATATAGTATATATTTTAGCAAAAATTGTCCCTAATTTTGTAAACACACAAGAAAGTGTTAACTACTTAAGATATATGTTCAAGCATGAGATTGTTTGAAGGGTTAGATTAAAAGCTTTCTTTTAAAATTTTGAGGACTGCTCCATGCTCGAAGGAAATCTTAGGAAATCTTCTCTGCTAACTATTGTTTTAGGCAGAATTTGAACTCAAAAGGACAAATATATATTTTATTTGTAAGACGCCAAATGGTTATTTGTTTTGAGTTTTGGGTTGTGATATAACTGTCTTTTTAGGAGTTGGAACTGTCAAGAAAACAGAATTTTTTTGTTTTAAAAAAATCAGAAATATGCATGTAGTGGCAGGGAGATATTCTAATGCATGTATTGCAGAGTATTATAACTGATTGTGCTAATGGTTTGGGTTTTTTTAATGTAAATCAAAATATAAATGTCACCTATAATGAAGTTCAGATTTTGATATTTCTGGATATTCTTGGTATTTTTATTTTGAATAGCCAGAAAGTGTATACGCATAAATATATGTTTCTGTAGAAGTGTGTTTATATATGTATGTGAGTACTCACATACATATATATTTGTGCATATGTATATTAATACATGGAAACACACCCATATGTAAAAATGTACACAAATGCATATATACGTATATATGTAAATAAATATATTTAGATAAAAATAGTCTACATTTTTGTGCAAATCTTTTACACTTCGTTTGTAGAATGCACACATATTTAAGATCTGTCAACTTGTGCCGAATTCCAAAGCAGGGCTCTGATTTTGATGCTGGGTAAACATTCACTGAAATTTATTTCTGTGAGCAAACTCTAAAGGGAAACTATTTAGTATGTAACATGTGATGGAAGCCTTTGGGAAAAATAAGGTCTCGGAATTCCAAAGTGTGTGTGTGCGTGTGTGTGTGTGTGTTTGTGTGTATATATTTTTTTAGATATATATATAGCTTTACTGAATAAGACTCGTGAGTTTAGTTACTCACATTCACTTGAAATGGTAGAGCCTAAAGTAAAAAGATTTCAAAAGCAAAGGGAGCTGTAATCTCAAACCCTCTCTCTTAAATGGAGCTCTCTTAAGTTTGTTTTTGCCTTTCGTTTTGCTCAAGACTTTTATCTTGAGTAGGCAATTATTTGAGATTGTTAACGTATTTATAAAGGGAAGACAGGACACTTCTGAAATATTCATGTCATGCAACAAATGTGTGTTTTGCTCTAGAGCTAAATTTCTTCATAGTTAATAAAATATATATACTTTTAACAAGATGCTATCTGCACCAGAACACTGAAAAAAGTTCATGTGAATTGATTAAACGAGCAGGATTGCAAGTTAATGACATATGTTAAATAACCATGCAAATGTTTTTATTCAAGAGTATCATAATTTATGGAATTTTTTCAAGCCTTTAATAATGAGAACTAGTGTTACTGGTTTGCTTTAATAAATGGCTTGAAAAATTACGGTTCAATAATAAGTTATAATCATGACTTTATAGTAAAGGAATGAAACAAGAGAATGAGAACTCCTGAGTCATTATCTGAATTCCAAATTGTTTATTTTACATGAAGACTAATTAAATCAATTGAAGAAGATTTTAAATTTTGATCTCTGTAACTTCTTCTCATCCCAAGGTTAGACAGAAATAATTCTGTTGATTTTCAAAATCAAGACTCATTGCAGTGGGAGACTTGGGATGCTTCTTCTGATCCACTGCAATCCACCCTCAGTGCATTGGTAACTTCAGACCCATGGGAGTTACCCATGTAAAGTAACTTCAGTGCCTATATACATGCTTAAATTTGTGCTCATTTAACATGCAGTTTTATTCTGACAGGTCTTGAGGGCTTCCATTAAGAAACCCCAAATTCCCTCATTCAAGGGTGTCTGTTAAAAATTCTTGAGATACTTATTCCTGATCTCTGACTACTGGTAAACCCACTGTCCCTAGCGTTAGTAACCAATAATGAATAATTGACAACCTCATTTTGTGATGGATAATACTTTTACAAAATGAAAAGGCAACTAAAGAAAAATTGGCATAGAATTGATGCTGTTGGAAATGAAATATGTAGGTTTTTCCTAAAGGGCATGTGGAGTCAGACAGACATTCTGAGTGCCCTGGGAATCATTTGGCATGCACTTCACTTTGAGATCTACTCAAAATACACCATTTAAGAAAACTTCCTAACTTATGCAGTGTAGAAGATAACTTTTTCTAGTGAGTGTAGGAGTCCTAGAATGAAGTAGTGTATTTATCATATAAATAAGCATCAAAATATCCTTCAAAGGTTCTGCTGGTCTTTAAATATAGAGAGGAAAAAATAAATACATTTTGGTTTATGTCTTTAGGGACGACTTCTGTCAGGAAGTATACTACTACTCTACTGCCCTATTCAAGCAGTACCCCTATAGTGCCAGTATTCCACTCAAAATTAGTTCTCTCTCTATATGTGTTATTTTATACACCTAAAATTCTGTGTGTGTGCGCTAATAATCCATATCCACATATGAAGAAGAAAGACATTGAATTAAAAAATAATTAACTTCTTTTTTTTTGTACAAAACTGTATGTATATGTGTATCAACATAAACACTTTTATATGAGCTGGTTTACTGTGCAGTTGTATTCTTCACAACTGCATACTAAACCTGTCTACTTACAGTTTTTTTGTCCTTGTTATAGGTGATAACAAAGCCATCCTATTTTTAGAAGTCCCTGCTTCTATTGGCAGTGTGTATGTTCATGGAGAGGAAGATTTGAAAGAGTTCAGTTTAAAAATCCAAGTTATAGGAAATAAACATGAGAAAGGAAAATAAGGCTCCTTGTAATTTGCCAGAAGGGTGAATCAGGTTCAGACTGAAGAAAGATCCACGGTTTTCAGACCTGTTGCTTCCCCTCCAAAACCTGTAATATGGAAAGGTTTATTTATTTTAAGTCTACATATATATTTAAAAAAATGCTTACATTTAAAAGAATTCTGATATTTGATGATAATTTATCTAATTTATTAGTGCTTTAATTTTACTGAAGGCAGTTAAACATGGTGCAGGTAAACTCAACAAATTTTGTGCTTACTTTTCTTAGTGACAGGTATTAGCTTTCTCAGTACAATTCAGTTATAGACCATGAACTTACAAATAGTAAGTTCATCTTGGTGAAATTTTTCTTTTTCAGACATAGAAATAGATGAGCTATATAAATAGTTCTATCAGTACATAGACATGCTGCAGCTGACTAAAAGGATATCAATACTGGAACATGAAGAATATGTAATAGAGGAGCTTCTGCTTGTACAGGGAATGTATTTTAAGCTTTTAGAAGATCATAAATGCACAGGTGCATGAAGATGTGTGTGTTTTGTTTTTTGTTTTTTTCTGTCTTTTTATTTTGCTAAATATAGGATATTTGATATTTATGGTGATGGCAATTCCTTTGGGATGCAATTTTGTTATCAAATCAAAGAGTATGCTTTAGGTGTTTTATCTAGGTGTTTTTTATGGTAATATTCAAAAATCTCAGTTTGTTATCTACATGATTTAGGATTTTTTGGAAAAAAAGGAAAAAAAAAACAATTATTTGAAAGCTAATTGCGAAGTATTGAATACACATGTGTCAGATAATGCAGCCTGTCACAACCACTCTTTTTAGGGAAAGTGGATCTCTGCCACGTCTCGTAGAGAAAAGAGTAGTAGAAAACAGTGGGGATAAACTCACAGTTGCATGAAAGCCTCAGAATGTTTATGAATCATTTGAGTATGAGATTCCTCAAAAATTCCTTTGCAATATTTGTATACCTCAAACCAATATTTTGCCTCTGAAAGACCTAGTATGACACAATTTTCAGGAAGGCACGCTTCCTAGAAGGTACCTGGGCTTTGACAAAAAATATGCTGTCGTTGAGAAACTACTAATGACTAGCAATCTCAATATGCTTTATCAGTCTCAGTTTGATGCATGATGGTTTTGAGTTTTGGATGATGAGGTGTAGATACAGTTTTCTGCATGCATGCTGTCAAGATATAGCAAGGTGCTTGTATTAAATAGTATGCCTTTGTTTTCTTATTATTTCTTTCTTTCTTTCTCTTCATCAACAGCATGGAGTGAGTAATGTGATTGAGGCAGCTAAAACAATCTGCAGTGCCCTCTGCTTTGTGGAAACCAGAGACATCACTGATGCAGTCAAGAAACTCCGTGCAGTGCTGCTAGCGAAAGCACAGGTAAAAAAGTGCACTGAAGCCCTGAAGCATGCTGGCATCCTATTTTATTTTTTATAATAGAGCTTGAGCAGGTGACATTCATGTTCTGACGGATCAAGCTGATGGACCACTGGACTGTCTTGCTGCTTGTTTCCTCTGTGACAAATATTAGGATGAGGCAGCAGAAGAAAAGAAAGAAGATTGTGGAGAGTGTGGCAAGCTAAATAGCAGAGGCACTGTCCTATGGTTAAATCTAACTGATAAACTTCTATGGCTGTTGTTTCCATTTCCACCAAGCATGCAAATCTCAGCTTTGCCAAATATTATTCAAATCATGACATTTCCAAGTAATCGAGTTTCATACTTTTAACATAGGCTGGTAACAATAAAAACAACAGTTCTTCTGTAATTGTCATGTCTTAGGATAGAAATTCTTTTATTATTTGTATAGAGAAAGCCCAACTTAATATAAATTTGATTTTAGCTGTAATCTTTATTGTTAAAAACACTAAAATGGGATTCCTAAAGGTAACTATAAAATGGAGAATAGAGACTTTGTAGGGCAGTTTTTGTTTTCAGTTTTTCCACCAGCCCTTTTGCTATGACCTTGGACTAGTCACTAAGGACCTGATGTGCAGAGATTCTGAGCACCTAAAAATTAATTTGAAGTCAGCATCTGGAAATTATAAGTTCTCAGCACATCTGAAAATCAAGCCATTAATCATTTGGATTTTAGCCTGGTGTAACCTTACTTCCTGCTAAATCTTTCCCTTGTAATGAAATTCCACTTCAAGCTTTTTAAAAATTTAGTAACATACTAAGTTTTTTCTTTCTTTCTTTCTTTCTTTCTTTCTTTCTTTCTTTCTTTCTTTCTTTCTTTCTTTCTTTCTTTCTTTCTTTCTTTCTTTCTTTCTTTCTTT
>NW_020454772.1:694039-809066 GCF_003342845.1 Nothoprocta perdicaria
TTCTTTCTTTCTTTCTTTCTTTCTTTCTTTCTTTCTTTCTTTCTTTCTTTCTTTCTTTCTTTCTTTCTTTCTTTCTTTCTTTCTTTCTTTCTTTCGTCTGTCTTACAATTCTTTCTCAATTTGTTTATGAAATTATGCCATATTGAGCAAGCTACTTGTTTCCTCCAGCAATAGCTAGTGTACAAAAGCTATTATTCTTTCTGTCAGTGGATTTTAGCCCATGGCTTGTGAAAAGTGTGTAAGAACCCTTAGGACACACACACACACAAAAAAGGAAACACTACTTCCTTTGTTAATTAGATTAACTAGTGAATGTTAACTAGATGCTCAACAACCTAAAAAAAAAATATTAAATATGGCTGATAAGCAGTTTGAGGTCCTCAGTCTGAGATAAGGGAAGGCTGACTCAGTTCTGTTCATGCCATTTCTGAAAGTGTGAGAGTGACATCCAACAAATTAATTATATACTGCCATCCGTATAAACTTCCTTCTGACAGGTTGTTAACCCTCATATAGTCATCATTTTACACGGGCAAAATTCTTGCTGAGAGGCGAAATGTCTCACCGGAGAGCAGGAAGCATGTCAGTTGAACAGATTTAAGCGGTGTTCAGAAAATCTTTCTTAAATCTCTCTGTTAACCTCTATGCATTCCTCTTATTCACATGGTGGCACAGCAGTACCTTCCAAATTAGATATAAACCAAGCAAAAAAAGTCTAGAAAATCCCTTGCAGCACTCTGAAGGTCTCACTTGGAAGTAAATCCTAGATCTGTGTTTCTGGGACAGGGGATGCTAAAGATAACTGGACAGATGTTGCTACGTGGCCGTGGATGGAACCAGCTAGGCCCTTCTGGAAGTAGCTAGATGAGTATGATCCCACTGAAAGCTAGAGTTTTCCGAATTCAAATGACGGATAGGCAAGTATTGTTACAGACCCAGTTGTAAGAAACAATGTAGCTCCGCTTCTTGTTGCTGTTACTCAGCCCTGACCAACTGATGCTCTCCAAGTTCTTCCCGAGTTTCTAGGTCGTAGCTCACTCTAAGACTTGCTTATATAGCCTCTTAAATAACTGTGTCTGCGCTTCAGCATTAATTATTGGAAATGACTATTTTGAGGAACTTCCAGCATACATTTTATCTGACATGTTGATTTAGATGGAAATAAAAAAGATTCCATTTATTAACTGTTCTCTTTGTGCTCTGGAGGACTAGTGCAGAGAAAAATAAAAGAAATAGAAAGAGCTTTGCATGGTTTCCTCTGTGCAGGTGGAAAAAAAGTGCAGGCCATCTTTCTTGAATCTAGTATTTTGCAATGTTTCCGTGTTTGTTTCTGCTTCCCTTCTGAGTCACTGTCATACAAGCAATGGTATGATTTTACAGAAGAATTTATCATTATCAGACATATAATTGAATTATGAACTGATATATTCTGTTGTAAAAAAAATGTCTGTAGTGTTCCCAGGTAGTCATTGTCCTATTTCCAACTCTCCTGTACAGACTCACTCCAATATATCCAGCTTCTCTTGAGCCACTTCCATGTATTTCCTAGCACAGAAGGAATGATAATACTATTTTTTTCCTTGTTTTCGGTGTTGTTATTTATGTTGTAAGCTCTTCAGAGTCAGGAATGGCTCCTCTTATCTACATGTACAGGATCCAGCACAGTGGAGTGCTGGTCCCAGCTGGAATCTCCAGAGGCTACAGATGATAAGCAGTGATGATAATAATGATGATGTTTGCTCACCTGTAATGAGTGAAATGATACTGCTTCTGAATACTCTCCATTGAATGTTTAAAAGATTCGCTCCTGGTAGAATATTTTATTACTAGTCTTAAAAATATTTTTCTGTCCTAATATTCACATAACAAACTGCTTGTTGTCTCCATATTTCTTTTGGATAATACTGATCAGATTGTTACACATTTTCTAAAGAAATATCATTTTAAGTTACTGAGTTGTCAGTTCTCTCAGCATTTCCTTTCAAGTTTGGTTAGCTGAATTAGTTGTCTGTCCCTTGAAGCCTTTCTGTAGAGACTGTCCATGACCTTGCCTGAGACTTCCTCCCCTGCCTTACTCCTACTTGGTGAAGCAGACCTGATTAACAACCGACTTTGACCTTAAAAAAAAGAAAAAAAAAGGTGGGAGGCTTAAGTCAAACTGCTCCTGCCGCAGCAAATACTGTTGCTGCTGCTTCTTGCTCCTTATTCCTTTGAGAAATGAATGCGAGTACATTCGAGTAGACTTCAGCAATCCAGAAAAAAGTTTGTTTGCTTTTATGAAGAGCTTTATCTTGCTCAGCAGCAGCTGAACTATAAATGTCATAAAAGCAATTAGATTGATTTCTGCATGCTCTGTAACACAAACAGTATCCCATTTTTTAAAAATAAAGATTATACATTGTATGTAAATATCTTGTGTAAAACATAAAAAGTATATATAAGTATATAACAAATAAGATTGTGTTTATCGATATTATACAAAATCTGTGGACCAGCTCTTCACTGTATGTAATTTCACTTCTCTCAGTATTAACATATGTTGCCAAAATTAATATTTGATGTTCAGTGGAGGACCAGCTCCTCTAAACCTTTTTTTTTTTAGTTAAAATCACATTGAAGTGTAGAGGCATTTTGTGTGAATTAGAATTCTGGCTCCATCGTACTTTCGTGAGTACTGGCAGAATAATTAAATCCTATAATATTCGCTTATCTTGTCAGTCTGCTTGGAGTGTTTCTATTATGCTTATCAGCTTAGCACTCCTAAGACTTTTTGTTATGATGGGAGAGAGGAAGGGTGTCTAACCACTACAAGGATCACCCTTTTTTTTAGACAATCAAATAACTTGCATAAAACTGAAGTGAAAATTTTGAAGCTACCTGTAACATCTCCAGCATTGCACATTAGCTAATGGAGAAATGCCAGAATATAAGTTATAATTGCTTTTTCACCATGGTTTCCCGATGCTTTAATACATGGTGTGGTTTTGTGTGGTATGCTTTTTAACACATCCATTTGGCAAGATCCATGTGAACATAACACTTCAGGGAAACTGCTACTTGTTCCTTCCAGTGTACATTACATAGGGTGAGTGTGATTATATGTGTCTGTCTACACATCTATACATGTATGTGTGCGTGCTTAAAAATATATATATTAATCTCTAATATAATTTTGGCAATATGCAAAAAAGGGAAAATAAAATTAGGAAATTTCTTCCAATATCCTGTATTTAATTAAACTACTCTTTTTGCCTCCTTACTGCCAATATTGTGAAGTCCTGTACTGTGGCTAAGAGATTATGAAAGCAATTGGCACCAGTAATAGTTTCTTCTTGAACTAGTTGTGTCTCTTTATAAATGTGATTCATTCAATTTCTAACCACCCTAACCCTGGGAATTAAAAACGCTTTCAGGAGAAATTCTGGGCCTGCTGTATAATCAAGGTTTTTCATCTCCTTTTCTCTTTCTTATAGCAGCTCACAAAAGGTCCTGGGAGATAAAATCCTGCCAGAACAGGCATTAATCCACTATATATAAAATGGGCTAGACTGTGTTGAAATTATAAGCACTGTTCCAAAAGATTGTTTACTTTCCCAAATGTGAGAGAATTGAACAAAGGTTTCTGTTCCCATTTGTCTTGCTGCATAAAAAGATTGTGAGAATGTATTTCTCAACCTAGAGCATTTCTTTCTCCCCTCAAGTAAGCATTTGGCTTTCCTTCATATTTACCAGGTAAACTTTGGCAACACCAAGGCAAGTACTTATGGGAGGACATGTATCTAGCACAGTACTTGTGTCACATGGGAGTGACCTGGAGTTTTTAAGGAAGATCTTGTGGAATCCATGTGTACTAGCATGCTGCTCAAAGAGTTGCAAATGGATTCAGAATGATAACACACCCTTTGGGCATGTGGGTTCAAAGAGGGTAGAAGCCATCTACATCCTGGTATACCAACTTGGCTTATTATTGTGTATGGTTAAGAACTGGATCTCACTGACGGACTTCCGTGTCATCTGGTTCAATTAAGTCTGGCACTTACCATTATATATATATATATATGTATATATTTATTTATTATTATTTATTTATTTTGGTGGTCTGATTGGCCTGGGCAAAATAGCTGGCCTGATCTTTCAGAGAGCACCTTGCAGTTCCTGTGTGAGGGGAAAATCCTCTGAATTAGATGTCTAAATGAAAGCTGGCAGCCTCAGTGCTAATTGTTTGGAGCCAGGCTCAGGCAGCCTAAATGGCTCCCACACCTCCTATTTCCTGCTGGCCAGCTCCAGGAGCAGCCTATTCCGAAACCTTCCAAGTAGACAGCTCTTTCTGCAGCTTTGGAGTAGGGATACAGGTGAAATGTAGGCCGCCTGCCTGGGGACTTGGTGCTCCTCCATGTTGTGAGGATGCCAAGGCGCTGGATGTGGAGCTCAGGTGTGAAGAGACAAGATAAGAACACCCTCCTGCTGCCTTTGCGTATCTCCCTCATACCGTACAGAGGCAGAAAATGTGTGCGCACCTCCAGCGCAGATAAGTGCCTTTTTGTATCTCAGCATGCCTGAATACTGTCCAAAACATGGTCCTAAGTGACTTATCTGCAATGGTGAAAGGAGTGGATGGAGTGCCCAGAAGGATCCCAGTTGTGCCCTCTCTCATCACACCATTGGGATATGTCTCCCTTCCAGAAAAAAATCTGCCTTTTTTTTTCCCCTCAGTACTGTTCCTAACATCTTCATAAGTACCTTTTGGTCGTTTCTGAAATAAATGATTACATTTCCTCTTGTGTTTTTGTCTTTATAGAATTCACTTCCAAGCATGGAAATGCCAGGCAAAGGTAATGTGTTCTTTATTTTAATTATGTTAATTCAAGGTAAATTATCAGAAAACACACATTTTGTTACTTACTTGTATTAGTTAAGTGTTGCAGCTAACATAATGTAGATATTTGCATATTTAGTCATAGTATGAGGTAATTATGATAAGTTTAAAATAAAAGTGTTATATAAATAAAACATAGCATATCCTAAGACTAATCTGGAGATTCAAATATGGAGAGTAAGTAATAAAGGGAAAGAACATATTACAGTCTGCAGTGCTAATACTGCTATTTTTAGTAGTTGCCCTTAATTCTAGCAGGGGAAAAAAAAAACAGTTATTTCTTGAAAATTTGATTTTGTGTGGCTTTTCTCCCCTACTCCATTAATTGCTATTCCTCCTTAAATTTCAGTTCTCTGCCTTTTGTTATTTAAACTGTGTGTTGTTTTCTGTTACCTGGTATACTGCAACAAGGAGGATAGGCTAATAATAGTAATGGGGCATAGACTCACACTCACAGAATCCCTCCCTATAATCTCATTAGTCTAGACTCAGTGGCTAATGGCTGGTCTGTCAGCGGTTCTGTGCAGCACCTCACAAACTGAGGTATGTTTGCTCTCTAGTTGGTTCCTGTGCCAAATTCATGGAGTTGACAGCCAGGACCAGGTCTTGGAGTGCTGCCCTGCTGGGTTCCTGGACTGGGACATGCAGCCAAAGGGCTTTGATGGTGCTTGCATTGAGGCCACCATATGTATGTTGGACATGGGCCAATGTGGAAACTGTCAGCTGGGTCTCCTCTATTCTTTGGAGGAGGAGGAGAGGGAAAAAATGTGATTTAGATGTCTTTTAGATGCCATTTAGATGTCTTTTCTGTTTTCTTCTTTCTCCATCTGTCAATCTTAACTGCAGTGGACTCTGAGAGAGATTATAGCAGCCTTTCAAGCACAGAGGTGGTTTAGTGCTAGGCTTGTCGTTTCACTGTTACTTAATTTCATGATCAGCAAACAAAGCAACACACAGTAATCATATTTCTAGCTGCCAGTAGAAGCTAAGCAGCTGGAGGTCAGGGGAATATGGGACGGACATGCAAGTGCCGAAGGAAGGAGAAGGTAAACGTGGTTTGTGTGATTCTTCTCCCTTGGATATAGACTATTAGTCCATGAGTTTTGTCTAGCTCTACTACTGACAACAATCTGACAAAGTTGAAATGAATTAATAATTACAAATCAGTATCTATGCCTGAAGCATGTTCCTCCACACACTCTTCAGAAAACCTGCCTGGAAAGGCTCTAAAATATTATTGTGTTAAAGGATACTTGTAAACTTGGACTTGGACTACAATGAATGAGCTGCTTCCTCAAGGGGGGAAAAAAAAAAAAAAAAAAAAAAAAAAAAGAGAGAGAGAGATTTATTAAGCAATATTAAAGTAACTAGTAGATTTTTGGCACTTTACTTCTCTGCAGCTACCTGTTTGTGCCAGGAAACCTTCAGCCACAAGGCCTGATGCGTTCCTGACACTCCCTTAATGCCGTAAGGATTGCAGAATCCATCTGGCAAGGTAATAGGAGAAACTGCAATTGCAAGTCAGAGCTTGTCAGCATGGTAGTAACTCTGCAGAGAAGCCTCCAGTCAGAGTTGTCCGAGGCAACCAAGGTGGATACCTTGGCCTATTGCAAGCAACACTGTACATTTCATGTATGTGTTAATGTAGTACTTACATTGCAGTTAGAACTGCTACATGAAATTGTTTCTGAAAGCGAGCGAAATATTTAATGTTAAGTTAAAGAGTTTGATCAGAAAGGTCTAGTCGAAAAACAGGTTAAGGTTATGTCTGATAAACCAGTGAAGTGTAACAGCAATAGCCCCAAACCAGTCTGGTGGAACTTGGCCCTAGTACACCTAGGCACTTACATCTTACCGCCAAGAAGTGAATAAAGCTACTTTACCTTCAAAAAATATTTCACTTTTTTTGAATAAAGATATTTTGTCTGTTCCATTTGAGGGGAACATCAGCACTGCTCAGTTAGTTACCTCCTCAGTGCTCACCTTCTTGATAATGCCAGGGGTCTGGGGGCGGGATCTCATCCTTTCACATGGGGAAACTGAGAGGAATCTCCATGATATTTTCACCCAGTAAGTAAAAACTTATTGTAACACCTGAAAGGTGATAAGTACACATTTCATGAAACCACCTTTGCATAAAATTTTCCACCTCGTTTGCTTCCTGTTCTCCTTTTACTTATTATGCTTAGCTGGTAAACCTAAAACATAGAAAAATAACCATCTTTGTCTGGTGCTGATATGTTTTTGCAAGATCTCAGGGAAGCTGAAGAGCATGTGCTTTGCTTTTTCTACCAGTACACTTGCAAATGAAGTTAGCTATCACATCTGGGAGGAGACAGACTGCATTTAGTATTCATATTGCTTTTTCCTGTCCTTTATACATAACTTCATGTTATCTTCAAGAAAGCAGAATCAAGCTCTTAACACGAACAATCATTTACTCCAACTAGATTTTTTTTCTTCCTCTCCTCCTTCTTTCCCCAAATTATATTTATTATTACCTTGAGTATCATTAAAGACTGTCAAACAGGATTTTGTTTGTCTTCATTATACATTCTCTTTACCACAAAAAGGAAGAAGATAAAGAATGCTACTGTAATTAAAGCTGTATTTAATTCGGTTAGAAAATGCTTTAATCTCTTTTCCTAATAAAAAAAAAAAAAAAAAAAAGAGGTTTGAGTCGTTAGAAATGGACAAAACAGATCAAAGTCAGTGTTCAAGATCTCAAACCTTGATTTAGTGTTACAGTAACTAATAATGGTAGTTTACTGCCATTTAGTGTTACAATAACTATGTTACCTTTGTGGACCATATTATTTCATCACTGTGAACAGAGCGGTATTCATGTTAAGTCTAAGTCTGGGTCATGTTCTGGTCTCTTTCTGAAGACCTCAGAAAAATTGCGTTAATGTCTTTGTTCTCAAACTGTATTTTCCTTTTCTTCTTTCTTCTCAACTGTGAGGAAAGATAAGAATTTCTAGACATTGCCACCTATCTGCAGTATAAAAGAATATGAATAAACAATATGATATGAATAGGAATGTTCACATATGAATGATATTCATATATGATATGAATAATATTCATATATGATATGAATAAGAATATTCATATCACATATGAATCATATATGAATAAGAATATGAATAAACAATATGAATAAACAAATTCAAGTTAATAAAGATTTAGTATTGTTGTTGGATAGAAAGTTAGACTTCAAGTCAACGCCAAATTCAATCCGCGTGTCTTTCTCAAAAGCTGATGAATGAACCTTTGTACAGGTGCCCGCAGCCTTGTAACTTCAAGCAGGAATTTCACTGGATCAGACAAAAGAAGCAGCTTTTGGAATTTGATCAATAGGTCTTTGGCACATCTTCCCAGAAATTCCAGAATGCAGCATGGACTGATGACAGTCAATCAAAAGTCTGTTCTGGCTGAACTGATGGAGTCGCTGTCTTTTGGGCTGACTGTAGAAATGGATATCTTGATGATGATATGCTTAATGAACTTGTTCTCTTTAAAAGTGGAAGTGTTTTTTCAAGGGTTAATGCACAGGATTCTTCATGTAACAAGGAGATAGTGTTCCAATTAAGTTTTTATTTATCCAAAAATTGGATAAATATTCCTGCTTGGAAACGCTGTATCTCATCACTTCTTACATCATAATCTCTTAATGTCTTGCTGCTTCCTTAGCAAGCCATAATCAGACCATTTGAATGGTCTAATTAACACTATTTAACATTTTTTTATTTTATTTTTTTCATATGGACAGTAAGTGTATTTAGGACCTTGCTCTTCTTCCTCTTTCCTCTTTCTGAAAATAAGTGATAAGGAACAATATTATGCTTACATTTTACAAAATATCCTTAAAGTATCGTATGAGTATTATTTCTTTCTCCAAGATTCTGTTCAATCAGATATTTTGCATTTTTTATCTGGAGAAAATATGTACAAAGGATCAAGCGTGGCGTATTGAATTCATATAATCTGGTAGTACATGAACAGCAAAACACCTACTTTGTTAGAAGGCCTGGCCCTGAACTAATGTAGGAATCATAATATTAGACTGAGAAGAAGAAAGAAAGTGGTGTGCTGTAAGGAATAATCTATTGTGATCTTTACTAAATCTTGATGGCATGTGCATGTATATTTATAAACACTTTGGGGGACTGCGTGGATTATTTTGTTTCTCACCAAGAGTGAAATTCATATCTCCAGATTTCATGTACAAGGAACACATGTCAAAAATAAGCATATCTGGGAGTCATGTATTGATTTTTGCCTAGGCTAGCATTCACCTCCCTCCTGACTCATGTCATATCTGCCAAGGTGGCAGTGAGAAGTGATGCTAACTAATTTCATACCAGAAATAAATTACAAGTCTTGGGGTTGTGAGCTGATTAATCTTGGTCACAGTCCACCTTGTGATGTGGTGTATTCCTCATTCCCCTAGGTATGGCATATCTAAAGCTGTGCAAATGCTGTAGGAAGTTTACATCCTGTACTATGTAAATCAGTGAAACATCATATTCCTTTCTCATTTTAGACAGATGAATCATAAAAGTGATAAAAAGCAGTAAGATTATCTAGGTGATGTAATTGCAGCACACTAAATCTTATTCAGCAGCTCACAGAACTACAAGGAAAAGATGTTGAGTAGCTCTAGTGAGTAATGGACACTCACAGACTAGCTAAAGTGTTGAACTGTAATTTAATTAATTGACACTGGGTTTAATGAGCAGGGAGCAGGGGTTAAAGAGCATGACTATAATCCAGAAGCCACAGAATGGTTTTAAACTGAGAGCTGAGAAGAGTAAGAAAACAAACACAGGAAAAAATCTTACAGCTACAGACCAGGTTGTACTTGTACATTTGCTCACAGTGCTGAGGCTTCATTTGTCTCCCTTTACTAGCAGACAGACGGATTGTCCCTGTTTTAGCAAGAGAACCAGACTGTCATGCCCCTGAGCCCTTCTGAAACCAGCTCAGCTTCTGCAGCCGGGCACAGACATGAGAAGCCCTTGGGCAAAAGATGGAATTTATTTTGAGAGAGAGAACAAGAATAGAGCTTTCCAGCCCCCTTCGGCAGGCAGCCTCTCTGACATTTTCTGTAACTAAGTGAGGACTTTTAACCCTGTGCCATTTAACCACATGGATCTTGCAGGATGGGCAGGTTCTACCAAAATTTGGTATTCCTTTTTTTTTATTTTATTTTTTTTCCTCTCAGCTAACTGATTAGAATCATTCTTCTGCAAATATGGCCTATGGACAAGATGCTTTGTATTTGGAGATAGATAAATTCCACCTTAGTTTCTTCTTTGCCTGGCATTTGCGAATTTTCTATTAGGCAAAATATTTTTCTCAATACCATGCTGGATTGTGTAAAAATACACTATGGATTGTGTAAAAACTCTTGCTAGCCAAAAGGTATATTTTAGCAAACATCAGGAAATTTTACAAAGATTCTGAACTGTTTTTCACCCTTTTCACAGGAAAGGAAAGGTTCTGTTCCACAACCATTCACTTCAGTCGGTCAGTTTGCATAAACAAGGACTTGATATTATATCTACCCATCTTTGGTTGGAGCCAGGGAATTTCCAAAATACCTGTTTCTCCTAATATGTGGGATGTTACTTTTTAGATAAAACAGAAAGTTTTGGTTCAAAAATCTTCATTTCATCAAATATAGTATTCTCCTTGCAGTACTAAAATCATAATCCAGTGAAGTCCTCTTTTGGAACTCTTTAAGAAGGTTTTATGCAAATTGCTGTGGTTAATTGCTTAGAATGTTGAAGAATACAGTACAAGTTTTAAATTTGGCATTTTATAGTTTGGAAGGTACTGAGTTGTGACAAATTCAAGACAGATGAATTTGAGAATGAAGTGGTAGCCTAGGGAAGATGCATGAGAGCAAAAGATATATTTGGAACAATTGTGATAAAGGAGGATAAATTGAGGAAATAATAAATAGAATGAATAAAAAGAGGGTAGAAATACAATACTAGGTACAGAAGTGTATATATAAATAGGGAGTAAAAAAATAGATTTTGTTATCCGATTAATCTCTAAAATTTTTTTTTGTCATATGTGGAAGATGATTTAAACAGTACAGAAATTCTAGCCCGTCGTTGCTGAATGTAATGTGGTGTCAGTATATCCAGGAGCAAACCCCAGGATATGTCAAACTATTCTAATGTTATGTGCTCTTGTGCTGTGACATATTTGAAATCTGTTTAGATTCAAATGAAGGCTGAAATAAATCCATCACAGTTTTACCCATGGATTTTGTGACTCAAATATCTGGAGTATTTGCTAGTTTAAATGCAAAAGATAGAAACTAGCAATCTTAGGGTGTGTTCTTTGATGTTTCTGGCAGGAAAATGAGAACTAAGTCCAGTGAGTAGCTGGATTTGTATCTGGTGTAGGGCAGGATTCTCTTAAGAGCTCTGGCAGGACATGGTATAGAAAAACATGTTAGGAATTGTGACCAAAGGTATTGAGAGTACATCTTAATCATGTAGACATGTGGGAAATGGAGGAAAAGAGCAAGAATTCAAGTAGCCCTTTTGGAAGACAGAGCATGCTGATCTGAGATTGATGCAGTGCACCTTGACACATGTGCACACCCCTTTCTCTCTCATGATGTTCTGTGCCTGGGGATTCAAGGAACTGTTGTTACAGCTCTGCTCCCCCGATGAAGGCTGTCAGACCCAGGAATTTTAATTTACACTGGCAATCACATAGTCCCTAGCTGCTCCAGAAACATATGCCAGTGACTGCAGAAAAAGAGCAACACAGAGCTGAAGCCAAATGAAGTAATGTAAATAGGGGTGTGATAGAAATGATGTACTGCCTGCACTTGACATATCCTTGTAGATATGTATCTTTCTGTCTGTCATTGTGGAGCGTTACAACCAATCCATGACCATCTGAATGCTTAGTAAACTTGAGTGAGGCTGTTATTATATATATTTCATGAGTTGTCTACCTACAGTTGCAACAGCTGTGTAGTTTTAAAATGCAATCAATGCCTTTCTTCCTCTCTTATGCTGTGTTGCTGGTTCCCTTCAAATAAGTAGCCATGTAGCAGCAGAAATTGCAAAATGCCTACATAATAAAAACCTCTTACATAATAAAAATGAAGAGACTAAAATGACATATATGAGCCACACTGGCTGGTTGTAGTTTAAAAGACTTACTTTGAAAATGCCTTAATTTGAAGGCACTGTAATGAAAGACTATTTCATTACATACATAGAAATGAGCTAAGGCTGGTTTCAGAAGCACAGATGGCTAATTGGCTTCAGTTGGTAGGTTATGTTATTTTAATTAAATTTTATTAGGAAGCATTTCAAACCTGTAACTGATGGTTTAAGATAAATATGCTTCTTTTTCAAATGACCTATTGCTAACCTCTATTTCTCTCCCTCTCCCCAGCATTAATAGAAGATGCTGTGACTGATCTCTCCTTGGCCATCTCTCACCTCATCCATGTTTACAGCAGCAGCTTTGATACAGGTTTTCAGCTTGCCAACATACCTAGAAGTCCTTCATGTGCAGATATCAACCTAGATTCCCAGCTCAGCTTCACTGTTTATGCTGCCCATAACATCCCAGAAGCTTGGGTGAGCAGGTAGGAAATTTCAGTAGGTGTTCTGAAGAAGAGATGCCGTCTCTCAGTTCTTACAGCTGCGCGTGTTTCAAAGACACTAATTTTCTTTCACAGGTTTGGTATTACTCTTAGATTCATCTTAGAGATTGAGAACTTGCTGCATCTATCATCTCCACTGTTTTTCTAGCATAAACTGCACTGAAACTGACTGACTAGGAGATTTCAAGTCTCCTAGGAGACTTAATGAGTTGACTTGGGCTATTGTCCTTGATCAGAAGCTGGTTCAGACCATCGGCCTTAATGGATGTGGTTAGGTATGCTTGTATGACCTACCTGCTCAGAGGGAGGGAGGAGATTTGGGTCAGGACTTCATGTGGTCTGTGCAGCACAAGTAACTTGAAGAGCTGAAGACCAACTTACCAAGTTAGAGAAATGTGCTTGCTTAAAGCCAGTCTGAATATGGCCTTATCAGCACTTTTTGCTTTTGATGTATTCAAATCACATAACTTCGCTAAGCATTGCATTGGCAAACTTCTCTTTATAGATAGATGGTAGTTAAAAGAATTATAATTTATTGGTCTAAGTGTAACCAGTGTGTCAGCACAGCAGAGGAAAGCAAAAATGTAGACAGCTTTAATAAAAAAAGCTTATTAAAATATTCTCTTCCACATTGTTTATTTATTCAAATTAGCTGTCTCTTCAAATGGCTGTGTTTTCTACATGGAATAAACCCAGTATTTTCCTCTTACTGCTTCAAAGTAATTAAAGGAGGACAGAAAACTACAGTCTGGCAACATTATTTTTATGGGTAAAGATGCTATTCTCCAAGTTTTTATTAATACTTTCCCCTTGCTTCCACTTTACCTTGAATTCCAGATGACTGATTAAAAAGCAGTGGGATCATTTGCATTAAACTGTGAGCAAGAGTGTACTATACGACATTTAGCTGTAATTAGCAGTTTAATAAAAATCTGAGAGACTTTGCGTTAAGGTAATAAGTTAAGGTAATAAATACAGAACTATACTCACTGTCCTGATTTTGCAGATGGTTACACCATTCGCACTGCATTTTATGATTTTCCAGTAAAATGTGAATTTATACATGGTCTAAAGTCCTCTTGACTTGAGCACTATATTCAAGCCTCTGAAAATGAGAATCTCTCTTCCTCTTTAATCTCCCAATTCTAACTTTCCAATATTCTTAGCTAACATATACTTCTTGTCATGGACTGCAGCTCTGATGGCTGCCTTCCTCAAATCCTTTTACTAACACTATTTGTATTCCCTTGACTTATTTCTGAAGCACTGCCTAATTCTGTGCTGGCCATGTTGCATCTTGCTGCTGTCATAACATGCTTAGTATTTTGCAGTCTCTCACTATCTATCTCACGTTGGTTTACTGTATGTCTGTGTGATAAATAATTTTTCTTCTAGTGGCTTGGGATAAAAGAGAGGGATCTATGTTACAGAATCGTGTTTACTCAAGTGCCTCTGAAGCTTGGTTTGGTTCTTTGTCATTAATTTTGTGTTTGTGCTCTTAACTACCTATTCCACTCTTACTGTCCTCCTTAAAAAGGTAAGCACAGACTTTACAAACTGCAAAACGATGTAAGAAAACAGACTGCTTTTCTTTATTGTATTTTCATTCCTTCCTCCTTCTTTTATCAGTGTTTTTTGCTTTCTCTCTGAGCAGATGTTGCTAGTGGCATAATGTTGCTAGAATCATAGTTAGCTATGTTTGTGTCTTCAGCCTGGGAAATCAGGTACCTATCTATTTGTGGATGATCCAAAGTGGTCTTTGGGACAAGACCAGAGAGTCATACCTTTTATCCTGTGGGCAGGTAAAGACATATATTGTGTGGAAGGGCATGCACTCTGAAGAAACTTTCTGACTTCAGTTCGACTGAAGCACTGTGTAAGCATTAACTTCTCAGGACTGGGACCGTAAAGTACATAGGTATCACTACTTGTATTTAAACAGCATTGCTCAATTAATAATCTTTTTGAAATCTATTATTTCCTGCACTATCACCCAGTTGTTTATACTGTTTAGAAGAAAAATACCATTTTTAAGAGCATAAGCATTTCCTATTGGTACTAGTAAAGTATTCGCTTTCTCTGCATGGATATCTTACAGATACTTCCAATATCAGATCTTATTTGAATTCAAAGAAAAAAAAAAACTACAATAATTATAACAATTACTATGATGTCCTAAAAAAGATCATCATACCTATAAATGAGGCAAAGCCACACAATTTTAGTTATCTTCAGATGTGCTGCTTTATTCTGCTATCCATTGTTCTTGTATAGAACATGACCTAAAACTCAGAGGGGCAATTTTATAGAGGAAGATAGGGAAATTACCAACTAAGACCAGCTAAGTTGTAAGACCAGTTAGTTGATTTTACAATATTCCTTTATTTTAGACTATTATTGAATAAGCTTTCGTTAAGAACAATATGAAATTACACTGTGAAGCTAGCCAAAGGAGTATCTGAAGAATGCCAGCACTCTAATGCTCACATAATTGCTTGCATTCTCTTAAGGATTATCCTGTTTTTCATAGATTAGGAAATACTAGTGCAGTTAGATTTACTTGACTGAAGCTGTATGATAAACAAGTTGTAACACTTCATAACTTATGTCAATGCTCTCCATGATTGCAATAATGAAAAAAAACAGCCAAATAGACAAAAATATGGAGCAGAATCTAAGAGTGTTAAGGATGTTGCTTGAACTGACTACAAAGAATACTGTTTTTTAAAACATTCTTATGAGAGCCATTATTTTAATTCTTTCTATAAAGAAGGGTGGGTCTTCACACATTTCTGCATGACTAGCCCTAAATTTACTTCCTTGAACATGTTACGTTACAATTAATCTTTTTTTTTTTTTTTTTTTCTCTAGCTACAAAACTTTTTCCTTTTCCTGTTCATTAACTTATGCTGGGAAGACAATATGTCAAGTGAAGGTCTGTAAAAATATACCAGCTAGAAGATCCTTCTTTTTCATTGTGGACTGGAATGAGATGTAAGTTTTAGGTTCTGTGTGGTATGTGCTTGCCTTGTTTGACAAATTTTGCATAATGAATTATTATTCTTTTTGAAAGTGTAGGGCAGAAAGGGTACTTGTTGTTTTATGTGACATGAAGTAATGGTGTTCTAAATGTCCCAAAGTAATACAAAACTAAGTACCTCTAGGAAGACTCACATCTTTTTGTAAGGATCTTCTTTCTGTGAAAAATAAACTCCAAAGTATTTAGAGAAACTGAAGAATATTAGAGGGGAAAGGAGTAGGATATCAAGAGGAAGCAAATTAGAAGTAAACTAAGAAGCTGGCTTCAGTAGAGTGTTCATGTACCAGTTCTGGCACTGATAGGCTACTAACGCTGAAATGAAATTCAACCAAAGACCTTATTTCAGTTCTCTTATTAGTACTTCTGCACTTTGGAACTTTGTCTAATAAGTATACTCATCTTGAGAACATGTTGTAACATATTTTTAAAGAGTTTCCATTTAGAAAGGAATAAAGGTGTGCATTTTTATATAAGAACGGTCTGCACTCAGGTTTTAAGATGAGGACTTGAAGTTTTAGAATAAAGGCTACCAACTATCTGTCACTTGCCTGTCTGCTTTGAGGAAACTAAGTCCATTGTAGAGTAAAACACACGCGTAAGTAGCATTCAGTTAATACAACACCACGACAAAGTCATCCCTGCAATACCTGGTGAGAAAAGAGGTAGCCAACTTTTCAAATGCTAGTGGTCATACCACTCCCTCCTAGCTTCCTGAACACAGCGCTTTTACACTTACGGTCTTTTGATTTTCTGTACATTACATTACAATTCCATCTGAATCTGAAAGAAGCTTGTTTACGTTATAATTAGGCAAAGGCTATAATTCATCCAAAAGAGGTTTTGTTACATTGTCATTTAGTACAAAGTGTGCAATTTATAACTTCTCTTTGCCTGTATGGCTTACAAGAATTTGGAGCTGGTCAAATGAAATAAGACTGTTTTTTGTCAAACTCATAACACACAAATTTTGTGTAGCCTTCTTAAATAGCTTTCCTGAACAGATGTAGGAAGCTTGGTATGTATGCCCTAAGGCTAAGAAACAAAATAGCTGCAATTCTATTAAGGTTCTAAATTGTAAACTAGAATTGTAACTAAATTGTGTTCACTCTTGCTTATATTTTAGCTATAAAGTTAAATTTCTCAAACTGAGAAGAATAGGTTCACATTAGAAGTTTGCAAAGCATATAAGACGTCTGTAAGACTTCTTGCCTTGAGTCATGCATTTTCACTTGATTGAAAGTGTATGTGACAAAAGGCAACCAGGAAAAGCTTGCTGCATTAGAAAGTCATCTAATTTGATCTAGTTAAGTCACCATCCAGTCATGGATGAATGACATCAAAAAAATAAACCTACTTAATTTGAAATAAGTCATGATCTAAGATCCTTCTGTTTGGAGCAGGATAGAAAAATTAAGAGCAGTGTTTTTGAATCTGGGCAGAGAGTTCTTATAGTAGGAAAAACTTATAGTTGTTGGTTTTCATCTATTTGGTTTGTGTTTTCAAGTGTTTTTTAACAAGTTACTGTCTGAACTTTAACTTGGTGAGGTTCCATGTTTGAATTTACACTTCTAGTCAAGTCTTTTAGCATCTTTAATCCTCAGAATGTTTACAGAAAAGATAGGAATTATTTGGTACCTATCAAAGCTGTCTCATTTAGTGTTTCTGTGGAATATCCTTTTTTAGGAGTATACAGAAGAGCTTGTATGTCAGCTTTGAGAAGTGTGGTAATTACCTTGGTGCAGAGTTTGAACAGGCTGATATCTATCTAATAATCTGCAAAGTCCAAAAATGGCCACCATATTTTCCTATTCCCTTCATTTTTCATGACTGAGACTTCTTAATTACTTTCTTCCTTTTTTATTAACTGGCTGCTTTTAATATCTTTGTTCTTCCATCTCCTCTCTTTTTCCATTCTCCATAATTTAGGTTAAATCTACAGACATGAAATATGGAATTAGCATTAAGCCTGCAATCCATCACCTCAGATACTTTGCTGACTTTGGCCTTCTCTCTTCACCATATTTTGTTTGGCTTGTCTGTTTAGTTTATACTCTCTCAAGGCCAAGTCTGGGTTCCCCAGAGCTCTTCAGTTTTGAGTGTCCTTAAGCAGTTAGGCCCTTAGTCTTGGAAACTAGCTGTATGACTTTATCTAACATTTGTAAACAGGACTTTCTCAGTGAACAGCTTCTCTATTCTTCTCTATACCTGTTGAAATTTTTCACCTGTAAAATGTCTTATTTTTGACCACCGATCCATTTCCTCTTTCTTCCTGTTACTCATCCATTTGCATTAACCCTAAGCAATCTTAGACAGGTAAATATATATTAATCCAAGTTCTTTCACACAATGCAGATATTCCCCCTCTTCATTAAGCACCACATGTCATTAAAAGGGATTTTTTGCTCATCTTTCACCCATGGTTTGAGTCTCAGATTGTGTGACCCGTGTTAAAATTTCTGTGTTTTTTTTACAAGTATGTGCCAGGCTGTATATTGTATCTTAGAGAAGTTCTGTCAAGCTTTCTGCAATGAGAGAGATATTGTGTGTTTTATTTCATTGCTCCAAGCTCATAAAGAGTGTTAAGAAATTCTGTATCACAAAATGTAGGTATTGTTTTTATTTTTGTTTCTTCACTGCAAGTATTAATGATGTTTTAAAATTAAGTGTAGCTCTTGTAGAATTACTTTATGTGATATGAGCAGAGCTGTTGGCCTATAAATAAAAAGACAGAGAATAAGCTATCTATGGCATGTGTAAATTTGGTTGCCAAATAATAGTTTTTAACTGCTTATAAGTAAGAGAGAGTGCATAAGACAAGGCATGCAGAATCTAAAGCTATAAATAGACACATGGGAAGACAGTTAAGAATTGTTTCTTAATCCTGTTGATGCTAATTAGGGTGAGAAATTGCTCTTTTACTTTATTACACAAAATGAGAGATATGAAAATTTGAATAATTTCCAAAATGTTTAGGACTGATCATCTGAATCTTGACAATAATACTAATTTTCAGTAGTTGAGAATTTCAACTGCAACAATTGACTTTTTTTCAGTAACTCCTAAGTATATTCAGGGAAACTTTCCTGAAGCCAATGGAATTTTGACAGATTTATAGTGACAGAGCTGGGAGTAAAATCTTATGCTAATTTTGCATTATACTGTTGTTTCTGTCTTGAAGCAACATAATCTTGATGTTTTGCAGGCCCCTCTACTTTCTAAATACTGATTTCTGCATAAGCTTATTACATAACTAAGATGTAAATTTTTTAAAATACTGAAAGTTGCATTGTTTTGCCCATCTAGATTATCTAAAAATTTAATAGACTTTGTATTATTTAAATTTATATTCTAGATTTAGATTCAAGTTGATGCTTTCTTTGTTGTTTTCTTAATGCTTACCTTGCCAATGCAGAACAATTCTTTTAGCCCTTAGCTCTTAATATTGATTTTGTTTACACAGAAAATATAATTAGTGTCATTTTCCAGTTGAGAATTTAAATTTGCACTGAATATACATGGAACGAAATAAAAATTTCTTTCTGCTTGAGCAGGGGAGGTTGGACTAGATGTTCTCTAGAGGTCCCTTCCAACCTTAACCATTCTGTGATTCTGTGAAATGTACCTTTAGTTTTAGGAAGAAGAGAAACATCTCTAAGGTAGTCCCATACATAGTTTTTTCACACAACATGAAAGTAACTGCTAAAGATCAGTACATGGCTGAAATGAATACTTGTTGCTTTTAAGACAAAATCTACTTCCACTCTTAATTTCATTAGAAGTAGCCTTGTCTCTGAAGACAGTAATCTGACCAATAACTGTTAGTTTACCATTCAATCCTTAGTGGGTTCTTCTGAAGTAGTCTTTCATTGATAAAGCCGTTCTATGGCAAAAGCTCTTCCTGCTTTTCTTAGCTAAGTGATTACGCATTTCAGTGATTATATATGATTCAGTGATTTTATATGCCTCTTCTCATATACTCTGACCCCACATTAACTGTTGGCAGTTCTTGCCAGTGTGTTGAAAGGACCTGTCAGTTACGTTTTCTTTCAGAGAATTGCAGTCTTGCTATATATGGCTTGATATCTGTGTTGTGTAACAGGACTAAAACACTTATTAATTTTTTTTTCTTTTTGGATTTTCATTTAGAATCAACTTTCCTCTACGACTAAAGGCTCTTCCAAGAGAGACTATGCTGACAATTAAGCTACTTGGAGCAAACAGTATCTCTAAAAATACAGAAGTGCTTGCTTGGACATGCTGCCCATTGTATCCAAAACAGTGAGTTCAACTTTGTATAGTAACTTTCAAAAAAAGAGCATTCTTGAATAGAATTGCTCTAAACTTAGGGAAATATAAAAGCAAAGAAAGACTCTTTTGAAAGTGTGCTGTAGCAAGATTGAGACAGTAACTTACAGCCTAATGTGCCTGTAAGAGCCCCATGCATGAGCTTTTCAGATTACAGAGTTGTTCCAAATACATTGGTTTGGGATTTGGCTTCCATAATTGTTTAACTTCTTACAATGAAGCTCCTCAGATGCGTTGAAAGGTCTTCCTGTACCCTTTCCTGTAGCTCTCCAGTATCCTTCTTGACTTTGCTGCTTGTTCACATTTGTTTATTTTCTGAATTGGGTTTCTTTTCTCATGTCCATTCATTGTGTCAAAAGTGAGACTGCTAGCGATTACCTCAGTGAGCACCTTTCCCTCTACAAAGCACTTAAAGCTCTATCTTCTTTCTTAACTTCTCCTTTTCTGCACAACATTCAGTGTGACAGGGGTTTAAAGATGCTCATAGACTCAAGTCGCTCTCCAGTGATGTGTAAGCAAAGATTTAAGGTAAACTTTCTACAGTACCCGAAATATATTTTATAAGCACTAAGACATCTTAAGTTTCCATCAAGCCGTTAAAATAATGTTTAATTTTTATGTAGACTCCATCCCCTGATCCCTATATATCTCAGAGTAAGATTCACAGCAGCTGCCTTGCAAGGTGCCCAGAGAGCAATAGAGATGTATGTTCAAGCCTCACAAATTTCTGTGTAAGCATCCAGCCCCCAGCTGTACCACTTTCTGTCATCTTAAGACCTCTTCATCTGCTTCTGCACAGGCTGGCATCCTCTGTCAAAACGACAGAGAAAGAGAGAGAGCGAGGGAGAAGGGGAAAAAGAGAGAAGCGTTAATTGTATTTATGCATTTAGTATATATAAAAGACACTAGATTCCATTGAATTTTTAGGCTGAGAGGCTTAAAAAGCTAGCCTGTAGGTTAGGCTGTACTTTCTGTCTTTCCAGAAAAGAATTCAAGATTCATTTGTTCAGGGAAGGAGCACATGCTTCTGTGACTTAGTTATTAGAGCACTTAGCAGAAAGGAAGGAGGGAGGGAGGAAGGATGGAAGGAAAAATGCATACACACATACATACATACCATATATACATGAATCTCTGGAGTCTCTGCTCCAAGGAATGCAAAGGCATTTTTTTTTCATGACTTTTGCTTACTCTCTTGGTGAGCTAGTCTGTAGAAGAGCGCAGCACTCACTCTTTCATTGAGTGTTTTTGAAAGAAATAAAAGCATTATGCCTATTTTTCAGTATTTCTATTTTTCTGAAGCATAGGGTGAAATAGGTAGGGAAAGTACCTTGGCTGAGAATCTAATTTGAACTGAAGTGTTAGAAATGATCTCAGCTCCAGCAAGGTAATGTGTGCTGGATGTCTGGGGCATGTACCCAGGCATGGCAACTTAGCTTGAGAACACTTAGGCACCTCTGGAGATAAACGGGCTGTTTGAGCATCCTTTTCTTGAGGGTCTGTGTCATGCTAGTGCTTAATACTCAATATTCAAGTCCTAAAGCAAAGATTTTTGCAAGATTTGAAACTACCCTGTTTTCTATTATATATTTTTCGTATATACCTTGAGAATAAGCATAGTGATTTTTGTTAGGTAGATTCCCAAGTCTAGGCAATTTTGAAAATTTTCCTGAAAAATGTCTCCATTCTTTCATGGCTTACACTGTCAGCACAATGAAAGGAATGCAAGGTTATTTTCCTTTCATCTGGCGTGTAGTTGTAGAGATCGTTGCTGAAATGACCTTGAAGCAGAAATAGAGGTTGAACTGTTTGAGGAGGAATGTTTTAGGAATAATATGTGCATCATCCCCTACTGTTAGCTGTGTCATTAACAGGTATAGGAATTACTAACACAGAGAAAGTTAAATGCCTTTTCTTCTTTTAGCCAGCTACAGCTGCACAAAATTATTCATTCATTGTGATTTGAATTTGATAGACTGATTAAAAAGAGTATTGCTAAAATACCTTCTGAAAAGTGAAACTTAGGTATCTGAACCCCATCAACTATTTAATTTCCTTTGAAAGTTGTGAATATTTTTTTTTACTGGAGTAAACTAGCTCTCAAATTTAATTATTTAGAAAGTGGCAGGATTAAAACTGTCAGATAGTTCTGAATGGATAATACTATTAGTTAGCTGAAACACTTGAGCAGCAAGAGTAGGACTTTGAAAGATTATTTCTTATTTCACACAACCCTCCCCGCCCCCTTTTTTTTAATTAACTCGTTAATTTTGAGGAAAAGATTAACAAAGTGAGCAATGAACCAAACCTTGCTCCTGGCATGAATCTAAACTTCAAGACTTACTTCAGTGGAGTATTTCTGAATGTGAAATACTGTGTACCATACTGTAAACTGTGTACTGTACCTGTGTACTAAGAAAAAATTTGCACCTGTACTGTCATGCTAGCATTGGAGAGTACTGTGTGGTATTGCAAAGAATATGCTATTTGGTCTCTGCATGAAGAAATTGCAAGTGTATCTACAGAGATTTAAGAAAAAAATGTCTAGGAAATCTCTGTTAAGCATTCCTGAAATGAAAAATATCCCTTTTCTAATTTTTACAAAATTAGCTTGAGTCGTAAAAAATTCTCAACTGATCTAACTGTTCTAGGATTTAATTTATAGTACAAAGGAGAGAAATAAGCTCTTTAAGGAAGCCAGTAGCCCTAACGTTTTACCAGGACTATCAAACGTCCTTTTCAGGTCCTTGTCCTACTTGACCACTGATCCATTCTTCATGAGTTCAGGAAAGAGGAGGAGAGAGAGTGGCCTCTCTTTCCTATTCAAATATATATACAGATATATATTTAAAATTACTTTAGAACTTGGAAAGAAAAACAATCGGAAAAATATAATAAATGACAATCAGAATTTGAAAATACAATTCTTGTATTAAAAAAATAGATTAATTTTTTTTGCTATTCCAGATATTATTTGGAATCTTGGAGATCTTAAAATGACCTAGCACAAAAAAAAAAAAAAAAAAAAAAAAAAAAAAAAAAAAATTGATGGACTGAAAATTTACTGCTCTCTGCAAGTTTACCATCCATTTTTTCTTCCAAAATGACTGTTGTCGTTATATGATGACTCTCTACTTTGTGTTCTAATAACTAGATTACTTATTTATTTTTAGTATAAACTGAAGATTAGGAAAAGCTGAACAAAAGCTTATTTTAACCTATAATATGTACAAGTCCCTTTCATCTGTATTGAAAAGTCTGGAAAGCTTCTTGTCCGTATGGACAGGGGCATATCAAAGTCCTGTGCCAGATCAAAGGGCTATAACTTTTCTCTGGGATTTTAACTTTAGTCCTATTCTGAACAACATATTAACTGAGCAGAGTGTATGAGTAGTATATATAAAAAGTAGATATATTCAAAGCAAGTATATTACTATTCAGGAATACTATTCAGGAATCTATTTCTAACCCTAGTTATGTCTCCCATACCCTGCCCATATTCAAACCACACAAACCCTAGAAAAGATCTCTTTAATTTGACCTGTTTCCTCTTTTTATTCTATTAAAGACTTGTCAGTGAGTAGATGTTAGTAAATTTGACATTTGTTTATTTGGAATTATTTCCTGAATTCTAGCAACATCTCACAGTGTTCTGAGCATTGCTTTGTGCTTTGTTGGTTTAAAATATGTTAAGCAGATGGATGTACTAGGTACTTGCTGTGCTCTTTATTAGATATATGCTTGAATTATTGCTTTTATGTTTCTCTGCAAATGGTCCTTTTACAAAATTTACTTTCTGCAAAAAATCTCCTAAGTTTGCCTATATGTAGTTGTTGACCTTAAAAATGTTGCTAATGAATTTGTTAAAGATATGGATAGGTTTGGGGGCAAAAAGGATGAAAGAATTGGGAACCAAACTGAAGCTTTTTCAGAGTCTTGCATAATCTGGTAATGTTCTATTTGCAGTATTCTGCTACTTCAAATTTATGGTGATCATTTAAACTAGATATTATGAAATGAAAGGTGTGGTCCTTGTATATGTCTGTAGCATATTTAGCATTTCAAAAGAAAACTATACCTTTATGTGTTCTAGAATGTTCAAATAGTCTTAATTATGATAAAGTATTTATTTCGTGGCATCATTTTAGTACAGTATTAAGACTGTTAAAAAACATTTTGGGGGGCAAAAAAATTATATTTTAGTTTTCTTTAAATTTAACCCAAACTCCAAATTGTTGAGGTTTGTAATGTCAGATTTGGGCGTAATTGCATTATTACTTGCTCTCATTTCAGTGGTATGTCCAGACTAAACTGTAATTAATGTTACAGTCATTTGGGAATGAGAACAGGGCTGCCTACTTACCCAGAGGTTAGTTTCTGCATCTGTGTTTCCTATTCTTATCAGATAGTTGGCTTTCTATAGGATATATTGTATCCCTAAATCAGTGTCATTAAGGCCCTTGATAGGGTAATGTCTCAAGAAAGCTTATTAAACTCAAAAGGCTGCTCAAAAAGTGTTTGCAAACCAGAGTGCCAACTTTCCATTCCTTCACATGAGGAAAACTTCTTTGTCTCTTGGGCTGAATAGTTTAGAGACCTAGTGCTAATTAACAAGTCAGAGATCCATCATTTGGGGCAATTTGGAAGATGTAATGTCTCCCACAGTGCTCATTGCTCCGAGTTCACTGATTCTAATAACGCAATTTATTTTGAACAGGTATTTCCAAGTTGGACAGAGAAGGCAACATAATTTCCCTCTTGCTGGGCTTGGAGAGTGAAGTCTCTCACATGACTTCAGGGCACAAGGTTAAAATTGTAAATTAGAATAACTTGAGCTGTCCTTAGACCATGCTGTCCTGCTGTGAGCAGGGAAGTTTACATCAGCTCCTGTCATAAACAAGAACTGGGAATCTGTACAATTTCAGGGGGTTACGTGTGTCCTGGCTTTGCATGAGCATGTAAATAAATAAATGGCAGCAAGCTCAGAGCAGGACTTGTGTATTTGCCTTCTCACATGCTTTCTGCTGAAGAAAACTTCTCCAGTTGCATCATGGAAGACATCCTCTTTTGCCTGTGATCATTTGTAGGTCTTGCACAGACTTCAGAAAATATCCTTACCTTATAGAGGGCAAAAGTTAGGGGCAGATTGTGGAGTAACCTGCCTAAAATCATCAGCAGTCCCAAGTAGCAGAGATAAGAACCTCTCTTGTCAGCAAAGGTTATGTTTTTCATGCTCTAGATGTTGTATCTTTCTTTTTCTGAACAGGTACTGTACACTTTTCTGTTTCTCTTTCTTTCTTTCTTTCTTTCTTTCTTTCTTTCTTTCTTTCTTTCTTTCTTTCTTTCTTTCTTTCTTTCTTTCCTTCCTTCCTTCCTTCCTTCCTTCCTTCCTTCCTTCCTTCCTTCCTTCCTTCCTTCCTTCCTTCCTTCCTTCCTTCCTTCCTTCCTTCCTTCNTTTCTTTCTTTCTTTCTTTCTTTCTTTCTTTCTTTCTTTCTTTCTTTCTTTCTTTCTTTCTTTCTTTCTTTCTTTCTTTCTTTCTTTCTTTCTTTTTTAAATGACATGTTATGTTCTTGTTCTGATTGCTTCTGTGCCTCAAAAAATTGCCCTAATTCCCAGTGGTGGACACCTCTTCACATGTTTTTCAGATGTCTCTTGAGTTTCCAGGCTAGTCTAAAGAGTAATTTACTGAAGGAAGCTGAATAAGTTGCTCATTTGTAAACATATACATTAGGATGGTTTATATATCGGTAATAAATATTTATCTAGCTAACATTCGTTTTTACTACGAGATTTCATCTCCATCCTGTCCAAGTGGTTTTATGTCTCTGTTTTTACTCACAGTCCCATTCACTGCCCTTACATAGGAACAATTTTCTTAGTCCAACAAAGATATATCCCTTTGCTGCTTCTCTGGTTTTAGGACACTGAGAAGCCCATCTACCTGTTCTTCTTTATCCTCATGGTAAATTTAATATTTTTTTAAAGCCTAATGTGATAGCGATTGGCAAAAATAAGTGCACAAAAGGATAATTCAGTCTTCATGTTCATTCAATTCTCAACTATTCCTCTTCTTACAAACAAATGTGCCACTTGGTCCATATTATGATATAAACGCAAGAGAAAGGTTGAAGAGATACAACTCATTTAATAAAAGTCATGCATCAAAACATCACAACATATTTCAATCATCTTTGGTTTGTTCTCCATTCACTTCAGCAACCTAAACATTAAAAACTTCATATCACACAACTGGTTTCTACAATGTACTACTTGTTCATGCCTCAGTTACTTTTTCTGCCTCCATTCCCCACATCTCTGCCTACCACTGCAAAAGAAACTTTAGAAATTTTCATTGTCTTTAATCCTCTTTCAATAAAACAAAATGGTCTCACTAACAACATTAATAGCTTCAGAAGTGAAAAGCTAAAGTTAGCCCTAAATTCAATTTTGTACTGATTGTTGACTAAAAATGACCTTGCGGGAGTTTCTTATTTCTTCTTCAGATAACTTCACAACAGTTTATTTCTGTTGCCACTTAAAAGATACTTTTTTCCTGGCAATGCTGCAAACACTGTGATGAGAAAAACCTAGAAAAAACCTGAAGCATCATCACCCCTGGTGATAGCTGTGCACTCAAATTCATTTACCTGGCCAATTGTTTATGTTACAGTGGGCAAAGGAGAATTTAGCTTGTGGTTCACAGCTCAATCAACTGAGCAGCATTTGGAATAACAATAATGAAAATGATCAGTCAGTAAACAGGTCCAGCATAATCAGATTTCTGACCTTTTCCTCAGTAGCTATTAAGATGTGGACAAGCTAAAGGGCAAGTCCAGTGTATTAAATCTTTAAAGTACTGTATTTTTAATTCAAGTGGATTAATTATGATTAGATTTTCCATCTGAGCTTTCTGATTTTATTGAGGTTCTCTACACAAAATTATGTTGACCTGTTGACAGCAGGCTAGTTTTCATCTCTGCAGGCTGCATGCATGCATGTTTCTGGTAAGACTTGTTTGCGCGTAGTACTTAGGCAGGTGCTTGAGACCATAAACTTCCATTTCTCCAGTGACCATGTGCAGTGTGGTACAAAACTATCCCGTTCAAACTCCTTCCAGCTCTGCAGAGACTCAAGAAGGTTCCTCCTGCCTCCCTACCACCTACTCTTCCTGACAGATAAAACCAGCAAGGGTTCTTTATGGTTTTAGGTTATCATGAGTTTCTTCTTTCTATGAAATAAATGTATGCTACCCTTCCTTCCCTCCATTTCCACCTAATATAATAGGTTGTTGTCTCACAGTCTGAGACATTCTGAGTCTATTCCCAGAATGAAATACTGAAATAGAAATATGGTATAATCCCAATTTTTACACCTATGTTAGCAGACAAGAAGTCAGTAGTAAAGCTCAGAGCTGATCTAGAATTTATAAGCTCCTTGACTTGTGTTGTAATTCTTGGAAAAAAACAGATACTGTCACAGCAATAGAGGCCATCGATCTGTGACCACAGCCGGTTTAGGCCAGGTGTGTGCTGGCCATGTAAAGATAAAAGGCTTGATCTCCTGTCACTTACCTCGTAAGCCATCCAGTACCATGTTTTTTGATAAAATTTCTGTAATCCTTGTTCACCATTTCTCCAGTACTGATACAGTACTTTTGCCTGTGTTTCTTGGCATTTGCAGAAAGTTCATTCATGGCACTGTGCTGCTTAGCATGACATTGTACAGCACATTTCCAACAACGATGATTGCCCCGGGCATCTGCAGTTCTGATATTGCAGCCCCAGTAACATTGCAGGTAAGAATTATTATATGAAAAAGCAAAGTGAAATGTTGTTTTCTAACAAAGTCTAGGAAAAATGGTTGTTCCCACAACTCATCGAGACCATAAATTAAAAATCTTTTTTCTCATTACAGCACTTTTTTTTTGTAATTCCATTTTTGCTTCCATGTCACAGTTTTCCAAAGGGATGGAATAGTATAATTCTGCACAATGGCAAATATATATGATACTTCCTGTATAAAATACCACATGTGAGGGCTAGAGAGAGGCAATTTTTGTTGTTATTTTTGTTCCAGAAATAGTTTGGCATAAATTACTCACCTGGTACCTGACTTACAGCTGCCTTTTCTAATCTGAACTTCTGTTCCAAGTATTACTGAACTATGTGGTGCTATAAATGTAGGATACAGTACCATTCAGCTTGCAATTAAACTGAGTAGCATAAAGGTTCTGTAAGGAAAATAGCTGCACACTGAACATATGTATTTATCAGTATAGCTCTCTCTATATATACATGCTGGGCAACTCTAACTCTGGATGGAATAGGGCTCTGTATATTGAAAATACATTAAGTCTTCTTGGTCGTTTTGTTACTTTTCCAGGTTGGATGAGTAACTGGGTACATAAATGTCAAAACCAATTGCATTTTGTATTAAAAAGTTGAATTATCATTGGCAAATAACGCACAATAGCCGATAATACAGATCAATGAGGCTAGCCTAAAAATGGTCTTTTTTTCATAGACAAGCAAATGGAGATTTTCTACTCTGAAGAGCTTAGTCAAAGAAGACTCCTTGAAATAGCTTTTTATTAATAATGTAGGAAAATTGAGACAGTAAATTTATTATCTCTCTCTCTCTACTGAAAGAAACTGGACAGGAAAGATTCTCTTTTTTTCCTGACTTTTTCTCAATTATTCCCATGTACGTGACTGAGTATTAGTCTCTGTGTTGGAAATACTGCCATAAAAATAGTTTTCTGAGTTACTGATATGGCACTTGCATTTTATAATGGATTCTCTTGTTGATCATCAGAAGAGAGATATATATCAAATAAATAGATAAGAGATCCTTTTATCCTACTTACCTGCCCTTATTACAGTGTGATCTAACAGCCACAGTTGGATATGCAAGCTGAGCTGGATTTTAAAGAATAATCTGAACTTTCACCCAAACACCTCAAACTTTGTAACTTTGCTTTATTTCCTCTCTTCCTTAGAAAATATTACTCTTAAACTTTGCATTTCTGAGGCCCATCTGGAAGTGCAAAGAATGAAAATCAGTAGAAACTGTATGATATACATGAAATTGAATATCCAGAATTGAAATTAGAAAACTGTTTTCTTTCTTTGACATTGACAAATGCACATGCAGTTGCACATACAATTATTTTTGCATTCTTTGGGGAAAAAAAATCTGATGTTAATGGATACTTTCTATTTCAGATCCATCTCATTAAGAACTAGCAAGGGAGAGGAGAAAGGGAAAAAAAAAAACCTTAAGCTTTTAATTCTATCCAATTATATTAAAACTGAAATATAATGGAGGAAATTCTTCAGTGACAAAATGCCCACTGACTTTGGTGTGTCAGGTTTATATTCTTTATATTATACTTATTTACGCTTATTTACGTTATTATTTGGTGGGTCAGGCATATGTATTTATGCAAACATGAAGTGAACATTTTCAGAGAACTACCCATCATTTCGGTGTAATTTCTCTCTCTCTTTTTTTTTTTTTTTTTTTTTTTTTTTTTTTTTTTTTTTTTTTTGTATTTAAGATTGACTTTCCAGAAACCAACTTGGAGTTCATTAAACCTGAACCTGAAGAGAAAAGAGACAATCTTGAAGAGCCAACTAAGGAGTGCCTGAAGCATATTGCAAGACTTTCACAGACACATTGTCTCTTGCTGTAAGTTGTACTCAGATAGCTCTGCTGACTCTTGGCTGCTGTATTTATGCTATCGATTGCAGTTAGATGTATCCCATTCTTCAAAAACGAAATTTTTCTCTGAACCTAGAATGGTTCATTTGCGAAACTAACACCTGTAAATTAGAGATCACCGTGAAGCCTAACTAAACTCTTTGAGGTAGCATTGTTTCACTGATTTAGAAAAGGACTGGATTTGTTTGTTTTCTTTCTATTCTTTTATCTTTTCACATCCTTGAAGTGAGAGACCAATTTCTTATTTAAAACAAAATTTTCAGGTGAATCAGTTTTCAGCAATAAATCTGCATCAATATTAGCCAGAGAGACTTGAAGTTCTATGAAAATTATCATCCCTTAATAATAATAAGCTCAAACTGTGAACACACAGTTGCTAAATAACATATAATCATTAGAAGGACAATCTTGGTCAAGTTCCTTTATAAACAAGGAAAGGAGTATGCAAAATTGGCTTTCATAGATGCACATTAAGGACAAAATGAAACAAAGCTCACTGTGAATACTAGAGCAGAGGAGTAATCGCAGAAATGGGTAGGTTACATTATTGAGTAGCATTAAGTAGTATATAAAACAAGAATTCTAGATTTAACCATAGTGGAATTTGGAACATACTTGCTTACAGGGAGTTTATACCAGTCACAGTTAATTGTATTAATTAAACTAAAAGTAACAAAAGATGCATTAGTTTTCCAACAAGAAAAGAAAATGATTCTTTTATATATGTTAAAAAAAAGAATATTTAACATTGATATTTTTTTGAAAAGTCAGGATGAAATTTAGAGTTATTTATTATTAACCTTAGTATTTTAGATCTTATTTGATTTTATTTTTAAGAATGAATTGGAGATCAGTATTTTATTGCAAATAATATTGCAAATAACCAATGCCACTGACAATTTGCCAGCACAATCTCCACCTGCAAGAACAACTCCAGTTGTAATTCTGGGGAACTTCAGGCCAATGAGTCATGCCTCTATCCACAATAAATGATGAGTCTCAGAGTTAACAGTGTCACTCTGAAATGTCCTTTTTTTTTTCCCTTGACTTTCCCCTCCACGAAGGAGCCACAGATGACTGTGGCTTTCTTCATTCATATGCTTTCTCAGGATTTGCTGTTATGGAGTGTTTCATTGTAGCATGCAGCATGCTTTATTATTCTATAAATTATTTATAAGTTCATTCAAGGTGGTGGTACTTCATAAGGTGGTGGAGTCATAAATACATTTTTTTTTAGGTACTAGGAAGTTTGTAGATCAGAGACAAGTGTATCTGCTAGTATAGCTTCCATAGTTGAAGATTATTGGAGACTTTTTTTCACACCTTGTTTTTTTTCCGTTTTCGCATCTCTTGAGCAAGCAGTCAACCAAATAATTCATCAAGGTGAAGGATGGAATATTTGAGATGGAAATGAAGGAAGTCCATTTTTATTAAGTCTGTGATTTTTGTCTGTGATTTTTGTTCTATTTGTATCAGAGGCAAAGTAACCTTTTTTTTTTTTTTTTCTTAAGATGTAACAGAAGTTTATTAGGAACGAATATAACAATATCTTTATATCCAAGCACATTATTATCATAAAATTTCTAGATGTCTTCCTGTCTTTTTTATGTGTATAAAAGGAAAGAAAGACAGTCATTCAGTGGCAATATGTCTGTATGATGCTTCAGGCCTGCAAACCTCAGGTATGATTTGGAAATAATGAATGTCTGTGGCAGAAGATGTAAGAGTCTGTCTGAAACAGTAGTGATCCTTCTGAAAGCAGAATGAATATGCAGATGAACAGAAAATGTTATTTACCCTATTTCAGGGAAAAAAAAAAGGAAAAAAATAGAAAGAATGGTTAAAACTAGCTAACCATGTGGCTGTCCTTATTAGAGGCTGCTACATTGAGGATCCTGATGGATGTGAGGCTGCTGTGGTAGACAGCACATCAACACAGGAAGAAAACGTTCCTTACCAACCCCCACAAAAGCACACACTGCTCCCAGAGACATAAGCAGCACAGATACACAAGTTTTGTTCTGTCTGGTCTGGACAAAAGTCCGCTAGAGGAACATATCATAGAATCATTAAGGTTGGAAGGAACCTTTAGAGACCATCTAATCCAACCCTCCTGCACAGGGTCACCTAGAGCATATGGCTGACCCTGCATGACCCTGATATGCATGAATATGTATGCATGCTTACCTGTATCAATTACTAAAACACCAGTCCCTCCCGCAGCTGGTCTTAAGCAGTCTGCAGTTACTGATCCCCACTCTTCTTGGTTGCTAGCACCCAAATGTACAAGCCCCCAAGGTGCACAGATGCACTCAGGCACTTGGACCATTTCTCACTACACAGACATGGGTCTCTCTGCTAGCTGGAACAAACAGATGGTGCCTCCTGTCTCCAGCTTCCTTGTCTCTCTGGTAACTGGCCTAGGCTAGTGGTCCCTGTGGCACTGAATGTTGTTTAGTGATGGTCACTGGAGGAATCAGTGGGGCTGGAGGCAAACACACTTTAGCTCACTTTTAGGCTATTGCAATCCTGCAGCCCTGTGCTCTGCACTGCCTTTGACACCCTAACCAGGTAGGGTGAGAAAGACAGGACCAAAAGCGATCATTAGCCACAGCCAGCAGCTTTGGCTGACTTCTGAAAACAGTTGATATAACCTTTATTGGCTATATATGAGATGTATGGAGAGATATAAGCCTTTGATTCTTGTTAGGATTGCTACATTTGAAATACAAAACCACAGAAAACCAACCATCTGAAATAAGGGCTGCTCTTCGAGTGTGATACCACCTGATTGTGAACAGTGGCTGCCAATGGAAGGATCAGAACTTGGTTTGAAGGCAAGAAGAGGATAGCCTTGTTTTTGTCACTTTCCTACCTTTTCTTCGTTCATCGTTTTCTTTCTACCTCGTTTTTCTCCCTCTCTTCTAGCTTCTCTTTTTCCTTTGTGCCACTCATCTAGTGAGAACCTAGTTTATTTACCAGTCATCAGTAGAGTGTATTGGCTATGAATTCTGATTAGAAATGCTACTTACAGGCTGTCAAGTTGAGCAAGTCTGTCAGGTCTTAAAAAGGGCACTGAAACTGTACAATCCACTTGTCTGTCCATAGGACCGAAACTTACAACTGAGAGTCTTGCTAGGGACAGGAATTTGCATTTTCTAGCTTTACTTTTATGTCTCTCTTCTTCTATTCTGTTTTTTTGACAGAACGGATACAGGAAAAACAGCTTGGAAGCATTTAAACTCATTTCTACAATTTCCCTTACAAAATAAAAATTAAGATAAGATAGCTACACTTTCTTCCCTTTCTTTAGCTAAAGGAATTAATGAAAATTTCTTTAGCTAAAGGGATTAATGAAAATTATCAAAATGGAAGCTATTGAATTATTTAGGTTTTTATATGATTTTTTTCCTCCTATATTTCTTGAGTAAAAAGATAGATATTTTAATGTAGTTATTTTGTGGGGAAAAAATCAGAAATGGCATGACCAAAAAAAATATAAACCACATTTTTCTCAACAAAAATATTGGCAGCTTATCCAAAAGAAATGACCTTATTAGCATAAAAATATTCTGATGCTATATATATGCAAAATACTTTTACTACCTATGTTAAATATCTAGTCATATGTGTATGTAAGTTTTTATTACAGCTCAGAAACTAATATGAAAATCTCAAATTCCTAATCTCAGCTCAAATCTTTAAATAAGTTAATCAAGGTTTCTATAGCAAAAGGCTGGAAAGAGAAAGCAGCATTGCCTCTAGAGAGGAGCAGGTGAGAGAAACCTGTGATTTAGAAAACCTGATACAAGGATTGATTTCTTATCATCTTCCACAAACTCAGTGGAGACTTTAGCTGCTTTAATCTGAAAAGCAGATTGTCTAGTGTGGAAGATGCTGTTTAGAAGATTAAAAATCTCTGTTTAAAGTCAACATATAAAAGGGGTCATTTAACTGAACTGCTGAATACCACCTGAATGAAATCGAAGACAGACAGATAGGCAGTAGACCCTCAGGTCTCCCTTAATCTCTTTCTTTCTGTTTGTGAATTGTGCATCACACAAACATAGAGGTTTGTTGTTGTCCTGAAATACATGCTGTGAAGTCTGACACCACAAGTAGGATACGTTTATTTAAATTATTTCTAAAAGTCAAGATGGAATTTATATCGTAGGTAGGTTCTTCCTGGGCATGCGTTTATGAGCTTACTCTCTTGGTGGAAAGGAATAAACATTCATTCTTGTGAATGTTTAAAAAAGTCTGTGTTCCTGTCAAGAAGAAATAAGATGATTGCTTGGCTGAAAATGCCCCAAATTTTTGCAAATAGAAGGAAAAAGACTTTGAAAAAGATGCAAACATTTGGATTTTCAGCCTGGCTTACATTTTGAGATAACAAAACTCTTGCCTGGAGAAAAATTTCTCACTGCCTTCTACAACATTTCTCTCACCTTTTCTGAAATATCTAGGTCTGCTTAATGGCACAGTTAGGAAATCAAAGCAATCAGGTGGATCACAGATAGATTCCAGTAGGACAAAAAAAGCCCATGTTCCTCTTGGCTCCAGTAATGATTTGTGCCAACTGGAGATTACTTTATGTTCTCAAAGTTTGTTTTTGAGGGCTCTAATATCAAATGAAGTCTGCCAGAGCTTTTCTCTTATAGGAATTCCTTTTTTTTTTTTATTTTCTGATGATACTGAAACCCAAGATTTAATATACACAAGGCAGAAATTGCTGACAAATCAGGTTATATAGCAAGAATTATTCTGAAGTACTTCTCTCTGTGGTAAAATGTGGAGTAGTGATGAAGCATTTTATCAATATGCCATTCAGCCACCTAATATCTCTGCAAGAAAGTCAGCATTGTATCCTTTTTTATTTTTAAGTACAGTGAAGCATAATATGCTATGAGCTTTCCTTCTCTTCAAAGTCGTACAAATACTAGGTAAAATCACTCCACGGAAGCCTGCCTGTGTACTTGTGTACATGTGTGTATGTATCTAAACCCCATTTTAAATGCAAATAGACTAAAAAAAAAAAGATAAAACTATACTAAATGACCAAAACAAGAGTGGGAATAAAAGTTATGGTCAGCAGGGTTCTGGGTTATTACCACAGTTAATTAGAGATGGTGTGGAGCAGATGGATGTAACAATAATTTATCCAGGAAGAACTGTACTGTCTCTGTTTTATTGTCTAGATTGAAAAACCCCAGTACAAACAAACAAACAAAACCAACAACAAGGATAAAGGAGATGAGAGCACTTGGGAAGTCAAATAATATGTCTGTATCTTTTGACACTTCATTTTTATATGACCCAAGGCTGACAGTTTCAGAGTATAAGTAGCACTTTTCTTATAAGAGCTGGTCTGCAGAAAATGATACCCCAAGGAAAACAATACTTAGCCAAAAAGCTGCATACTGTATGACTTGGCCTCTCTATACAATAAAGTTTGTTGCTACACAAAGCTCCAGGTGGTTTTAATTTCAAACTGAATTTCTAATCTTCTCTTCCAGACTCCCAGAGCAAAAGAGAAGAATATTGTGGTTTTATCGTTACTACTGCAATCATGAAAATTGTTCCCTTCCTTTGGTACTGGGCAGTGCACCCAGTTGGGATCGGACAACTGTGTCAGAAATGTATGCTGTGTTGAGGAGATGGAGATTTTCTAACCCTCTGGAGGCACTTGGACTACTGACTTTCAGGTAAGAGAAAATTAACCAAGTTAGAAAGTAACAATAAACAGAATGGTCATGTGTAATTCAGCAGTTCGATTTGCTCAGCAGAGTATCATGCTTTAGTTCATTGACTGTCTGCTTTCAGCTCTGTCTCTGAATTGAAGATGCAATTGAAACTCCTGCAGTGACCTTGAGTTGAATGAAGCAGCCTTGCCTTCCTGGCTGAGGTTTTCTATTTTTCAGGATAATGAAAAGAGTATTTCATTCCATATAGCAGATTCAGTCAGTTTGTGGTAACAGGTGATCACTCAAATATTGAGTACTTATGTAGCACTTCATATGTTCAAACTGCTGTGCAGACATGAAGTCAGTAATAGGAGAAAGAGAGAAGTGAACTGTGCTTCCAGGTTGTGATTCCATGTAAATATGTACAGTCTTACCTGCATTCCCTCTATGTAAAGTAGATAAAAGTGAACTTTGGAGACTGTTCCCATTGCTTTGAATGAATTCAATTGTGATTCCTTGTGTTACATCCTTCCTTTATCATACTGGGATTGGCCTGTATGTTAGAAGGTTTTCTTGTTGTTTGAAATAGTCTTACATATGATGTAATATTGGGTGCCAGGGGACAGAATCTGTGTCAGCAGCTACATTTCCTGCAAAAACTTGGGAGGTATTTTGTGTTAAGCAATCTACTTGTGAAAACATGAAATGTATGGATGATATGATTGAGCAAATGTAGTATCAAGCCCTGGCTTGTCTGGGAAAACACAACCTGCATGGCTTTGCAATATCAATTCCTTCTTAAATACAGAATTTTTAGAAAAGAATACCTCACCTATGCCTTTACCTGATGAGTAAGAACTGCACACAATTGTAACTAACCTCCACATTATTAAAAATATTTGTTTAATAATGTAAACCCAATCCATAGACTGTTATTTCCTTCTGAGTATACCTGTCTCAAGTTTTATCTCATCTAAAATATTAGCAGATTCACATGTGCATATGTTTTTTGTGTGTGAGTTTAGAGGAAATTATGCTAAGAAAGGTCTTAAAAATCAGGTTTAGTAGCATTTCATGTGTGTCTTATTTGCCATTTTAAATCCTTAGAATCCATATCTGATTTGTAAGAGTGTATAAAAGGAGTATATGAGCAATATGTCATCCACACCCCAAAAGAGCAAAGGATTTTGAAATGGTTTGTCAGGCTTTCATGTGTGATCTTGTATCTAATTTTGATTCAGTGGATGGGTGGCACTTCTGCAAACAAAAGAGCTTGAAGACACGTGGTGCAGAACATGAGTCCTGCAAGGTGTTTCACAAGGCGTTTAGTACAACTAAGCCTGTAACAAAGCTTCCCAGTTTGTAGTGGATGAGATGTTGAGGGTGTTCAGGTTTCTGTCGTGGAAAGATGGGAAGATGTCACCACTCTGTCTCTCCTAGTGGCACCATTGGGAGTGACTGGTCTTAACAGGGGTGAGCGGTGCTAAAGAACAAGAAGTGCTTCTGAGGAGGACTTTAGCTGGTCAATCACTTTAATTACACCTTCTCACAGAAAATAAGATCAGTCTGATTTTTTTACTTCACACAAGCATTTTCTACTGTATCATAATAGAAGTCATTGTTAAAAAAATTCTAGCCTCCACGTGTTCCCAGCATTTTATAGGTATGTGAGCAACTGGAAAGCTAACCTTTAGAAGCAAAGGAACTATAATTCCTTAAAGTGCCCTGATTTCAAGAGGTCTAGGCCACGTGATTTAACTGCCTGTGCTGAGGTATCTTCCATTTGTTCTTTTTTTCTCAGTTTCAGTCATTTTGAAAAGTAAAGTAGCACTGAATAAGTTCCAATTCCTCTTCATCATTACCTTGCCTGGCTTTGGTTGTAGGTTCACTAACTGAGCTGCTTTTCACTCAGCTTCACTCATCTCTACCTGGTGTTACGCTTGGCACTCAAAATTCTTCATCTGACTTTCTGACTCCTATCATCAATAAAGCAGCTCTCTAATTTCTTATGATTACTGAGATGTAGCTGAAAGATCCATGTTTATATTAAACATGGATAGAGTAGAAAAGAAATTTCTACTTTATCTTTATAAAGAAATTTTCTTTATTAATCCAAGTTTATTTGTTGGGGCTTGTGTTAGCATCACTATCAAGCCATAGGTAAGAAGAAAGATTTAGGGCTCGTTCCTGTCTGTGTGGTGCTACCTAATGCAGTCATGTGGGAGCAGCGTTACTAAACCAGTCAGTGCATCCTGTTCCAGCAGTGACCAGTAACATATATATGAGGAAGATAATGAGGCAGACATAAGGACACTTTGCAGCTCTGCCAATTTCCAGTAATCTGTGCCTCAGGGGATTCCTGAGAGACATTTTTTTATATTTGCCTTAACACATCTTACCTTAAGGAATGTACTTGGATTTGCAGGCACAGATCTTCAGCTGGGGCAGAAGAGGCTGGAACAGGCTGCCCAGAGAGGTGGAGTCTCCTTCTTTGGAGATCTTTAAAACCTGCTTGGATGCCGCCCTGTGCCACGTGCTCTAGGTGACCCTGCGTGAGCAAGGGGGTTGGACTCGATGACCTCTGAGGTCCCTTCCAACCTTAACCATTCTATGATTCTATGATTCTATGATATTTAATAGCACTCTTACTTTTCTTCTGTTATTTTTGCATTCCCTTTTGATTCCACATAAACATTCAGCAATCAGAATATCCTGTGGCAAGGAGATCCACAGTTCAGCTCTATGATGTGTCACTTGAATATGATACCTTCATATATAAAGATGAAGAATTTCAAATGAGCCAGGATTTTGGATGCCTACTTTGCTGGGGCTCCCTACGGACACTTTAGGGTACTGAAAATCATTAGTTACATCCGTAAGCTTTGGGCTGGGGAGTCTATTTTTACTTTTGCTTTGAGCAAAGTCCCTTTTCCTCAAAGTAAAGAGGAAGCATTTGTCCTAATGATTAAGCTCAAGCACACATTTGTAAGATAAAAAAAAAAATCATAGGAGGTGCTGCCTAAGTAAAAGCCAGAATCTAACTCAATCCTTTAGGTGCCCATCATAACATGACCCATCAAATGAAGCCCCATTTTCTCACCTCTGAATTTAATTATTTTTTCATGACATGCTGATACTTTCAAATCAACTGTGCACATTTCACCTAAGTCTACACATTTCTTGTTCTTTGAGCATGTCTCTCTGCTTGTGTTTTTTCACTTTGCGGGCACATGTCAAGGCAACCAAATCATAATGTGATTATTAATGCAATAGAAAAAAAAGAACTTTTATAAATTGGAAACACAATCATGATACATTTCACAGATAAAATCAGTGGCAACCTTGCATTTGCTACCCGCATCAAGTGTATTGATTCATATAGCCCTAGGAGCCAATGGTTAAAAAAAAAATTTAAAAACCAATGACTGCTTCTTTACCCAATGAAGAAGGGAGAGGGGATGTAGTGGGAGGGGAGAGTAAGATTTCACACACTCAGTTTTACCACTGATTCTGAGGAAGGATGTTTATAAGTCTTTGCATGAAAAATAGCAGTATTCCTATGGCAAAGGGTTTAAAACTGGTTCCTCCTTCCCATCAGCGCTTGTTAATGCCCTGTGCATTTTCCCATTGATTTCACTTACTGAGTTTGGTAAAAAGCCAAGCTTTAGAGGAGTTAGAGCTTCTCTAACTATATCTTCCTTTGCATGGCACACTAGCCAGGGAAATGAAACTAATACACTTGTTTACTCAGAAAGATTTCTTAATGATGGAGAGAAGACAAAAACAGCACTATAAATGCCATCATATATACTGTATTGCAAACATCCCTATGTTTTGCATATGTATACAACAGCTGTACTTAAAAATTGTTGTCAGATTATTTTCCTTTTCAAATTATTTAAAATGCAAGAATAAATATATTGAATAACTTAAAAAGCAAATACCCTGACATTGATACTCAATTCTTCTGAAAGACAGATCTTCAAAGCACCTGTAGAGCCTCCTACTGAATGCTTGCTTCAGCTTCCTTTTCTCTGGCATGTCCAGAGTACTCTTGTAGTCAGGTATCACTAGGAAGGCTTGATTTTGAGCTAGAATCCTAAAACAGCAGTCAGAAAAAAACTATCATACTTTCCAGCACATTCGAGGAGAGGTTTACTCTGAAGGGACAACTTTTTTTCCACTGAAGTAAGGAAATTACCTCTCTGAGAGGCTTATCTATTTTTCCTAGAACTTCCTGCTAATTTCTCCTTGTGTCAAGGCAACTGCATGGAAGAGGGCATTCCCTTAAATCTATGTTGAATCAAAGGATCTTGAGGCAGGTTTAAGCCTCAAATCCAAAGATTTTTAAGGATGAAATCCGTAAGGATCTTTAAGGATGAAATTCTTAAAAAAGGGATTTTACACTACCGTGCTTAAACCCCTTCTTGGAGCAGGCAGAGGCATTGGATTATGACAGGTGGGACTCTTCCTCTCCCTGGCCAGAGAAATTACTTTGATTAAAGTATCTCTCAGCCATGATATTACTGTTGTTTTCACATTATGTTGCTGAGTATCTGTTGACCTTCGAAGTTTGGAATATATACCAGCATATGTGAAACTCACTTTCTAAGCAATAATCATAATCAAACACGATAGCTTGAACCCAGATTTTGCTCTGGCACCTTTGAAAGCCAGATTCGTTTTAGAAGTGTTGAATCAGATTTTCATGTGTTTAGTAAAAGAGAATTTAGACTGTTTCCTGCAATTGCACAACAGAATGCCCAAAAGAGTATTTATCAGAAAGATATAGCAAGAGCTTATCTTGACAGTACATATCTCTCCTGTTTGTACCTTACTTGGTTTTAAAGACTGTACTTGGATATCAATATAGAAAGCAAATATGAGTTTATGCAAAGAAATAAGATATGAACAAAGGAAAAATCTAAACCTAACATACACAGTACTGTAGATAAAGCTTTAAAATGGCTTTGCAGTAGTTAACATGAAATTTAGTGATACATTACATTATCTAATCTAGTTTGTTAGAAGTAGACAATTTTTCATAATAAGTATCAGACCATGATTAGTTCCCTAATCTTTTCTCTACCTGTAACCTTCCTTGCCAATAAGGAAGCTATGTTATCTTCCTTGCTGATGAATATGAAGTACATTAGTGATGTACAACTAGGTAGGGTAGGGCATGCTACATCTAATATCTAATATTTACATCTCAGATTTACATCTAATGTCAATAATCATGAGTTTGCCATGTTTTGTCTTTTGTTTCATTTTACTTCAAGTTAACAGTTAACAAGTTTGTCTCCAAGGCTGAGGGAACCTTCTAAGCCGTACAATTTTCATAAAGTAAAATCTTTCCTGGTCATTTCTTCCTACCCTTCTCCTCTCTTGACATAGCATATGGCTTTCCACAGCATCTCCATGACACCTTAAACTTATTACTCATTGTTTTAATCAAAAGATGTTGAAGACATTTTATGCGAACTTTAGTTAAAGTATGGTTTCTGTGTGTAAATTCTGTAGATCACTGTACCAGCCCAGCAATGTAACTGTCTGTGAACCCTGCAGCCCAGAAAAAGGTTCTTCAGTTGTGTGTGTGGCAGTGGAGGGAGGGGATGTCTTATTGTCACAAAAAGGGCATGTATTACTCTTTCCAACTGAAAACTGTGAAAATCTGGTGTCCTTTTATTAATAATGGGTTTTGCTTTCTGTACTTCCTTAAAGTTCTTACCATTTTCTAGTTTTAACATACTCACATAGTGAGTTTAGAAGCCTTCAGGGGATGAAAAAAAATTCAACAAAAATAAGGAAAGAAACCTTACTAGTGCTAACTGTAAAAAAAAAAAAACGTTAAAACTAAGTTAGTGCCCTAACTGGCATTCTTTAAATACCTTCCTTCTTACAGTCCAGTTGTTTTTTAAATACTTAACTGTCACTCAAAGCTTAGTTTTGTGGGTTTTTTAAATTGTTGTTCTGTGCTTTCTCTCCTAACATAGTTGCAGCTGTCAGTGGCATGCTATCCTTTACCTGCTAGAGGGCTTTAAATCTTGATTGCAGCAATTTGTTACCTCTGCCTTCACAGTTTCCAACAGACCTGATGAAATACATTTCTTGGGGCCAGAGTCTTTCCTTTTGCAAGAGTGTAACCAAATTTAAAGTTCATACTTAAAATGTAAATGGAATTGCAGAATTGTGTGGCACGTCACAAGCCTCTAGCAGAAAAGATGGCACATAAAAGGTGTTCTGTGCAGAGACTCCCAGATGCTAAAAAATGTAGTGAATTGTAATGTTCCATTTACCTGACAAATATCCTCCAGCTACTTGAGGTTGTGCAATACAATTAGGATAATATCACTGTTAAAAATGAAATGCATATCTATTTCTCATTTATAATCAAGTCGCTGTTTGCTAGATGCCAAAATCTCTAGAGAACTTCACAAATCCACACGACACCATGGCGGTATTAACTTTTTTGTTTGGGTCTGATTTAGCTGAAAAATATAGCTAGTCAAACAGCTCCCTCCTGGCTATCTATATAAAAAGAATCAAAGATGGCAAGTTATTCTTATTTCTAAAGCAAATTGTAGTTTATGTTCATTCAGCTTTAAATTCAACTTTGTCAGAAATTTGTCGTGAAGTCTCAAGAGACACCTGTCTACTTTGAGGGAAACTATAAAATGGAGGGCTATCAGTTATCTGCATTATGCAAGGAGAAGGGAATAAAGCAGTGTGATTTTAAAATGGCAAAAAAAAAGGGCGGGGGGGATTATGTTAAATATCAAAGGGAATCAGTTTTGTAGCTTCTTATGGAGAAATTCAGGTTGCAAGACAACCTCTGAAGTGAAAATTTGGAAGTTCCAGTAGTCTAAATTATTGCCAAGAACTAGACACAACAATTTATGTATTGCTTTTTCTTCAATAATGTCCCTGAGGGTATAAGCATGGAACAAACATCTGAGAAGGCACAAACTTTATTGTGGAGTAGATGTTACCTGAAGGAAGTACAAACAAAATAATTTAAAAAAAAGAAAGATGCAGTATGTCCCAGCATGGTCAGCCTGGTGACTGGGTAGTATACTTTTCACTTAAGATTTATTGACCAATAGGTTCATTGTCATGAAAAGAACAAATAAATTTAAAAAAAAAAAAAAAGTGACTAAAAAGTATTTGGAAACCTTGGTCAAAATTAATTATTAGTTTCAAGTAATAAAAATATACAGTCACATGAGCATTGTTAACATGTTTTTGTTTTAAGGCTATTTTTCTAGCTAAAGTCACAAAGATATTTGGGTGGCAATCATAAAAGAGCTATGAAGAGAGAGGAGGATGCTGAATCTCCTGCCCCTCAGAAGCCACTGCAACAAGCTGCTAGTCAGGACTATGGTAGTCAGTGTTTCAATTTCTTGCCAAAATTGATCTGATGAGCTTGGGCTTCCTAGGGCAGTGGCCTGAGCACAGGGCTGTTGGTGATAGAGTGATCTTATCTGTCTGCTGCAGTGGAGGTAGGAATCATTGCATATTCATTGTAGCAAGCCCTGAAATTTAACTGTCCCCAAATCTCTTTGCTACAAAGCAGCTTCTGTTAGGCCTAAAGCAATTTCTTGTGTTCAGTCACTGAGCCAAAAAATCAATTAATTGTGTCCTCTAATCAGGAGTAATTTATGAACTACTGAAATCAAATTTGACACAGCACTCAAAAGTTTGCCAGATTATTTGTAGGAAAACCCCTCTAGGCCTAATTGATTAGAAGACCGCAAGAAAAAAGAGTTTCCAGAAACATGAAGGCTGGAGTTTTTTATTCAGATCAGCTTCTGGACCTTACCATGCCAGTGGCTTTTTGCAGATAAAGCTTATGAATGTAAGTATGAATAGCACAAGTATCATAAAATACTGTGTAAATTTCTAAGTATTACTGTAATTCACCTGTTTCTGAAGACTTTGTAGGGTTGCTCAAATTCCTAAATACAAATGTATGGGATAAACCAGATAGCATTAAATATTTTTTTATTTTGTTTCTGTAGCCCTGAAGAACATTGAAATTCAAGACAGCAATGAGTATTACATTTGAGGCTTAACAAATTGCCAGGTGGTTAAGAGGACATGTCATTCCTTCAAAATGGTTCAACTCAAATGCAAGCTGACCTTGAAATCCAAATGCCGAAGGAAACAGTTTAGTAGCCAACAGAAGTAAATTACCTCAAATCTTATTCAAGAGTACAGTGACAAGAGGCATGTTTCCTGAAACATACTGACCTCTAGATTTTCCACTACAGTGCCTATGCTCTTGAGCTCATGATTATTCTAATTACATCTCTTTAGATAACTTGGATATGTCCCCTTTTGCAAATGAATTTGAAAGAAATCAAATGTTAGATTATGTGGAAATGCTGAGATTAAAATAACTTCTCCATTCTTTGTTTAGCTGGAAAAATACAGGAGTTTCTTCCATCATAACACGGGATATATTCAAACGTTGGCTGCTAGTAAGGACAAGCAGTAACTAAGTAATAACATTTTTCTGCATGACTTGGTGCCTATAAAGAACGTATTTCACTCTTCAGTAACCTGTTGAACCAGGCAAGAAGGGAAAGGGAAAGATTAATTTTCATATTATCTGCAGTCTTGGCAGACTAGCTTTGTGGAACAGTTGCGTAATTAGATGATAGAATGACATACACGGAAGTATTTTTTCTTTTAATATGCAATCTTTGTTCAAATGTGTTTTGTTCTCAATAGGCTGTGAATATTAGAGTAGCAATGTCTTATAATAGGCTGTCTTGAATTAAAAAGGATTAAAAATTAACTCTTGCAAGATAGGCTAATTTGAGATTAAAATAACTTTTTTTATTAAAAAAATATATAAAGTATTCCCTCCCTCCCCATCAAGACCCTCTCATCATTAGACAATTATAGACTTTATTAAAAACATCATCAAATATGTGTCATAACTGAAAAACAAAATATTAAAATGTGAGCCAAGCTGTATTGTTAGAGGGGAGTTTGAAAGTGCTACAAGTGGCAGATGAGTGTGTAATAGAAGCCAGACCTTACTAGTAGGTAAAACTAACAACCACTGTTTTCTGAATGCACATGATTTTATTATGTGGCCTGCAGTTCATTTGATGATCAAAACATATTTGGAGGTGCATATTGTTTTGCTTCACTTTATTAAATTTAAAAGTGCCATTGTCTTTCTGAACATTCACCTTTACAATTTTCTCTCCTTCTGTTGATAGCAATTAGCAATAATTGCTGCCAATGTGATAGTGTCTCTTGTATTTCATTTCTGATTTATTTTTCGAGTGGATATGTTGTTGGCAGAAGGTGCTGCCTGGAAAGCCTGGAACAGAGCAGTCCACTTTTTGAGCACAAATAGCAGTAGTACTGGTAGCCCCATGATGCCTTCTGTTGTATAGCACAGCTCTCATTTCAAAAGGTTTTCCATTAGGCCACATTGACAGTGAAATTTGTAGTCTTTACACTTCATCTTGTATACACACTTACACTGCCAAAATAGAAAATGCAGATTTTCAAAAGACTCTACAGCCCAATCAGTTCTGAAGTGGCAAGGTTCACTGTTTTGTGTGGGGCAGGTCTTGTCCTGGGAAGGTGGCAAAACGGCCATCTGGAAAGCAATTTTGTTGACTTGTTTGTATGTGAAGTTCTGTAGATATCATTAATAATCTCACAGCTACAGCACAGTGGAAATCTTTTTTTTTTAATTTTATTTTTTTCAAAAGAAATCCTTAAAAGACCATTTTCAGCTCTAAAAAGTTGGGAGATACTTTAAATGTTGGCTTCTGAAAAGAAACTTGCTTTAAGAGTTAGTTTTGATCAGGCAGCCAGGTTACACTTAGACTGCATTCCTTTTCTTTCTTAAAAATATTTTGACTACCTCTATTATCCAGCCTATTTTCCCTCTTTTATCTTGGCTGCTACTTCATCTTTCATCGGCATTACTTCTAGAGCTCCATGGCAAAGTCTATAGTCAGCCCACATCTACTCTGGTTCCAGCCAGTATTTGTTATCCCAAATATTCATTGAACATGTTTACATCATAAAAGGCTGTTTCACTGACATGAAAATTTTCTGTATAAATGAGTCAATTCTTTACAAAAATTTGCTTTAGGAAAATTAAAATGATTTTTTTTGTTTCAAATTTACTTCTGCTTAAATTATTTCATTGTCTTATAATATGAACCAGAAGAGTTGACACTGGAGTGAATTATCTGAAACAAATCCTTTCTGTGGGAAATTTCAAGCTTTTGTGTTGGAGGTCAGAACAAAAGAAGTCTTCAAGTGTCTGTTAAGAGTCACAGATTCACAGAAAAAAAAAAAAAAAACAACAACAAAAAAAGGAAAGAGTCGCCATGGCACAGAAATTTCTCATTTAAACTAAATAAGAGCCGCAAAGGAAGGTCCCTAATATGCTTCATGCTTCAATAAAAATAAAGGAAATTACAATATATGGTGGCTCAAGGTGAAAAAAAAAAATCTGAGGATCAGTGTTGTGGGTTGTTTTTCCTTGTATGGCCTGGTAACAGTCAATCTGATTATGTGCTCTTGTTACAGTAAAGCAAGTGAATTACTTTTTTCCTATTCCATTTTGAGAGCAAACTTGTTTTTCTAGTGTTTTGTATCAGTGAGAGCTCTGGAGAGTTGCAGTGCATCAGCAGTAGTTCAGTAGCTCTTAATGATATCTGTTTGTTTTGCTCTAGTTTTCCAGATCAAGATATTCGCAGAACAGCAGTCCAACAAATAGATAATCTGTCAAATGATGAATTGTTAGAATACCTCCCACAGCTGGTTCAGGTAAGAAAGAAGTTTGTAGCCAAGGAAGTCTTCTGTCCAGATCAATAACTTCATTAAACATTTCAGATTGTTTTAGTTTGATACATTATAAGAAGAATAAACAAAAAAAAAAGACTAATCAGCTGATGCAGTGATTGAATTAACAACAGGATAGAGCAAGAGATTGCTCTAGAGACATGGTTCAGGATGCTGAGTGAATTTTTCTGTAGACAGCAAGAAGCTGTTTCTCAGAAAAAAAAAAAAAGAGGAAAAAAAACATGCATCTGAACAAGAGAAATGCTGCTATGAGCATTAGACTAGGGGCTAGTGGTGTCAGGATTTCCTTTCAGTCAAAGCAGCAAAGGGTGTTGTAATGAATCAGTTTTCTTGATGGCTAAGTACAAATACTGCAGTTACAGGAAAAATCATTGTCAGTGCATAGTAACCAAGCAATTTAGGTGTAGAACAGTCTCTTTAGAGATGTACATTGCTTTTCACTGGAAATGAACATTTTACAGGTTATGAGCCCAAGTGCTTTGAAAGCAATTGCTTTGTGGTTGAATAGGTTCTGTTTTGTAGTTAAGAAGCATCCAGCTGACTTAAAGACTTTATGTCCTTACTGTGTCACACTGTATATAATATATACATTGTTTACAGTATTTCAGAGCTCCTCAGATTCCTTTGTGGTTTTTATATACATATATATATGTATACACACATACACACATTCATGTGCATATATTTACATGTACACATGTACAAATCCTTATATATTTATTCATATACAGATATTTTTGTAATCTATTACTGTGAAGTAGTGAAATTCTCACACATTTATAGTGTGCAGCACCTTAGGAAACTTGTAGGGTCTTTTCACGACTTCTGTTTCACAAGTCAGTTTTCAGATGGGGTTTATTTTGAACCAGGTAATCAGGTCAAACACTAAATATAGCATTTTACTTTTCAACAAAGAGAAGGATGGAGGCTTGCATATTTGCATATATATTATCACAGACCAAATCCTGATGATCCCAGGCCAAATGATGGCAAATACCTATGCCTGAAGTTTCTTTACTCATTGCATTTCTAGGGCATTTTCTGTATGATGGATTATTTAATTCAAACTAACCACATAAAGATAATGTTCTTTCTATTTAAGCTTTTTTTTTTTTTTTTTTTAAATAAAGGAAAGACAACAGAATGAACACCTAAGTGATTCTTGTTATTAATTTATCTGTTAAGGTGCTCAAATTTGAATGGAGTCTTGAAAGCCCCCTGGTGAAACTCTTACTGAATCGCTCTCTTCAGAGCATCCAAGTGGCCCATCAACTCTACTGGTAAGATTATTTGCCTTTTCTTTTTTTTTTTTTTTTTTTTTTGTAGCTCTTTTTTGTTTCAGTGAACTTTACACATTACTTTTTCAGTGACAATGTCTTTGTTGGTTTGAAACAAATAAGAAGGCCATTTTTGCATCCTCTTTGTTCTCCTTTCAGTATCGTATGTAGATAAATTGTCTTAAAGAACTATTTAACTCTGCTCTCAACCTGCCTGAGATTTAAAAAAATGTTTAAATCTTATGGGTAAGATACAGTTTCTGCTCTTTTGAATTTTCTAATTGGAGACAGAACCTAAGTTTGATTCCTTAAATTTTACAAAATAGGATTTCCAAATGGCATTGACTTGCTCCTAAATGATCCTGCTTTTTTTTTATTTCTCTGACTTCATCTGAAGATATAGGACTTCTCATGCATGTCAATGGAAACCTCTCAGACCTTTGCATATAAGTCTAATTTGTGATAATAGATTGTCCAATAATTCCTTTCAGTGATTATGGATATGTAGCAGTTCTGAGAGTAAATATCATTCACCATCTCTATGTAACTGTATTACTACATGCAGTGATTATTCTGTTTGCTATGCTGTTATTTCAAGGCTCTCTGAATAAGAATGTGGCCTTCTGTCACCTGTACTACCCTGTGATCTGCAAATAAAGCTGGGTTTTTTTGCATGCTTAGTAATGATGAATGAACTGAGTTGTCATTTACAGTTCAACTAGTTCTGACCCACAAAAGCAAAAGCTTTCCTCCCTGCAAAGCAAGGCAACAGCTTGAAATGTAATCGTTCTTTTGATGAAGTGTGAGGTAGGAAAGAGATAGATCATACTTTCATACCTGCATGATCTCTGTAAGTGTCAGTGGGGAGAAAATAGACTTATGAATGTGTTTGTTTCACTGAAATGAGCAGCATAATAATAATATGCATAATGAGCATATCTGTCAAATACAGAAGAATTGCTTTCAGCCAGCCAGCTTTCTGACAGTGCCTGGAGCATAACCAAGACTTCCACCACCTTATCATTAACCTGTAATACTTGATTTAATATCTCGTCTAGAGTGCTTAAATGTTCCCAGTAAGATAGTTTTCCTATACAATTAGAAATGACTTCTAGAGTGAATGACCAGTAGGGACATCATCAGTCTGCCAGGGTTTTCTTAGCTCTCATGAGGCTAGGAGAGAAATTGCTAAGTATCTGTATTCTTCCTCTTTATTTCACAATACAGATGGGTGTAAATCCTTTCCCCTCCACATTTTTTTTCCCCAAAAATCTGCTCAAGCAGTCTGATGATGTAGTGTCAGGTAATATCCAACAGACCTTCCATATTGAATAACAGCTTATTAAAAACTAAAATTTGCCCTTCCTTACCTGACACAGTATAACTCAATGTGGCAAAATGCCAAAAACTATACATACCCACATCTTATAGAATACTTCTGAATGTTCATTGTATTTTCTGTCTTCAAACTGGTGGCAGCCTGGTTCATATCATCTGGCCATGGATAGATATTCAAGCACTTTTCATCCCTGTGTAAACTAGTAATTGGAGATAAAATCAGCTACTGAGTGTATAATAAATATTTTGATTATTCTCTTGCAGAGGGAAGATACTAACATACTAAATTTCTTTAGATTTATATATATCCTGAAGTTGCACAAGGTTGTGAGCACTTGCAATAAGCAATACTTATAAATTGTATAAAGAGGAATTTGCTATTTATGCCTAAATAAACAATAGTAAAATATCTCCTACCAGAGAGGTGGACTGCACTTTCCTAGAGGAAGATCATTTGGTTAAGTCTTGGACTTCAACAAGACTTCAACATGTACTCGGGCAGGTGTGCTTGTGTGTGTACACAAGTACATTCATCTAAATTAATATATATTTGAAAGATGTATATCTCATAAATGTAAATTTTCTTGCTATACAAAAATGTAGGTCTTTCAATTTTTTTTTAATATTGCCCTACTGACTTCTAAGAGAAACATGGATTTAATTTTCTTCAGGGTAAGAGAAGGTAAGAGCAGGTAAGAGAAGTCAAGGAGATGTGATGTGCTCCTAAAAGCATCAGAAAACATTTGATGTCTACAATAGTCAGAGAAAAGACTCAGTGGGATTTTCTCAAAAGTCAAAGTCAAAAGACTACACCGAGCTTATCTATGGCAATTCTTTGTTTATTCACAAGGATGTTAAGAACAGACATGTAGCTAAAAAAAAAAAAAAAAATAGTGGCCTAGATAGAGAGCTCCTAGCAAATTGTAGGGAGGTGTATGGTAGAGAGGTAAGAAGTCCCCTGAATGTAGGCATAAATTTTTGTCTGTGATACCCTCCAAATCTAATCATACTGTCCCAGATGCATGCTGTGCTGGATGGGTTTCAGCTTCATTTAGCTACCGAGGGAAATTAAGATGTCTCTAAGAAGGGCGTACAGATTATTAACTTCCTGCACACAGCTGGCTGAGAAAAGTGTAAATTACTCAAATGTTAGGGTTTTCTGAATCAGGACTTTGGTAATCTAACTGTAGAGTTGTTTTGCCAATGCAAAATAACCAGACACCGAGGGAAAAAACAGTCATGTTTACTGTTAATATAAAATACTACAGAAATGAAATGATACATTTAATGAAACAATAAGTTTACTATGCGCCAGGCTTTAACTACGGACAAATAAGCAAAGTAACGCGCTGACCATTACTATATGAGAAAGAGAATAGTTATTAAGAAAAAGATACATGACCAATTGCCTAAATTCATTACCATCATCCAGATCCGCTGTTGGTGGGGAGCCCCTGCTGCGGTGAGGATTTGGAGAACCCTCCCGGCAATTGGAAGGTCTTACGTGGTGTGTCCACCCATAAGTGAGGTCTCCAAAGTTGCTGCAATAGGGTCCAGCTTTTATAAAACCAAATCAGCAAAACTTGCATTTTCTTTGTTAGCAGTAAATCTGGTATGACCCACTTTCCTTATCATCCAGGACTGGGACCTGGCCAGAGCCCCAGCTTCGAATGGGCAAGTTCCCTCCAAGGTCAAAAAAACTTGCCTGAGAGCCCACAAAAGTTACAGTTTTATGAGCCTACGTGCAATTTACAGGCAAGTTCTGTGTACTTCTACTAAAGCAGAGCTGTATTCAGCTGGAAGTCAGTCTTGACTTGGGCCTGTGGTTCAGGCCCTGGCAGTTCAAGAGTACATTGCCAACTAAGCCTTAGATTCTGCTAACTTGTCCTTTCAGTTTTACAAGCTTGTGAATCTCACTGTCAGGAAGCCAAAAAAGGTGGCTAAGAAATAAATACTGTGGCAGTGGACTGGAGAATGGATATTTGGATTCTCTTTCACACACTACCTCAAGCTTAATGTTTATTTTGAACAATATCTTTAAGATCTTCAGGTCCTTATTTGAAAAATAATACTAGTTTGCTGCTTGTTTAATAGAAAGTTCTTTGGGTCTGGAAATTATTATTAACAAGTATATCTAGTGTGCCTAGTCTGGACTAGAATATCCATGACTAGTGTCCTATCCTGTGTGTTTGTTCATTTAGTAGCCACATTCCTGGATCAGGCAGGCTGTCAACAAAAGCCACAAATTACCAATTTCCAGGAACAAATTCACCAAATTAGCATGTCCTAGGATAAGGTCAAAACCTGAAAGATGTAGAAACATCAGCAGATACAATATATAGATAGAAATAATAGTAACCACCTCAATAGGTTTCATTCTTGGAAGTATAGTGGTATAACTGTTTACATCCAATTTAAGTAGTCACTATGTGTAGGTGAGAAGATACTTCACATGTCATATACTTGCCAGATTACTGCTATCAATTTCAAAAATCAATAGTTTTTGAAAAGCCTGACTACCTGTGATGTTTAACATAAGCTTAGCTGCTCAAAGTAATTGAGTCGTACTTTAATGGTAAATCTTTTTTATTTAGTTTTTTTTCCTTTAAATTTTCTGATTTAAATTGAAGAACACCCACCTGGCCCACATGGCACCCACCTTTTAAAAACTTACGTCTTCTGTTCATCACACTACACATTCTTATTTTGCTTTTCTGCTCCATAATGTTCCTCTGTAGTAAAATATTTCTACCTAAGATTTCAATTTACATAACTTGGAATTTTAAAATAATTTTAAAAGCCAGTTTTCCAAGTAATAGATTTTATTTTGAGAATAGGACAGTAATTTCATGCTTTGTATTAATACAGACTTTCCTCTTCTTTGCAAATTAAATTACAGTCCCTGTAAAAGCAATGGAAAACAGGCTTTCTGCTTTTCTTTCACTTAGCTCTAAAGAGATTTTAAAAAGAAGCTCGGTAATTTAATAATGTGAGCAACACGGATGTGTGTGCAGACTCATGCACACTTGCATAATTTATTTTAAGAAATGTGATTAGGTTAGGCATTTTATTCTCCAAAGTGTTTCATTTCAGTTCCTTGAAATAATTTCCAAATTAACAATCAAAACAGTCTTAGAAGCAAAGACTGGTAAAAACAAGCATTAACAAGATTATATCTGATTTTAATTATAATAAATAACATAAATTTTGCATTGTTAAATTATCTAACTTTGTGCACAGTGTACATTCTAAAAACAGAAATTTGAAAAGGAAGTCTAGTGCTGTTTGTGAATCTAGTGATGCCCTTTCACAACCACAGAGAAGTGGATTTTAACCTCTATGGTTAAACTCTATTGTAAATCTAAAAACTAGCTACCATAACAGGTAGTTACTGGCAACATTCTAACTTTTATTAATGACAAACATAGTTTTTTAATAATTGCTCTATTACTTAAAATTGACGTGATTTCTCTGCACACCGGAGATAAGTAGTTAACCAGTAATGATGTACCAGGTAGTCACCATTTTAGTATTAATATTGGATAGTAAATTGTTGAATTCTTTTCCATGAAGCAATGATAAGTTTTTCTAAAGATCATGTTTAAAAAAGAATGAAATGGTAATTGACAAAGGTGGACAGAATAGATAAATATTAATTTTAAAATTGTTGGGTCTAGCTGTTTTAATCAGGGTAGCTTCTATGAAAGCAAGAGTGTTCTGTGCTCATGTCATCTGTGGATTTTCCCCATTAGCTGTACTAATTGAGGTGAAGAGGTAATTGAATCTTACTCCCTGATCTTGTTTCTTCACCTGAATGTCTTATCCTCACCTCTAAATTCTTGAGGAATTTGGGCCAACTGCATCCCTTAGTGTTTTAGCTCCTTACTATTCAACATAAGATCCATACAGCACAATGTACCACAAAGTCAGGTTATTAAATCCTATTTTATTCCCTGATGCATGTGAGGCATGGGGAGCATTCACACTGTCCCATCATCTTCTAGAAGTTGTTCTGATTCTAGTCTTTTATGCCTCCGAGTTCCTAGGAGGGGAAAAGGTTGGAGCAAGATTTCCTTTTTCCTGTAATATGTTAAGAAGAGAAGGTATTGAACTGTTTCTAGCAACATACCTAGTTGCTTAAGGGGAAAGAAAACTGATGAACCCCTTTGGGCCCACCTGCCCACAGAAAATTGTCGTTTATCTTCTTGCTATTGTGTCTCATGCACTCTTTTTCTCAACTTTCAGGCTCCAGTTTTAAGACACACTTCCATCTGGTAACCTACCCTTCGTTTTCCCGCTTGCTTGGAGCATTTTTGCTTGGAGCATTTTTGCTTTCTCAGGTGGCAGCTGCACCACACAGTTGACACAGCTGGTTGAGGCACCATGTGGCCGAGAGGACATTTTGCAGATGGTTACCTTCCACAGGCAGATTGAGTAATGGGGAGAAATGTAGTGTCCTCTAAGGTTTGTGGCAGCTGCTTGAAGGTGGTGGAAAGAACAGACTTCACAGCAATGGAACAGAGTGGGTGTTTGTAAATTTTAGTAGAGCTTTAGTAAGGGAAGGGAAGGGAAGGGATGGGAAGGGAAGGGAAGGGACTTTGCTGGTGGCAAAATGTCATTTGGTAGCTAGTCTTCTAACTTCTCTTAAGAGATTTATTCTCAGCTACGTTCCCACTAAGAACTATAAGAAAAGGAAGTAGTTCCCCATCTTTTCCTCTACCCACCTTGTAGATAAGCAAAGACTTGTGCTGAAAAGAAACTCTCATTGAATTCCTCACTCACTGAAACCAATGTGAATTAGGCTATTGATTTCAAGACTAAAACATCATATGTTATTTTTATTTCTTTTTCTATATCAGGAGGACTCCTGAAATAATTAAAAACGAACATAAGCACTGTATAAAAGAGCCTAATGACACAAAATCCATTGATAATTTAAAAAGACCTCATTAAATTTTCTACCACCAGAAGATTTGGCCCTCCATACATTTTTTTTTCCAAAATCATTACTTCTTTGTCTCATTCAGCACTCCAACTTTGAAACAGTAGTTTATTGTTTCATCTTTTGCCAAAAGAAATGTATTTTTCACTGTTAAAACACATACATTAGCTGTATTTTACTCAAAGTCTTTTAAAAAAAAAAAAAAAAAAGGCAAACAAAGTCTTGGCTGTCCAACACTCTTAATAATCTGAACTCTGCACAGGCTGCCATCCTGCAGTCTTTCACCTTCTACACTTTTGTGCCTCTCTCATGCACACTCAGATGTTGTCAACTCTGCTAATTATTAATGGACTTATTAAATAGTTATGAAGAGAATGTTGAGAAACCCAAATCATTAAGTGACATCAGATGTAAATTCAATTCAATTCAAATTCAATTCACCTGTTTAACTTTGCATTAACTGGATCCTTCTTTAGGGACCAGGATCAGGAAAACACTGATATTTTGTAACTTTTAATCTACAAACAATCCTTCTCAGTGTGTGCAATCAGTTGTTCTGCTAGTCTTGGTTAAGATTGGAGTTGATTCCAGTTTGGAGTTGTGCAGTTTTACAACCTGCTGTGGTAACATATCATTAATATGAGTATTAATAACTTTCATCTGAATTCGCACAATTGATGTGATCATCACTGTGTTTTAGATTGTGAAGAACTGAATTATAGAATGTACCTATCATAATTCTTACTTTCAAAATGCCAAAAATATGGAGTTGATTTTCCTCTTTATTTGTCTATATAGTAGTAAATAACACCATTAGACCATTATTTTTGTGAGTCAATGATCCGGTTGTGCTAACTCCTCTTTATTAGGCATGTGGGACTTGGAGCATTGCCTAGGAAAACAAAGAAATAATTATATTGTTTCCTAATATACAGATTTTCCATTTCCTCAGATTAAGTTTTAGAAAAGAAAATGTCAAATTACACAAAGAGATTTTGTTGCAAGAAGCACAAAGAGGATATTTGGCTATTGTTTCTGACCTTCCTAAGACAGAGAAACGAAGGGCTAGACCTCCAGTCAGCCATACTTCAAAACTGCCACCTTCCTATTTGGCTCAGTTTGGGACTGCTTTCTCCAAGACAGCTCCTGGGCAGAGTTTTGGAATAGTATAGGCAAAACTGCGCCAGCTTTGGCACTGTGTCCTCTACCATTACACCGTTCAGTATTCACACCTGCATGCTCGTGTGACCCATCTGAGGGCAAATGACACTAACCTTCAGTCTCATGTGATCGCTGTGCCACACCTGGGCTATAACATACCCCTTGCTGTATTTCTGGCCCTCTGAACTGAAACACACACATACACACAGACCCTGAACTGTTTCTTAGAACAAAGCACAGGCCAGCACCTACAGCACCAAGGAGATCCAAAGTCAAGTGGTGGGTAGTGTGGGGTGTGGGTTACAGACTGTGCACTGTGGAGTGAACCAGCCCTGTTAGTTATTAGGTTTATACCACTTGGCCCAAGGGCTGCAAAACACTCCCTCTGTCTTTTATTTTTCCTATAAAGATATCCTGGGAAGTTCAGCACAGACTGATCATGACTGAGAGAATCCAATATCTGAATGACCTGGTTTCCATGCTGAAATGTTACTTTCAGGCATAGCTAGAGGCAGACTGTCAGGTGTTCTTCAGCTTAAGAGGAAAATTTGTCAAATATCTGTCTGTACTGTTCCATATACAGGAGAGAAAAGTCTGAGTCCAAACCTCTTCACAGTTTCCTTTGACTTAAGTGGCCTTTTAGTCAATTATTCTGTGGCACTCAGAGCAATAAATTTTGCTAGAACTAGGTCCACTTACTTAATTTTAATGAGTTTGCCATAACATTTATTGCCCAAAGAACAAAGACTTTGCCAATGCTATGTATCTCTTTACAAGTTGAAATATTTTGCGTAAAGAGTTAGTGTTTTCAAATTCTAAACTTTTAAACAAAAGTTGAATTTGTAAAATAAGTTCTAAAAAGTAATATGCAAATTTCGAACAATACTGGCAAGGATCAACAAAGAACCTGAACATGGCATTTTGACATTTGAAAAATAAAAAGGGGGCTATTACTTTTCCCACTGTTAAAATTACCACTTTAAAAATTCAATTAAAATTAATAAATCAAATCAAGCTATGCCTTTTTTGTGATCTGGTGAATATGATACAATCTGGTGAATTCATGTCAAAGACTGTAAATCAAGTACTTGTGTATATGTGCCTCTTTCTAATGATTTAGCCAGCACTGTCTGTAGAGCAGATCTGTTCTTGCGTATTTAGGATTCTAGGCAGTGCTGTGTTTTTTTCAAACTCAGCGAAGATGCGAAAAAGACGAGGCAAGGAACCTTGATAATCAGTCAAGGTGAGAAGGGAGGAAAGCACGGTCATTTGTGTCACTGATTGTATTTGCACAGGCAAGTATTCTGCTGCAGCTACATTAGTTTTTCAGTGTAGAGACAGTTATCCCCCTGCTGCGTTGGAATAGAGGAAATTCCATGCCAAAGATCATATCTGAGGTAGATTAACCTTGCCCAGTGAAACATAAAAAAGTCTGCAAGTGCCAAAGTTATCAGCGTGCTAGTGTAATGAAAACATACATCAGTATGTATATGTGTCAGTGAGCAGAGTTGAAAAAATAATCCCCTCAAAATGTAAAAGATTTCTGAAAAAAAAAGGAATACTGAATAACCGGCCTTAGTTCTTTTTGCGGCTTTATGATTTACAAGTCAGTACTAAAGAAAACATTCTCAGTACATTGTTTTTCAAAACACTGCGTGTCTGATTTATTTTATTTTCATTTTGACTCCTTTTACGTTTGAAAATACTGGAGTGAATAGTTCTTCAGTTCTGCTGAAAAGCTCCCTCATAGGTTCAAAGCATATCTATCAAAGCCCCTCTAGTGATTTAACTGAGAGTGAAATACGGGTGTTGTCTTTTGTGTATCCTGTGTAGGAAGGATTAAATGTGACATATTGTTGGTCTGTAGCTCTCTGATTTGCTGGGCTAAGACGACTTGCTTATTGGGCGGAAGGGTTTTGAAAGCTCCCCTTCCTCAGCTGTTCTGGCACAAGAGAAAGACGAGCGTCCCTTTGCATGTGCCAACAGAGATGCTTTTAGTTGAGGAAGGATAGCTGGCATTGCTGACGGAGGGATGCAGAGCAGGGTTCTGGGCAGCTGTCACATTGGGCTTTTAATTTGCAGCTTTCATCTTTTTTTTTTTTTTTTTCCCATAAGCACGTTTTTACTATTGCTACCTTCATAAACAAATGAAGAGCCAAAGTCTTTCTTGATGAATATGTCATATAATCTACTTCCATTCCGGAGAATGGAATGTAAATCAGAGTAGTGATAAATCAGGAAACCTTTCGACAACATGTTCATCTAGTCCTGTCACTCCTAATTGATGGTTTTCAGAGGTGAATTTGATTGATGTGGAGGAGTTGCTTTGGTTTTTATACTGAGAAAGTCATTGATGGAAAGAGATGACAGTACCTAACCCAGGCAGCTGTGTTTCTGCACTGAAATTTGCTTTAAGTTTTCACAGAGCTAGACATACATATGAAGATCATCCACGACTTTAATAATCTGAAATGTCAAAATCAGAAATAATAAAAGTAGAATGTAAAGATGATGAAAACTTTCCAGATCTACCCAAAATGGTTGAGGAGAGTGACATCTTAAGTAGGAGAGCTAAATGCATGAAGAATTTCTTGAGATTCACCTCTGCTACTGTGTTTCTCTGTTTAAATGTTGTATCCTGCAGTCAGGAGTGGTTTTCTAGTGGGCTACTTATCTGCTGCAAAATCATGGTGCTGCTAAATGAATTTTCATTGCCTAGCTGAAATATTCTGAGAGGACACCTTATTTTAAAATAGGCATGCATGATACACAAAAAGTTTATATTTTTCTCATTTTATGTTGCACTTTCACTTTTATCTTTTGTGAATTTCTCTTTGATCTTTTGTATGAGGATTTTCTTATATAAATGGCAATTACAGTATAAAATGTGAATCAGGAAATGTTTCAGTGTCACATTATTTTATGTTCAGTGGTAGAGCTTTTTGCACTTACTAGCTCACTCATCTGTTTTGTTGTACTTCTAATGATTTGAGACTGTATTTGATAAAGTTTATCTTGATTTTATTATTGAGAGGGTTTTTTTTTTTCCAATCCAGCTCTCTTTGGATGAATTTAATGAAATTCTCACCTCAAGATTTCTATAATGCAATACAGATTCTGTGTCTTAGGTTGGTGGGATTCTGGGCTTAGGTTGTCAAATCTTGTAGTTATCCATGCTTTTGATCATGACCTTATTGTGGAAGGTTTGAGTTTTAAATCTCTCCTATTTATGAGAAAAAAAAACAGGAAAATCTTTAGGGAAAATATGAATAGAAAGCAAATTTATGTGGATACAAGATATTTTGTTTAATGAATTACTGGTCATCTCAACCTTGCTCTCAGCTGTGATTAAAAAATCTGGATTTAGTCATTCTTCTTCATCAGGATGAAAGTAGATCCTTGGTCTAAATGACTAAATTGAGAAGAGAAGAAAGAGAATCACAAGTTATACCTTGTTGAAAGTGTTCATGATTTGGCAAATGAACTACTTTCTGGATGATAAGCTTTTTTTTTTTTTTGGAGAAGTTTCAAATGAAATTTTTTTTTAATTTAATATTTTTTAAAAATAAAAACTTCACAAACTGTAACAAAAGGAAATATTTCTATCAGAGAGAAGGGAATGACAGGTAAAAGTTCCTACCAGGTCAACAAACCATAACAATTCAGTATTTTTAGTTTCTTCTCACACGATAAGTATTTCAGGATTAATTTTCTAAAAATCTCACTGTTTAAAAAATGTTTTCTTAAGCATTAATTGCTTTTTGAATGTTCATCCATACTAAATGAAATAATACAATGTAATCATTATGTGTTTGGAACAGGACCAAATTAAAAATAAGCTGAGAAAGAAAAGAAAGACTTTCTGATATCTTGGGTTTGTTTTTTGTTTTTGTTTTGCTTGAAAACACTACTAACGTGTTGTAATAGCCTTGTTTCAAGTGAGAGAATTATGCAATGGACCATGTCTCACATAGTGTTAGTCAATGCTTTCATGGCAAAGAGCCGGTTGGTTAAAACCAAGACTTGTAGACTTGAATTAAATAACAGAAAATTACCCATGAATCTAAAGTAATGAAGTTTCCTTCCAAACCCAAAGCCTGTAAAAGTCTACGCAATAGCTTTTACAACCATAAGACATATCAGTTGAAAGGGAAATACCTGAATTATTCTTAAGCTTCCATTATGATGTGTATTAAATATACAAAATATTGTTTAGTAAAATTCTTAGCATCATTAAATGCTTTTGAAAAAGAAATCAGGCTACAAAAAATGCCTTTTAACTCTGAAGGGCCATTATTTCTATATAAAGATATTCAAAGAAATACATTATCCCAATATTATAGCAATAATGGTAATTTTACTGAAATAATCTTCTCTCTACAATGTGTCTCACTGCTGAAGGATTAATGTAAGGTAGAATTAGCGTGGAATTTTTCACTTTTTTGGAGAGGGAAAAGTGTTCATCATGAAAATCAAAGCTTTCCACAGAAATATTGAATTTAGACATTCAGAATCTGCAGTGCAGGATGAAGCTGAGAAATATGTCTTAAAACTTAGGCTGGTCAGTTGAGGTGTGACACTACAGAATTGAACCTGGGATAATGCAATGAGTGTCACACTGAGCTATCTTGAAATTTTTAACAATAACTTCTCTGCACAACACAGATGGTTGGATGCAAGATTTTTCACACAAGATACTACTTCTCTTAGTGTTTTTTTCTGAATTGTTTGATCTTGAATTGTTGACAGACCATCTCACTTATTATCTCATTGAAAAAGACTTCTTTTTTAAAGCGTAATAGTTTATGAAATACCACTTACATCTTACTTTGTAGTTTGTCACCTGACAACTACTCACTCGTACCAGTCATTTCAGTGAAAACTCAAGTGGTAATGTAGGGAAAAAAAATTATTATGTAGTGGATTATTATAGATCGAATGTTATTGTAGGGTGGGTTTAGGACAAAGAGTGAGTAAATTGCAGCATGTACTTGGGAATAGATGGGAAGATATTTGGTTATAAATTTGATGAGATCTTCAGTGCTGGATTTCCAAATGCTGACATGTTATTAGATGACTAATACAAATGTCCTACATTACATACATACATACATACATTATGAGCTAATACAAACGTCCCACACTGAAAAATTTAGCATATAATAGGAAAATATTTATTTATTTTTAATTTCTACTCTGTTCAGGTTTTTAATAGACGACAAGCCAAATAGAACACTGGCTAAAAAAAAAAAATTAAAAAAAAGTACTGTATTAAGTACTGAATATCAAGGTGTGATTAAGCTGTGCAAGCAGAGCAAAACAGGGCCTTTATAATTCCGCAATTCTGCATAATCTGCTGTATGAGTAAATGGATGTGGAAGGAAAGCCAACACTGTTTGTTACCTTTATTAACGTCATTAATGATGAGAAGAACTTCAGTAATGAGCCAGAAGAGTATTAAGATCTCTTAGGAGATGGCTTTTAGGAACTGCCTAGTCCAAATTAGGAAAAGAATCACTCTCTTGATAACTTTTCTTGGTTTATGTATCCCACCATATGCTTCTATAATATGGATAAGGATAAACTGTAGTGAATAAGCAAGTAAATGAATCTTCTTATTATGAAGTACATAAAGGAAAACCCTCTGCACTGAAAAGAAAAAAAGAGGGCGAGATCACACACTGAGATAGATACTACAATAATGTGATATAGTAACATAAATTTAAGGGTCACTTGAATGAAGAAGCAATGGTACATGCACAAATAGACAGTCTTTTTGAATCAGTGCCTTCCTTTTCTCACAGGCTGAGATATCCTCTCTCTTCTCATCCGATAAATGACTTGGAAAGTTCAAATCCTTAGAGATAAAAGGTGACTCTAAGTAAAAAAAAGTGACTTTCTGTAAACAGTAAAGGTGCTCACCATCTCTCTCAACAAAATCCTGTTCTTTGGCTTATTAGGCTTCATTTTTCTAGTTTGTTTTACAGGGCTTATATCCAAGCAAATTTAAATAAAAATAAAAATCTTGCTTCCCATTCAGAAGTGCTTGGTTTTTCTTTTGTTTTATTTGGTTGGTTGTTGTTTTTTTTTTTTTCATTTTTGTTATTGTATTATTTTGTTTATTTTATTTTATTTTATTTTATTTTATTTTATTTTATTTTATTTTATTTTATGTTCAGTTTCCCTTAACTGTTGCTTGTTATCTGTTATCTGGTGGAGGCACAGCAGTTCACTGAAGACCACTTTCCTCTCCATTCCCACACCAGTGCTTTCTCACATGGATGTGATGGTGTTTGTGTGCTTACAGAGCTACATATAATGGTGCACATGTTTTCATGCAAGCAGTCTGTAACCTCTGTGCTGTTTAATATTTGGAAACGGAAGACTCTCTTTGAGATTTACTCAAAGTCAGTAGGAAATGTAATGTGTAAAGCAGTATGTTTCTGGTAGCTGAAAGAAAGGTTTGGAATTGGGAATTTCCACTCTCCAGCCATATAAACATTTCTGCCCCTCCTGCTTCAATATCCTGACTCTGCTACAAGGCTCAGAAGTCAGAGCATCCTTTGCTAATTAGAGAATAGGAAGGAATTGACACATAGGAAGGAATTGACACATTGTTCCTAGTGTCTGGATAGCAGAGTGGAAAGAATGCAAAAAAAAAAAAAAAAAAAAAAAAAAAAGCTATAGTTCCTTATGGTAAAAGAGGCTTTTCAATGGACACTGATGATGAAAAGCAAAAGAGAAGAGGTTCTCCTGTTCTCCTTAAGTACAAGAGTTAATTTCTCCTTGTTGAAAAATTTAGATTTGCATAAAGATCTCCTCAGAGGAGAGGGAGACTTCAAACCATTTCCACAGAAAAAGGCATTCTTTCCAAATATAAAATATGGGATTACTGTCCCCTCTATAGTGTTATTTTGGTTTGATTGCCTATATTGCTCCATGCTTCTCTGAAAATCTTGTGCCTACACCTGTAACCACTCTAGGTTTCTATTTTAATCCCTGTTATCAATTCTAGAAAATAAGCATCCATTTAGTGCACTTTCAGAGGAGCCACTGGGGACTTGTACTTGATCATTTCACATACATCCTTATTCTGGTTGATGTATCTTCCTGTGACTGACAAAGCTTTGCAAGAATCTGAAAGACTTTAGAACAAATAGTTTTAATTATAAAGTAGGGCCCTTCTTCATATAAAGAGGTTTTAAAGTTTTACATTCAAACCCTCAAAAGAATATTCTCTCTTCCACCCAGAAGTGTGATGATGTGTGCTCTCTTTTACCTCTTGGCAGTTATTGAATCTATAAATGTTGGGATTCATTTGTAGCCAAGGAAGGAGGTAGTATTTAGCCTTTGCAGAGAAGCAGGGATGTGCATTTTCTAAAGAAACCGGGTCTGAAGGCAAGCTGAACCAAACTTTGCATTTTTTTTAATTAAAAATATCTAGGGAGGATGAGTTCAACACAATTTAAATGAGTAGTCATTTCTTTTACTTTTATTTTTCTTCTCCAGTGAGAAAATTCACAAAAAAAAAAAAGTAATGAAAATCTGAAGAAAAATTGCTAAAATGAAAACTTGTAAAGATAAATTCCTTGAGTGTTCCATTCTGCTCATATCGCCATTCATACACTTGTGCATAATGGCTCTGCAACTAGACAAAACAGCATTTAATGATTATATTATCTGGACAATAGCTCTATAAAGAACCATAAGTTGTAAGTGACAGTAAATGCTCTTTGGAACAAGGAACCAGTGGTTTTCAATTAACATTAAATGAGGAATTATGTTATGTCAAATGATAACAAATGAGTATAAATGTCATGAATTAGCACAAAATTATGTGATGTATTGAAAAAGTTTGAAATTACTGAATTGATATTAACCAGGCCTATTAGTGCTAGTGTGGCAGCTGCCACAGGAGATTGAATCAGAGTCCCAGAACCAAAGCTGTGGGCACGTTGCGTTGAGTTAAAGAATAATCCCTCATCGTAAAGGCTATAATGTCTGTGCATCTCCATGGAAAGCAGAATTCTGTTCTGCAATTAGGGCCTTGCTGTCCATAGAACAACTCTGTAAACATGGGGCACAGAGGAGGTTGGATAGCATGCTTTGCAGCATGATATAACAACCGCTGATAAAATTCTGTTTACCTGGCTGAACTAATTTCTAGTTTGACTGATAGCATTTTTTTTTTCCTGTTGAGTCTGGGCTGTCTTCATAACTCTTCATAACTAGTATTAAAAGTTAGTATTTATTCTGCTACTTAACCTTCTTCACAGTGTCATTTGGTTGTGACTGATGATTTCTATCAGGAGAAGTTGTTTTATTAATTAAATTTTTAATTTTCCAGTATGCACTGTTCTGCCAGCTTCCAAGTGACTTGCATAACCCAGCTATCATGCATGCATTTCTGTGATAGGGCAGCTTGTCAAATTGAATTTAAGTAGCCATCATGGCAAATATTCTTGTAATTGCCAGTGGTTTGCGCTGTGTGTCACTCAGAGCTACACTGCTTGGCCATGGTATGCAAATAGAAAGCCATTTGAATAAGAGCTCGTTTTAATAGCATTTCTTGCATCAGTTTAAAGCTGGCACACAAAAAGTTGCTGGCTGTTGCTCTTTGGCTGTTCTAGCTTTATCACAAAGACAGTGTTCTGTAGGAGGAGGCTAAGTCCCTATACCTCAGCAAGGCTCCCCCAAGGGTACTGCCATAGCTTTGCTGGTTGAGACAGATTAAATGACACTAATCAGTTTTAATTTTTGACACATACAGATTTTTGCTCGCTCAGAGAACACAGCTTAGTAGAAATGGGATAAATATTTTGAGGATTCACCTGATACAAAGGCAACGAGCATGTGAATGATGGTAGAGGGGAAGAACTCCATGTTTCCCCACCTCTCAGACCAATGCACCATCACAGACTAAGCATGAGGACAGCAGTAACGCACAAATGTAATGCAATAAAGATACCTAAAGCAAAGCCAGTGAGTTTCAAAGTCCCAGCAGCATTTTCTGACAGGTGGTTGATGTATATTTATTCTGGCAATGCAGTAACTGCCCCCAGGGAGCATGCTTGTCTCTTTACCTGACTCAGGACATATGGAAATATGACATCTGCTTACTGCAGTAGTACTTCCACAAATGTGATTGTGAGTATTGGAACCAGAGTTAAAGTCTTTAGTGCAACAACCTAATCTTAATTTTGCCTTACTCTGTAAAATAAGGAGGAGGCAGTAATGTTATTAACACAGACTATTTGCCATGGCACTTACCTCTATGGTATGAGAGAAGCTTTCAAACAAACATAACATTGTGTGAGAAGGCAAATAATTCATTTTCCTTTGAAAAGGAAAACAAAAGCATGGAACAATTTATGATTTTTTTCCAAGTTTGTGTAGCAAATGAAAGGCAATTTCAGAGATTCAAGAAAGATGTTTGTTCTTATTTTTTCCTTATATTCTTCTGTCATTAAAATCTATGCATTTTAACCCAAAGAATCTACTATATCCTTTGAATAGAGTCAAGTAAGATTTCCTAGATAAAAGCTCAAGATATAACACTGTCTTGGTTGGGGGTTTATTAAAAGTGAATCCCACTTATTCAAAAGCTTATTCACATCTGGTTCCACCATTGAATATGTCTTAATAGAGTTGGGATGGACTTTCAAACCAAGATGAAACTTAGTGTTTACTACCCAGCAATGAAACAGCAGGCTGTCTGAAATGAGAACTTCAGCAAGCCTCTGCAAAATAAGTCAACCCAATTTCAGACAGGTTTGTGCCTCACTTTTACGTTGTCTTTCCTGTAGCTCTACCATTTTCCATAGTGCCTAGGCCAGCTGTCAGCTAGGAAAATACTTGTCAGATAATTTTAAAGTTTTCTCTTAAATATGTTTTATAGAAAGTTATCATTGATGGATCAGCTTAACTTCAAATTCCTACTTTTCTTTTAGTAAGATAATACTTACTGGCAATAAAGTGGTGAAAAGGAAAGAAGATGCTACTTGGTATTAAATAAAAAAATATATATATTTCTTTCACTGTCACTCCCACTCCTCCTGTGTTGCTATATTTAATGGGAGGGGGAAAATGATAAGAGAGCAAGGAATGAGAAAGAAAAAGAAAACCAGAAAGAAAGAAAACGCAGGCCTGAAGAGATAGTGTATGAAGATAAGAGAAATAACGTATTTTACAATGTGAGTTCTTCTTCTTTTCTCCTCCCAGTGATAGGAATGATCTGACAAGAGATAATTCTTTTCTTTTCTATTTCAGTTAGATGAGAAGAAGGTAGATGCCATCTTGTTTGAGGAAGATTGCAGGATAGCCTTATGCATAAGGAGAGCTGCAGCCCTGAAGAGACTCTCCCTTAGGAGAGTCAAAATCAAGAAAGAATGAAAAAGGGTTACTGGGACTTTGGTGACTCCCCTACTGAAAAGTCCTGATTCCCCTCTGTCTTCTCCAGAAAAAAAAGAAAAAAAAAAGGGGGGGGGGGGCTGAGAGGAGATCTTATTAACATGTATAAATACATGAAGGGAGATTGTAGGGAGGAGAGGGCCAAGCTTTTCTCAGTGGTGGCCAGCGATAGGACAAGGGGTAATGGGTGCAAGCTGAAACACAGGAGGTTACATCCCCAGGTGAAGAGGAACTTCTTCACTGTGAGGGTGACAGAGCAGTGGAACAGGCTGCCCAGGGAGGTTGTGGAGTCTCCTTCTCTGGAGGTCTTCCAAATCCACCTGGACGCCACCCTGTGCCACATGCTCTAGGTGTCCCTGCTTGAGCAGGGGGGTTGGACTAGATGATCTCTGGAGGTCCCTTCCAACCTTGAACATTCTGTGATTCTGTGTGTGTGTGGGGGGGGGGGGTTGCTCGTTACTTTAGCTTGTTAATATGTGTATGTCTTCACAGTGTCATTTTGTTTGAGGTGTACAGAGTCTCTCAAAGTTGTTCTCTCGATTGTCAAAGTCAGAAGCACAGAGGTGATAGATGAGCAGAGGCTTCTCTAACGAGATGCTTTGTGGCAAATTGACAGAAGAAAACAACTTTTGTTTTTTAAAAAAAAAAAACATACCACATAGGGCATGAGAGAAACACTTAAAGCACACATTTTTGCAATCTTGTAATTACACTAAGGTACCATCATTTCTGAAACTCCTGCAGCTCATTCTGTTTGTTCTCTTCATGCTCAAGGTTCATTATATTTCCCAATTATTGTATAGTCATCATCTGAATGAATTTTGATCTTAATTAATTTTGATCGAATGAATGAACAAATTTTGCATTCTTAGATACTGTGAAAAGAAGATAAGCAGGACCACTAGATATACCAGTGAAGCCAAGATGACAGTATAAATCTAGGAGAAGGACTGACACCTCAGGAAGTAATATGAGATCAGCCTGCTAGTTCTTATTGTGCTTTTGTCACCTGCACTTAAAACATAACTTATCTACAAAAAAAAAAAGGTCTCTGAGAGAGGTAGAAGGGATGTTACCTTCAAAAGACGTTACCTTCTCCTGGACTTGGATTGTACTGAACTTCATCCATCCTTTCTCCACTGTAGTCATGTGCATAAGAGAGAGGTAGAAGGGATGTTACCTTCAAAAGACGTTACCTTCTCCTGGACTTGGATTGTACTGAACTTCATCCATCCTTTCTCCACTGTAGTCATGTGCATAAGTTTTCTATAGAAATCTCTATATCTATATAAATCTATATATGCAAATATAAAATAATATTTGCAGAATAGTGTAACTCCCTCTTACTATTTCCTCCCCCTAAAAAAGTTACTGCCCTCCCCATGCACAGCATGAGTCGTATGAAGCTTTTACGATTATAAAGCACAGTCTTGCTCTGGTTATATGAATAAAATCTGGCAGGGCTCTTTATATGACCAGCCAATGGTCATAATGACCCCATAGCAAGACAATTCTACTTTTCTTATTGAAGCTACCTCCATTTTGGTATGTAAAAAAAGAAAGTAAAATGTAGAACTTTAACCAAAGTGCTTTGGTTTAATTCTTCACAGTTTTCCTGTAAATCTCAACTGCCCAGTATATGTGGAACCATACAGACTCAGTTCTGTGCCATATATTTTATTTCATAATGTCATAAGTTATTTTTTTTGTTTCAGCTGTGAAGCTAGTGGAAAGCTATAGAAGCTGTCCAAAACCATTTTGGTAGACATGAACTACCCAAGCAATAGAAAGATGAGAAAAAATATTTGTCATATTCTCCTCACTGTATTGCTGTGATAACTGTGGTCTAATTTCAGATGCAGTGGAAATTTTTGCAACTCCATTGGCTCTTCTGGATCTACTTGAGTCTTGATTAATCATGCATTTTATTTATATGATTTGAAAGTAGCATTGCCTCAGTCACCTTCTTTATCTAATTAATTGCTGGCATATTTGGACTTCATCCCACTAAAACCACTAGGCCTGCCTATTTTAGTTGTGATTATCCCCTCTAATCCTGTTCATTGCAAGCTTCCAATGTATTTACCCAGTAGGAAGAAGAAAACAATTTCTGTTACACATGGACTGAATGTCTCATTTCACTTCCTGTGTCACAAATTTACTCTAAGCTATTACAAAGATAATAGTTTTTTAGATACTGCATGACAGTCTGATGATAATGTGACGTTTGCTCTGTGTAGAAAATTTGTGATTTTGAAACAAGCACACACAGACACATGTGGACAGCAAACATGGAACCAGACATCTCAAAATTAGCATCACACTTGAATGCCATATTTCTCATTGTATGCAAAATAAGATTGTCCTATTGGTAACCTTCATACATTGTTAAATGCAATATATTTGTTAGGTATATTTTAATATTTTGAATATAGTGTTTGAAGAGTGAATCCATCACTGGTACTTTAGCTGTTAGAAGTACAGGGCACTTGGACCTAGAGTTACAATCTGAGCCTAAGAAGGTTATTATCTACATTAAAGTCATTTTAGGCTGAAGGACTTTCATTTGTGGAGCTTTGGACTGACACTTTTAGGGTTATTAGGGTGAGATTTTGATTGAATTTGTGATCTCACTCACAGATTGTGAGGTCCCCCCAAGAAGTCCGCTGTTGCATATTGATGTGGTGGAGAATAACCACAGATCCCCATGTGTTACATCAGTGTTTTGCTGCCAGGACTTTTTGTTTGTGATAGTATTTTACTGAAATGATATCTTCTGCTGCTTGCAATCCCCATTCCAGACCAAAATAGTTTTATCTGGAGTTTATATTGTTAATAAAGCAGTGTGCAGTTATACTATATATCAACTAAAACATTGTTCAACTTGACAACCTTAGCTTTGCAACAGGTTGGCAGTTTACATTGCATAGCATTTGTTTTCACTGATTTACTAATTTTCTGAGTCAGCAAGACATGCCTTACAAAGTTAAGGTGTTAGCAGGGATGGGATGAATTTAGTCAATTGAATTTTCAGGATCAAGTGATTTGTCTAGATGCAAATTGTGTTACCTGACTCTTAAAGTTTTTTGAGAGAAGATTAGCAAATAAAGGAAACTGTTCCCTTGACTCCCATATAACTGTTGTGTTTCTTAAGCCCAGATAGCATGTTTTATAGTAATATCGCAACATTTTGCTGTTGTCCGAGATAGAGTGACATTAGACATCCATTCTAAGTAAAAATATAACAAATGGGTTAGAAAAGCAAATGCTTTGAAAAAAAAGAGTATATAAATGTATATCTATTATATGAGAACCAGCAGGTGAAACCAACTTGCAATTTTTTTTCTTGTGTGCAAGGTGTCAAGATCCAAAATGGGGCAGATGCCGCAAGAACATATGTGTTGTTCCCATCTCAAAGATTTACTTGAGTAGAAGTTGAGAGAGGACTAAGAGTTGAATCTTAGTCCTTCCAGTCAAGTGGATATCCTCTCATTACACTTCTGTAAAGTTACACAAAATGCCTGGTGCTACAGTCTCCTGGAGAGAACTTTCAGGTCCTCTCCGTCTTACTTGTACGTTAACCCTCCAGGCTAATGTTTCCCATTTGACTTAGCTCCTCATTCTGTCCTTAAGAAAATGTGTTAGTCCCAATCACATTAAGCATTTTGTGATTCTTAGTTGTTTGATTGTTTGCTTTTATTTCTATTGCTTTATAGATTGCTGTGTCTCAACAACTGTACACAGAATGGTGCTGTTGTTGCCTGTGTTTTTATTTCTGACTTGTAGTTCACAAAACAATTTTTTTATTAGAATTTGGAGTTAATGCTAGAAAGGAGGTATTATTTTATATCTACTTTTCAAGGGAGACGAGGGAAGATAGCCTGTATATTTCTGTGGAATAACAAAGAATGATGAGAACAGAACCACCCCAATACTTTCCAGAATTTTAAATGAATTTGAACTTTGTTGCCTGGCAAAATTTTGCAAATTATTGCTAGAATTATAAATGTTCCTTTCTGTTCTGTGGAGCAAAAGCTGCTATTTCATAGATGCTTTACTGGGAGCATCAGCAAGTTTGTCCTTCTATTCTCAGCACTACTGAAGTAGTCACAAAATCCACAGCCGCTTCTTTTTGAGACTCTTGCCGCTGTGGCATTCTGGTGTTTTAGGCTTTGCCTGTGGTTAAAGAGGCCCTGCCTAAGAAGAGCAGCTAACAAGTAGATGACATGAACTCTGCAGACATCCCTGTGTCCTGCAGAGGGGTAGGTTGGTAGTGCCCATGGATGGAGGACTGAGGGTACTTGACAAAGGTATTTGTCGTTCTTTGGAGTATCTGTGCAGTATTTGCTATGTTGGTATCTCTATCAAAATGATTGTTCCTGTTTTCACTGGCAATTAAAGGGAATTAAAAACTTTGTGCAATATAACCTTGAAGGAGATGAGAGAGAAAGCAAAGCAGGATTTTACTTGCAACTGAATAATTAGCAGCAGTTGCCTGCTTATCCTCATGGCTTTTCAGAGCTAGATGGAGGTCCTAAACTTCAGCTGCATTGTACTGCTCATCCTTGTGTCTGTGATTAACTTGCAGTGAGGTTTAAGAAGTTGCAAATCCTGAAATGAACCCCTCTGATGAACTGCCATCTCTTCCTTCCACCTACTCCCCAATTTTCATACTTCCTGCCTAAAATATTTCCTTCAAGCATTTGAAAATCAAATCTTTCTCTTTCCTATGTTTCAGTGGTGTGCCATAGTCTTGTGATGCTCTAAAATAGTAAGGATGTCTTTAGCAGTGCTCCAGGATGTTTGATGGAAATCAAGATGAATGGCAACCTTAAGCTGTGCAGCTGTGGCTTGTGAGCTTTGACTGATAGCAAGGGCCAGAAAGAAACATTTTAAAACGGCTATCATAAGCATTAGTCCTGTGCTAATGCTCTCTTTCTGCAGCTCTTCCTGATGCCAGTTTAGTGGAACAGAAGACAAGCATAAACGCCACATTCACAGCAAAGCGTATTGACTTCCTTGGTGACATTTGTCATGGATTGACCAGCAACAGTAAGGGCTCCAGAGTTCACCTGGAGCCCCTACAGCTCTTCATTTGCATGTCTCTGTATGTCTCTACATTAAAATTGCAATATTGTGGAAAAACCTTGAGTAATGTGTATACACTGTACGTGCAGCCTTTGTGCAATAAATACCAGATATCATTCAGAAACATGAATTAACTACAGTCATTAGTCTATAAGTAAGATAACACATAACTAATCCAGTCAAGTTGCCCTTCACTCATTCACAGCAGGCAGGGGATAAAACTTGCAGTAGGATCCTAGGAACCTGGGTTTTTGTGTGTGGGTATGTGGTACAGCTGCCTACCTGCAAGCGAATGCAGTATCAGGAGTGATTCTCTGGTTCACTCTGCTTGCCTTTTTAAAAAGAGACAAGGAACAGACATTCAAGCTGCAGAGTTGCCTGAGCAGCCTGACTCGTGCACTTGTCTGCCAGAGGTCAAGACAGAGAATAGACTGTCTGCTGCAAGGTCTTCAGAGCACCAGCTCTCCCACATCACAGCAGCAGCAGGAGAAAGGTGGCTCACTTGCTCTTCTACCAAGATCCATCCTATTTCAATACTTTACTCATTCTTTCTTTCGTTTTTTTTTTTTTTTAATTTCCCTTTTCTCCATAGCAGCTGGTTTTAGTGATGCTGCTTCTTCTCTGAAGCCGCAGCCAGTTTAGCCTGATCCAGTCCCACCTTCCCTTGTGCCCTGTGGCAAATTCTAGCACACTTGCCTTACTTTTGCACACGTTTGAAGCTGCAGCTGCCAGAAAACGGAATTTGAGCCACTTTACAGTCATGGAGTGAATACATGCGGGAAGGCAGAAGCAGCAGCTGTCTGCAGAAGGGAAAAGACATCTCTCGAGCCACCTGAGAAGTCACTTGGGTGCTCTGACTGCTGGTAGGCAGAGGTAGTCTGGTTTGCTTTATTACTAAATTTCGAGTCAGCATCCTTCTGTATCTAGCTCCGTTATTTCCCAGAAATGTGGCCTTCAAACAGTGCATCTCTTGCTGAGAGTAAGGGCCTCTTTTCCGAATCAGAATCCTGAAAAGTGAGGAAATCTCTCTGTTATTAATAGCAAGATCCTATGTCTTCATATAAAGCAGGCTTTCATATTGAGTTCTGTCTTTCTGAATGCTGTGAAAATTGTCAGGGAAAAAAAAAAAAAAAAAAAAAAGAAGCTTTACAAAAGCTCCTAATGGCTGTCTTGAATTTTAAATCATTCTAATTCAGTTGTCTTCTGTCACAGCTAGGTGTCCAAGCCTAGCTTGAAAATTTCATCTTGAATATTTCTGCATCCTGCAGTCTCGGAAGCTGCAGATGCTCCTCTCTCTGCTGGCTTCTCACAACGGTGGAGTGAAAATGTGTGGGCCAGGCCACCGGGAAGACAGAATTACAACTGCATATTTGTTCATGTGTTGACTAAACATTTCAGCAAAGCCTGCAACGAGTCATCACGTTAAAGGCTGGCATTTGTATCTCCTCCGGACTTCTTTTTTAAGAATAAGATAAAGAGTCGGACCCAATTGATCCAAGCATTTTAAAAATTACGTCTTTGGGAAGCATACCCACCCTGGTGGGTAGGCAGAAGGAATACTGCAGTTGCTGTCTGCAGAGCAGCGAGACAGACAGTCTCTCCTGGGGCTGCACAGGCGCTATGGAAAGCGGCTATGCGGCATCAGGCTCTGGAGCGTGTGCTGGGCTGCGGTGGCTGTGCATAGAGATGGTATCAGCCAGATCAGGGTGACTGCTTCAACTTCCCCGGTGGCTTGGGCTCTTAGATATGAGAAACATACCTAAGAGGATTCAGATGCATCCAATCTCTGTCCTTGTGCATGCCTTAATCTATCTGAATCTGCCTCATAATCCTTTTTTCAGGTTAAAAAGAAATATTTGTAAGTACATGTACACACTGGCATTTATCCAGGCTTATTTTAGGTGGATACTTGGCCACAAACATTATCAAAAACATTATCAAACATTATCAAAAATGGATTGGCTAGGTTCATCTGCAGGAAGTATCTATGTTTAAATTAGGAAAGGATTTTGCTTTTGCTGCTTTGCTTTCCTGCATATAAATTCTAAGAAGTCTTTCATTTTAGGGAAATAAAAATTGTTTTAGTGTTCTGTATACCTGAGAGGAACAAAGGGGTGTCCCTTCAGGAAAAGCTTACCTTCATGGCTCCTTTAAATATGTACCATTGAAAATGGAGCAGGTGAATGGCTATGATTTAAATGTTCAAGAACATTTAAATGTTTCAAGGCAAGTGAAAATGCATGTGGACGAGTCTGCAGCAACGTAACCTGCACCCTGTGGCCAGTTCAGAATAGAGATCACAGTGCTGCAGCCCCTATGCAAGCATGTCTGCACCCAGCCTTGTGGGTCCAGGTTCAGTCCAGGTTCAGTCTGCCAGCACCCCAAGGTGAATGAAAGCTGTTTGACTGGGCTGAGGCCAAGTGGGGCTCTGCTTCAGCAGACAGAAAATCCTGTCCAGATGACAGTTTGAACTGTGCCAGTTATGCCTTCTTTTATAAAAAAAAAAAGATCACCAAGACTATCCTTTACTTACTGTGCAAATGGAAAGTGTTTATTTTTGTCAAATCACCTTGCTTGCAAGACAACTAAAAGGCCATTGCAGAGAGGGATCTGCTAGCCTAAACACAGGCCATTTAAGACAGCCTGAGACATCTGTATGGGATTGGCAGATAGGAGATAGGACCTCTGGTGGCCCCATGCCTGAGGCAGCAGCTGGAGGCCAGCTGGGATTTCCTAGGACAGCTAAAATGGTACATGATATCTGCATTTAAGCAGCTGAATCCTGTCCTGTGGTGTCTGAGACTAACTGTGCTTGAAATCTGGAAGGATTAGTTTAGCAGTCACCATACAGGCATATGCTCTTAGCTATCCTCACAGTCTGTGGAGGGCTCTGTAAAGGGATAGAGCTGTCTCTGTACGCTGGGCTTATCTTCCACCAGGCCCTGCACAGGCAATTTGTATTTCTTTTCAAGCCAGACAGTAATTACTTATTTTTCCTAGCCTAGAGAACAGAATGTCATTTCAATCTCTGCCAGAGAGTGCTGATGGTAAACTTCTCATATCTCTTCCTTTTCATGTCCAGGCATTCCTGATGATAGAAACACTACACATTCTTGTAAGATTTGCAGTACTTATAAATCCATAGATGAGAATTTTTTTATGTTACTGGAAAGATTTCTCCCTTGGTATCTGAGGTGATATTGTTTTGTGTTGAATCATATGGCAAAGGAGGACCCAGAAGGATCACTGGATTTAGGATGTTCTTAGGAATGAAGTTGTGTGGAAGGACAGTGGGAAAAGAAGTGAAGATCAGTTCATTGGTACTTAAGAGAAATTGCAGGAGATCATCAGGAGGATAGCAGCAATATGAAGCTGGTGATTCTGTCTACTCTCACAAAAGTAAAGTAAATCAAAGCTGTACAAAATCTCTGGCCCTTAGTAATGAAAAAAGTCCCCAGTGATACTTTTTGATTAAGTAAGCAAACCCTAAAATCCTGCTTTCCTGACCCAAATGGCCTTATACTTAAATAAGATAATAAGGTAAACATGAAAAATCAGGTATATGTCTATGTTCTCACATATATAGCTCATATACTGATAATAACTCCAGCCACATGGCTTTTACAAGTTTCAGTAGAACTAAAAGCTGAGTGTTTGCTCTTGGCCAACACTATCAGTAAAGCAAGGAACAAAAGCAGGTTCATTTCACTCATTTTAGCACTACTGCTTATCTCAAAAATGTCTCCTGAACTTAAAATAGTGAAAGCTTGTGGAACTGATGCTACCACTGAGACCATAATGGTCTTTAAATGCACTTTCTGTCTGAAAGATATGCTTGATACTGGCAGAGGAAGATACTGGCAGAGGAAGAAAATGCATGTGCCTGTATATGTTTTAGGTTAGACTCCAAAAAATACAACTTATTATCCCTACTTAATTTTTTTTTCTGCAGAAATAAGAAGCAATGTTGGAACTGCACTCTGAACTACAAAAAGAAATGGCAGGCTGCTATTGATTCAACACACTTGCAATCTCATTAGTTATCAAATGGAACTTGAGTACTGCCAACAAATAAGCAATATATATTTTTTTTATTCTGTTGTTAAACTGCCCAAAGTCACTAAATACAGATTAGTCTGGAGTGCATTTGTTGTTCCAGCTAGATATGGTATAAAATACAAATCAGTTTTAGATACACAGATTTTTTCCCTCTTCTCCCTTTAGGCTACTGAAAAATGCCCAGAATGAAGCTCATTTCAAAACCTGGTATCGGAAACTACTGGCTGCTCTCCAATTCTGTGCTGGAGAAACCCTGAACAATGAGTTTGCTAAGGAGAGAAAACTTATCAGAGTTCTGGAAGACATTGCCGAAAAAGTAAAAGCTGCTAGTGACCCCAAAAGAAAGGTTTGTTAAAAAAAAATGCACTTTTAATAACTCATTTTCTATCTCTATTTGTTCAATTTTAATTTTTCCAAGGTAACACATCTTCACTATAATGCCCTTTGCATAGATAAAGCTAGGATCTAACTACTGCTTTTAAATTTTAGTGCTATTCTGCAAACATGTAAAACATATGGTATGAAAGAGCCAAGTCTTAACAACTATAGCCTTTGAGGCCAACATGTTTTTTAACCCATTTGAATTCTTTCATCTGTGGTTTCTCACTCAGATCTCAAGATGGTCAGAAATAGTGGCTACAGAACTTGTTGACATTTTACTGAAGAGAATGTGAAGTGAATGCTTTCATGCAAAGCCCCACTGCAAAATATCTGATGCCTTGTAGAGGTGCAGTAGTTCTTGAAAGCATGGAAGAAGGCTAAGAGTTTTGATTGACGCACTGTATATCCTCTCTTCCCAACAGAGGCAGCTGAAGTTGACTGTACATAGTATCTCAAATTTAACATTCAGCAACTAAAATACTGTATACCTGTCTGCAGAGATGCATTCCTGGAAGTAGAAGGATTTTAGCCTTCCTCTCCAATGGATGTGGTTTTTACATAGCATGGAGAGATTTCAAATTCCAACCCATGAAGTTTGCAAGACAACTGTTCTTGCTACTTACTTGATGTGTAAAACTGTTTCCTGCTGAGATCTCAGTTGGGCAGACCAGGAAGCCAAATAAAAATGAGACCCATCACTTCTGGCTGCTAGGAAGTTACCATGAATTGGTTTTGTCTAGTTAAGTATTCAAAGGTTTTCAGAAGACGTTTCAGAAAACTTTCAGTATTGCTATAGAGAGCATCAAAACAAATATGGAATTAAACAGACACAAAAAAAATTAGCCAAGGGTAAGATCCATCCTAAGAAATGGAAGTAGTGCCACATTATGCCTCACTCATGCATAATTCAGTCTTTAGAGACTAATCTCAAGGCTATATTTACTGTGATCATGAGAAACTCCCAGACCTTGCTGTTAACAGATCTACAGTTGGGTGAGGGGGAGAGCAATGCTGAGGCAACAAACCACAAATTATAAAGTTGTTGAGAAAGGCAAAAAAGTCATGAGACACAGCAGAGCAGGTGCAATAATAATAAGCCCCTAATGAAGAGCATCAAATCTGAACCTACATGGCAGCATGAACTGGTGGAGCAACTAGGCAGCAAAAGGATTAATGTGAAGCAAAATCACAGTTCTTATTTGTTATATCTGTTCCTCAGCGTGACCTAATTAGCTGTTATAAGGTTACATGGATGCTACGATCTCCAGATATTATATTGTTTGATTAAAATATGGGTAGATAGTGAACAGCTTAACAGCTACTGCTATGTTCTTTCCCATTGCCTTAATGATTAATGTGTTGCAGGAGGTGCTAAAGATGGAACTCAGCAAACTTCAGCAATTCTTCCAGGAGGTAAAAGTTTGTCGACTTCCCCTGAATCCTGCTCTTGTTGTGCAAGGCATAGAGGCAGATGTAAGTCTACCTTATGCAGTGTGTTACATTATATTTAGTATAAAAAGGAAAAGGGAATTAATGGCTGTGTGGACTGGGGTCTAATCCTGCAGTTCTCATTTTTGGGCATTTCCCTACAGATTGATGTTGTGTGAGTCATCTGCTAAACTGATACTCGGCTTTTCTGCCTGAAGCTGAAGACTTTCATTGGTGAGGGGGGCTGCTAGGGTGAGGGCAGCAGGCACATCCTGCCTTAGCCTGCAGCCCCTAGCCCTACTCTGCCTTTGGTGTGGGCAAGGGCACCTGGCTCCTGCAGATGAGGTCTGGTTGCAAGTCCCTATTTTTCTCATCCTGGAGCCTCCTCTGTGAAGAGTGGGAGAAGCTAAAGATCTGGAGCTCACTCTTTTCCTTTTGAAGTGACAGGCACATGACCAAGAATTGCCATAATGTTAAATACTCGCAGTAAAAGTCACATGTGTTTACAACCCTTATTAAAAATTGACTAAAGGAAATATCAATGCTATTTAATGTTACTTGACTACAGTACTAAGACTCAGTTATTCATTGTTTAGAAATGTTTTCATAAACAATATAATGCCAGAGATAAGCTGCTTCAGTTCTAGAGGGAAAAAAAAAAGGTATCTAGCAGAAAGAAAGAAAGAAAGAAAGAAAGAAAGAAAGAAAGAAAGAAAGAAAGAAAGAAAGAAAGAAAGAAAGAAAGAAAGAAAGAAAGAAAGAAAGANAAAGAAAGAAAGAAAGAAAGAAAGAAAGAAAGAAAGAAAGAAAGAAAGAAAGAAAGAAAGAAAGAAAGAAAGAAAGAAAGAAAGAAAGAAAGAAAAGCCTGGAGACCTGTGCATATTATCAGGTTTAGCTATTTAATTACAGCAATTTGCGCTATAATTTTGCTCACTGGCTCATTATCCTTAGCGGACCTGATTCTAAGAGGTACTGATCCCCTCAGCATTGTTTGACCCGTGATTCTCCAAATAATTACTCTTCAGCCTTGATGTGTCTGAGAACAGAGGTCTTTCAGCACCCCACAGGTTTGGGCCAATTGTGGATGACATAAGTCATAAGAAATTGAAGCCTGCTGCTTCTCACTGCTTTTAGGCTTTTTGGAAATAATGACTAATGGGAAGGTATCTCACTGTATACGGTCATGCTATTTATGCAGCACCAGCTTGACTGCACTGATACAAAATTTTTTAGTATAAGTAACTGAAGAGAGATTTTTTCTTTCATTTTTCTTATATGATTATACATTATTATCATGCTATAAATATATGCAGCTTCTTGACTGAACTGTATGTCAGTATAATCATGCAAATTACCATTTTGAAGTGCTTGTAATAACCTAAATTTAATTTATTTCAGTAGCACTATGGAGGCTGCTAGTAGTGACTGATCCCAGCCCTATCACTAATACAATGTCTTGTAGTACCCTTTCAAACACTTAGTCAAGCATTCACATGGCAAAATTCCACAGGGGTCAGCATTTCATCATCAGTAATAGCCATTGCATATTACAGAGGTATGGTGTGACTGAGACAATATTTGAATGCTTGTACCGTACTTTGAGATATTTAAATGAAAAGCAAGAGACAGATGTTGCTTTTTTGCTGTCTAGTTGCTTTTTTTTTTAAGTTGTTGCAGTCAGTAATGGTAGCAGTAGCTGCTGTGGGGTTCTCATTATTTTGGGAAACTTGGCTATTCATTTACCATTGTTTTTGTTTCCTTTTTTTTTCCCACTTTTATAATGATGATGATAATACTAATGTTACACACACAGGACTTGCAATGCTTAGCTCATTAATGCTTTATAAGCTGCCAATGTCTTCATGTGGAAGGAGCTATATGGTATAGTGTCAGGGTTTAGGTTCAATTAAGATAAATTGCACATAACATAGATAGCGATATTCAGTATTTCATGCATTCTCAGTTTAAGTGACCACTGAAATTAGAAAGTTGTTTTCTTCCACAAGTATTTTAGAATCAGACAATTATTTTGCTGGAAAAAAAAAATAGGATGAAAGACTTTTCAATGCTTTGCAGATTCTCATTAGATCAGTCTTAGATATTTTTGTCCACCCAATACCCTGGTTCCAGGCAAAGTTTAGCATTAATAGGCCTGAGTAAAAATGAAAAACAATTAGGGAAAATATCCATTCATTTAATCTGATTATTGATTGAGGCATATTGTCAAGGGAAAAAGAGTTTTTCATTCGCTTGATGTCTCTGAACAGTGAATAATATCAAGATTTATTTAGTTTTATTATCGGTGCTACTGAGCCGTACTTAAAGATGAGGAATGTTCTACTGTATTAGTCTGATGTTTTGTGTATATGACGCTTTTCTTTTTCTCTCTTGCTTTTTTTTAACCTGAAGTCATGTTCATATTTTACATCCAATGCTCTCCCACTAAAAATCTCCTTCATCAATGCTAATGTTCCAAGCGGAAACATCGATATTATTTTTAAGGTAAGTTACTCCTTTAATTTACAGTTCATTTTATATACAAGAAGTTGATTTGAAAGTTATCTGAGCTAGATTTCAGCCCTTGTGCTTGAGAATGACTGACTCCAGTAGCCTTGCCCATGTGTTTCCAACAAGTCAAAGTGTTCATGATCACATATACTTGAAAGAACCTAACTCCACCTGCAGAGCTTGCAGAGGAGTTTTACCCCTCTTCTCAGCTCTGTTCAATTAGTTGGAGGAAGTGACTCAGGGTTCTCTGGTTCATTTTCCACTTTTCACCTTCAAAGCTTCAGAGTTCAAGTGCTGCATCCATGTACAAAATACAGTGCATTTAATCTAAATCTGCCCTCATTCAAAAGAAGAGATTCAAAAGCCCTCCAGAAAAGTGAATACTCCTTGTAAATGAAGAGCCTTATAAAAAATGGGTTATGGATCCAAAATGGCCAGTGTTGCCAGGTAAAGACATATTTTCCTACTTCTGATGTGTCCAAACCAGGAGCTAAAAATGCATTAAAAAAAAAAAAAAAATCTAGCCCACGCTGAATGAAATTCACCCTTAGAGCAGCTGTGATTCTCAGGAACAGAAGTATCCTCTCAGGTATGTGAGGGGAATGCTCACATATTGAGACTTTTTTTTGGAACATTTAGAAGGATATTTCTTAAATCATGTCACCTGGGAATCCATAAGTTAAGTAGGGAGGTTCCTACATATTTTAGCAAATGCATGACCATGGAACATTTAAACTAGCAATAGCTCTATTTTTCCCTTGCCCAGTACTGTTCAAGAACAGCCAACTATATGATAGGTGCAGGACTTGTACAGAGCTGCCATCACCTTCTGCTATGAGCAAGTCCTTGTATTAAGACTAAGGCATTTGTTACTTGTATTCAAATGTATGTGTGACTGATAAAGTGTATGCAAAATGATAAGCACTGATATTATATGCAGTTTTTGACTAACTAACTGTATATGTGAGGGAAGTTGTTTTGTGGAGGTAAGTAAATTCTTTTATCAGACTAGGTAGTGAGAAGAATTAATACTCAAAAATAGTTCTAAATGAAAAAGAAGGAGTTTGAATTTTATTTCTTTAAGTAAGTGATGAGTACTCATTTTATAGTAATGAATGCCTGTAGCCTGAAATACTTATGTAAGATATAATAAAAAAAAAACAAAGCAGTTTAACTAAAAGATAGAAATTAATGAAGGACTTTCTGAAAGAAAGCTTAAAAACACCATCAAAAGCCACATGTATTTTAGACAGAAGGGGGCCGGGGAGGAGAACAAAAAGCAGGATTTTTGGTTTCACAGGCCATTTACCCTGTCATGGTTAAAGATAATCTCTTCATTACATCTTGTGGCTACAATTAAAGCCTGATTTCACTCAGATTGTTGTTTAACTGACTCCGTAGGGAGAGTGGTCAGCACTGCATGACTGTTGGAAGCTGAATATGAATCATGTCATGGCTAAAATTTAAATTCATGATAAGATTTCCGTTTCAGCTTGCTGCAAATACAAAATTTTGAAGGTTAATGTTAGGCAAAATGCTATCTCTTTAAAATGCAACCAAATGCACTTTAAAATGTAAATAAATTAGGATCCTACCTCTGGATTAAATTTTCAAACTCTAATAATTGCACTGGAATAATAAGCAGAAAGGCTGCATTTAATCAGAAATTGTTACCATTTCTGTGGTAGTCAAAATTCTTGCTGCCTCTGTGTGCCATCCATTCTGTCCTCTTCATAACAGAGAAAGATAAGTAGCAACTCTGAAGAAAAACAGAAGGGATTTACTGTAAAGCCAATGTAGCTATTTTGGTGTGGGAAAAAATCCAAAAGAAATAGGAAGTTATCTCTGTGCAGGATTCAAGGAGAAACTTGGATTTCTTTTGCAATTTTCACAGATGGGGGATGATCTACGTCAGGATATGCTCGTTCTGCAGATTATTCGTGTCATGGACAGCATTTGGCTCCAAGAGGGACTGGATATGCAAATGATCGTATATAGATGTTTATCTACAGGAAAAGGCCAAGGTCAGTGTAGATTAAAAAGGTCCATTTCTCATGTAAGTAGTGGTATGCAATATTCTTCTCTTCAGCCTTTGTCTTTATGGGTGTCTAATTTATCTTCTCTCTTAAAGTGTAAAGAAATCTCAGAATTTCAGTTCTGAATTTTACATTCACATGAAAGTTCATTTTATTCACTCATTTTTCCTGTCCAGAAGAAGTACAAGCAAACTCACTGAATTTTATAGCACCTGAGAGTAGGATTTTCCAAAACTCTCAACCTCTTTAACTGGCATCAAATTTTTAAAAATAGCATCACATATCAAAAGAAGAGCTTTGGAGTAAAGTGTTCATAGCTCCTAAAGTTTGTGATCCACAATGATTCCACTTAGATGTTTAACTGAATCTGGATAGATGTGACTACAGAAAATATATGTAGACAAGTAATAACAACCTTGCAGTCTTGATTTTGAAATGTTACTCTTGTGAGTAATGCTGCTAAGGGCAGGCCTGACTCATCTGAAAGCTTTATTTCTGTGTTGTATTGTTGTTATAACAAAGCTATAGCAGGGATGCCAATTGCTTGCTGAAGAAATTTACTGACAGCAATAAGCTCACCTTTTTTTCCTTTTACTGACTCTCCGAATCTTTTACTAAAAATAATCCTAGCACCGACTGAAGCCTGATGTATCCAGATTACCTGTCGTACAAAAAAAAAAAAAAATCTTTTGCTTTCTGAGATACAAAGCAGAGAAATTGAGAGAAAATGAGATCAAGAGGAGGTAGGAGGAAGAATAAATGGCAGTACATGACAGTAGTTAATGCGACCTGAAAAAGACTCCTCCCTTGTTTGTAGAGATGGGAGTCAAAGCCTGAGGGGGTCTGCTTCAAATGCAAATAACAGAAGAATATTATTTCTGAAAATAGTATTATAGTCTCTCTGATATACTAAAATTCCATTTTACTAAGATGGGGGAACATCTGGAAATAATATTCTTCAACTGACAATCTGTTGCTTTCCATGCCTTAATAGCAGAGCAATGTTTTTCTTCTGACAGGTTTTTTTCCTCACAGTGTCTTTCTATATGTGTGAAAGTAATTCTGGTATTTTGGGTTTGCATCTAGTGATTAAAGGTAAAATGGTTAAGAAGTGATGTGCCTGTAGTCATACAGGACAGTTGTGCTCAGGTAGACTCATATACCCAGGTCTTTCAAGTCTTGGGCCCATGATTTGCTCCATGAGCAACCTTTTCCATGCAGCTCTAGGGTGGGAGGGGGCAGTCAGGTACTCCTGTGAGCATGGGAATCACTTGAAAGAATCAAGCAGATCAGAAATGTGGAAAGCAGATGAGGGGCACTGGTAGGGTGTTGCTCTTCCAGGCATAGTATTATCATGGGACCAGTTGAAATTGCTAGAGAGGACCTTTCCCGTAATGCAGAAATGCAGCATGATATACTGGGGGTTATGCACAGCATGGACAGTGATGGAAGGCTGGGAAGATGGGTTTCTGTTCCAAAATTGGGAAATTAACTATGTGTATTAGAGGCATAGAATTCAAGTGAAGCCTTGAAAAATGCAGGATTCTGCCTGCATTTTGAGGGCCCAGTATATGTCATCTCGGATCAGACTAATTTCCTAGTATTTTTTTCCCAACTTTGATCAGCATCATACACTATTTAAAAAAAAAAAAAAAAAAGCATTCTTGACAACAAACACATATGAAATAATTTTATATTTAATAGTAAAGATATGATTTTGCTTTTAATATATTTTTATTGTTTGAATTTGTGTTCTAACCATATTGAATCTTATTAAGTCATTGACCTTGGTGGTACCTTGATGGAGTTATGCCCACAGTATGGTTACATTTTTATTTATCACTCATGGAATTGCCACTTCTAAATTTGATTATGTCCTTTGTTTTTTTTTTTTTTTTGTTTTGTTTTGTTTTCCAAGAAAACGAAAAAAAAATCTTATTTATCTTCCCTATTGAATTTATTACCTTTTAGGCTTCTAAGCATTTTTTTCTACATGGAATGATCCAACTGTATATGGCAAGCACTGACGCTCATCGTATCTTTTTGAAGTTGCAGGCTTTTTATGTGAGCTCTTTTCTGTCTGATTAGGATTGGTACAGATGGTGCCAGATGCTACCACACTAGCCAAGATCCACAGGAAGTCTGGATTGATTGGACCACTGAAAGAAAACACAATTAAAAAATGGTTCTGTCATCACCATCCTTTGGAATCAAGTTACCAGGAGGTAACAATATAATGAACTGTATTATACATTCCATGTTTTACCACAAGGAAAAAGAAACCTAATGACAATAAGCAGCAAAATATAGTGATTTGGACTCAGGACAGCCACGTGCATCTAAGCTAGGGAATTGCCTTAAATGTTACCCTGCTTTTACGGAGATACTATGCTGGATCAGGTGCATTTTAGTACATTTTCTGTAACGATGTGTCATAGAGATGTTTTGAAAGATGGTGAAGTAAAAAGTAGCTGGAGTAAAAGGTACATATTGAATCCAAATGCATTTAATGTTTTTGTCTAGTTGGCTAAAACCTTTCTTATATATATAGTTCATGCAAAGTCTCAATGGCTTTCCTGTATTTGGAAATGCTTGTATTGATATCCAGTTTTAGAAGCTATATTTTATTGAAACTACCTATTCGTGTGATATGGTATGCTTGTTGCATCACATATGGGATCCCATGTAAAGTAGCTGGTTTTTTGCAACCTCACATTACACATATATCAAGAAATTGAGAGGTTTTATCTGCAAAATCAGAGAGTTTCCTTTGAAAGGAACCACTTCCATTCATTATCTTGCTCATTTGATTGAGCAAGTCCATGCAAAACCTTAATGGTTATGTCAAGAGGTCAATTTTTGAACCCTTTTCTGTCTCCACAGTATGTTACCAGCTAGAATTTTAAATAAATCATAAAGGGGAGTTTTGAATATTTACCACCCTGGAAAAAATAGGTGCTTTTGTCAGTATTGATTATCAGAGAGATAACTCTATAGCATAATAGAATCCACAAATCCATGGGCCCTGATGGGATGCACCCCAGAGTGTTGCGGGAACTGGCAAATGTCCTAGCCGAGCCGCTCGCCATCATCTTTCGAAGGTCCTGGAGAACGGRKGAGGTGYYGGARGACTGGAAGAAAGCCAACATCACTCCGGTCTTCAAAAAAGGCAAGAAGGAGGACCCGAGTAACTACAGGCCGGTGAGCCTCACCTCCATCCCCGGGAAAGTGATGGAGCAGCTCATCCTGTCTGCTCTCTCCAGACACATGGAGSAGAARAAGGTGCTCAGGAGTAGCCAGCATGGATTCACCAGGGGGAAATCGTGCTTGACTAACCTGATCACCTTCTATGAAGGAATATCTAGCTGGATAGATGAGGGCAGAGTGGTAGATGTGGTCTATCTGGACTTCAGCAAGGCTTTTGACACTGTCCCTCACAGCATCCTCCTGGGCAAGCTCTGAAGGTGTGGGATAGATGAGTGGTCGGGGAGGTGGATTAGGAATTGGCTCGATGGCAGGGTGCAGAGAGTGGTTGTCAATGGTGCGGAGTCCAGCTGGAGGCCTGTACTTAGTGGTGTCCCCCAGGGGTCAGTTCTTGGTCCGGTCCTGTTCAACTTATTCATTAACGACCTGGATGAAGGGCTGGAGTGCTCCCTCAGCAAGTTTGCTGATGATACCAAACTGGGTGGAGTAGCTGATAGCCCTGAGGGCTGTGCTGCCATCCAGAGGGACCTGGACAGACTGGAGGACTGGGCGGCGAGAAACCTCATGAGGATCAACAAGGGCAAGTGCAGGGTCCTGCACTTGGGGAGGAATAACCCTGGACACCAGTACAGATTAGGGGTGGACCTGCTGGAGAGCAGTCCCGCAGAGAGGGACCTGGGTGTCATGGTGGACGACAAGTTGACCATGAGGCAGCAGTGTGCCCTGGTGGCCAAGAAGGCCAACAGGATCCTGGGGTGCATTAAGAAAAGCGTCTCCAGCAGGTCGAGGGAAGTGATCATCCCCCTCTACTCAGCCCTGGTGAGGCCACATCTGGAGTACTGTGTCCAGTTCTGAGCTCCCCAGTACAAGAGGGATGTGGAGCTGCTGGAGAGAGTCCAGCACAGGGCTCCCAGGATGATCAGAGGCCTGGAACATCTGCCATATGAGCAAAGGCTGAGAGAGCTGGGCCTGTTCAGCCTGGAGAAGAGGAGGCTGAGGGGGGACCTGATCAGCGTATATAAATACCTCAAGGGAGGCAGTGAGGAGGAGGGGGGTGGCCTCTTTTCAGTGGTGGGCAGGGATAGGACTAGAGGAAATGGCTTCAAACTGAAGCATCGGAAGTTCCACAGGAACTTAAGGAAGCATTTCTTCACTGTGAGGGTGACAAAGCACTGGAACAAGCTGCCCAGAGAGGTTGTGGAGTCTCCTTCTTTGGAGATCTTTAAAACCCGCTTGGATGCAGCCCTGTGCCACGTGCTCTAGGTGACCCTGCGTGAGCAGGGGGGTTGGACTTGATGACCTCTGAGGTCCCTTCCAACCTTGGGCATTCTATGATTCTATGATTCTATGAATTATGTTTAACGAACTTTAATGTCACTATTGTTATTCTGTGAGTGCTTGTTGATCCACATTTTCAGTATGACCACTCAGATTTCTAATGTATGATCTTGATTCAAAGACACTTTGAATATAAAATTCTGTTTTACAAATTTATATATTTACAGTATTAATTATAAGAATGAAGGCAACAGTATTATGGTAAAAATAGAGCCAACATTTCAGTTGAATAGATAGCTATAAATTATTGACTGAAAACATGATCTTCTTGCTGCTTACTGTTTGTAAGAAGTAACATATATGTCGAATGTTATAAAATGAATTGCTACTCATTATCTCTCTCTTTTTTAAATATAAAACACAATCAGCCCCATTCACTGCTGAATTAACCTATTTCTTTAACTCTCTAATAACTTTTTACTCAGATAATACTGTATCTGATATATCTGTAGAACTGCAGGTTCTCAAAATCTCATGCAGAATAAGTTCTAATATCCTTATTTTACAGTTGGATGAACAAAATCATGGAAAGATTAATGCTTTATCCAAGGTCATCTAGTGTGTAAGCAGTTCAGTTAGGCTCTTGTGCTATAGGCTAAGTACTCCATTAATTCTGTCATCACTATCAACAGTTGCATGTAGCACCCTGCAACTTCAGGGAAAACCAAACTACCTAAATAGTTATTTAACTTAATTAATGTAGGTTTTGTCCAAAACCAAAATAATTGAAAATTAGGCCTGTTTTGGTTTCTATATAAATGAATCACTTTGTGATTGAGATTTATGGAAGATTCAGACTTTTGAATAAGAATTGTATTTATGACTTAAACTGTAGCAGCAAAGAATTAAAAAAAAAAAAAAAAAAAAAAAAAGCAACAGTTGTAATTCCTTATGTTTTGGAGTACAAGACTCATCATTATTTGGATCAATAATAATTCTCTTCTATGAGAGGATACTGAAAATGAGAGGATGTTGCAAAAGACATTGGGTAGATTCCTCTCTTATGAGACCTTGCAGTTCTTAAATGCTTCCTCCTGAAGTCAGCAAAACATTTGGACTCAGCCTGTGAGGAAATATCTAATGAAAAGATCATTAGCTTACAATTTTTCCTACATACACCATGGGCTCGTTATTGTGCAAGAGTGTTGTGGTCCGTAAATAGATTCCTGAAATAGATCTGAACAAGCCAGCCTAGGCACAAGAAGCAGACTTGATGTGGAAATACATATCCACCCCATGTTAAATAGTATAGCAGAAGAGCAGGTTATATTAGACCAGATAGAAAGCTATGGTACAGCTAGACTGTTTTTGGATTACTCGCTCTCTTGGATCTCTCTGCATAACATTAGGTTTGATCCCATACTCAGATTCGTGCATATTTTGATCAAAAAATGATTTAATCTTTCTTAGTTTGTGTTCATTTCTGTAAAATCGACTTGAATTCTTTGGGCTGGCTTATTGTAGGGCTTCATTATTTGGAATTTGGAAAAGGCAATTGAGTTCTGAAGAAAAAGAGACCCGTGTTGGTTCAGAAGAACTATGGAAAATATCTGGCTTTCACTGCAATGCAAATGATAGAATTAATTGATTTCCATCTCTTCTGATTTTTGGACCTGGGCACTGTTTTTTACAATATAAATGCATACAAAGCAAATAATGAAAACATCAGTTTCCGGACAAGGAGCTTGTTTTGTTTAGGTACCTTTCACCTTAGACATTGTTCACAGGACTCTGTGTAGAAACCACAAGTTGAAAACACCATGAATAAAACCGTAGCTGCATCAAACCTTTGAATTTGTTTATTACTTGTCTGAATATAAAACATATGACACTTATATCCATAAATTTTAGCTATGTGCATAGTCATTGTAGGATTCACAGCTTAGGGTTTTCTTCTTAGTATCACAAAGTGTATTGCTTTGTATTTCCACTAAATGTTTTCTATTTACTAACCAGGCAATAAGGAATTTCTTCTATTCCTGTGCTGGCTGGTGTGTTGTTACCTTCATCCTGGGAGTCTGTGATCGACACAATGACAACATAATGCTGACAAGTGCTGGACATATGTTCCATATAGATTTTGGAAGATTTTTAGGTCACGCACAGACATTTGGAAGCATAAGAAGGTTGGTATCTATAGTAACACATATCATAAGCTTTAAACATTGTTCTGAAAATTTCACAGCCTTATCAACACCCATGAAAAATATAAATGAGATCAAGCATTTTTTTCTTCCAGAACTTCCCTTCAAAGAATATAGGAATGACTGGAAGAGAAATTAAAATGAGGTATTGGATATCCCCATTTCAGTCTAAGAAAATCTGAGTTCTTTTTAGGTCAGCAGTTTGAAGTAGATTCAGTTCTGTAGTGACCAGAATTAGTAAGGGTTGGCCTGTGCCAAAAGAATTCTCATGTCTTTCTCAGATGCAAGTTGCAAAAACATTGCTGCAGCTAATTAATGACTTTGTTGCCATCTTCAGAGACCACATTTTGCAAATAGACCAATAGTACTCTCCCTCATTGGTGAAATTGCAACCTCTTTATGATTTTTCAAGTTTTACATACATCCACAGTGAGGTCAGCATTTATTTTGTAAATACGTGGTTTTGCTTAAGCAAGACTATGCCTTTTCCGTAACATCGTTATCCCATGATATAGATAGGTAAAATGCTGAGAATAACCACATATTCTCGTTCATATTGTGAGCATTTTATCAAGGAATGAATTAGAATAGAGTTGATATAGCTAGGGTCATGTCAGTACACACAAAACACGAGGAAAATGTTAAGAGTGGTGCAGACAACAAATAAGTAATTCCAAGTACTGACAAAATGAGTGGTGTGGGTTTTTCCTCCATGTTTCCTAATAATTTCCAAAATTAGTCCCAGAATGAATCAGTTTAAATTAATCATGCCTTTTTTTTTCCTTTTTTTTTAAGCTAGTCTTTGACTATTTTAGACAATCTTAGTGTTAGACAGAAATAACAGTGTGGGGGTATTGATAGGAGAGAAGCTGATGGGGCTAATAAGCAGTTCTAAGCCAGGCAGTCAAAAGATCTAGTTGCAGTGCTCAGAATTATTGTCAATCATTCAGGATATTCTCCCTTAATCCTACTTATTTGCCGTGGACGGAATAATGCAGAACAGAGTCATAAAAAGATACTCCTGCTCACATTAAATCGAATGATGCCTCCCATCAGCAAAGCTCCTTCTAGTCTCTTAACTAGAATTTTCTTGAGCAGGAATTTTGTGTGAGGGGAGAATTATCTAGTGGGAGTGCAAGATATGACCAGCTGAATATAGTGGGAGGCACAGCATCCAAACTTAAACAGAAATTATGTAGGAGAACTAATAACAGCCTCTAATTTTACTGTATTATAATTCAGTGATACTACATCTTCTTATTAATTCTATGAAAATGACTTGGAGGACACAGGCCTTTCCATAAACACAGGCATTTTTTTCATGATTCTCTATGCAGTATATTGCTTTACTTTAACAGCAAAATACAATGATAATATATTTTAGGCACTTCACTTAGCTCCCTTATACTTCTATAAAGTTCCATAGCCAAACTAGGACTCACACTTTCTGTAGATTGTAAACATCAAAGGACATTAGTTGATTTCCCCATACCTACATGTGACTGAGCAGCTACAAGATAAGGGACTGTACTTCTTAAAAGCTGTATGCGTCTTCAAGAAATGCAACACTATTTGTACCATAGAAATGTAGGGATATTGCGTTTCTACTTACTTACAACAAATTTCAGGCTCTCAAAATCTGAAATTCTCAGTGCTATTGGTGTCCACTCTTAGCAAATCCTTCATACATTTTTAGCCTCTGTTTTTTAACAGCTCCTTATAGTAGATTTTTATTTGAGTTCTCTACACTCCTGCAGAATGCTTTCAGAACCTTAGAATTATATGCACTGACCCTTGAGGGATTTTATAGTAGACACTGAATACATCCTTGTGAAGTTCTATAGTTAGTTTGTAAAATTAATATAGCATCCGATAGAAATCTCCATACATATAACCGATCTTTACACACATCATAAAGCAGCTATTTAATTCTTTTTTTAGGCAAGCAACTCAGATGAATTAATGAAAAAGAGTCCTCACTTGTAGTGTTTATAATGGCCATAGCTTTCCCAAGTTCAGTTTCTCCTGACAGAGCTGTCCTTTTTCTTTTCTCAGTGCGTGCTTTTTGCTAATAACAAACTCTTATTCCCTATGCAGCTTCATAAGGATGGGCACTTCCCAATACTCCATATAGGGAGCTATTTCTTTCTCATTTAGGTAAGGGAAAAGATACCCAGCAGCTTTGAGGAAAACACATTGTCATGCCTGGAATGTACTTCTTTCTACAGAATAGTCTGAAAAGAAAGGAGCCCTTTGAAGCTGATATAATTCAGGCAGACACACAAATTTCTGCGTTCATGACGGTATAATATGCTGATAAGACATTAGTTAACTCATTAGTTACCTACCCTCTTCTTTAAACAGTGTCCAGCAAATCTATTCAGTTTTGATCCCAAGGTGGAAACAGTAGCTCAGCTCTTACTGATTGGAGAGGGATGAGACATCAGTAATTTCCTGTCTTTTTCAGTGCCATGTACCTTCACAGTGCACTGAATATGTTAAGAAGTGGTAGTAATAATCTTTACACTGGTCGAGGAGCTGGGTCGAGAACCATTTTGAGGAGAAATGTTCAAAGGAAACATATGATTTATCTAGTGAATGCTGTAATAACAGTGTTTGGGAGGAAAATTATTTCTGAAGTCTCACAGGGAACTTTTCTACTGAAGAGTGAGATTTCCTTATCTTTTTTTTCTCTTATTAGCTCTGTTTTGTTAGTGGTGATAAAATTATACTTCTTCCATTCGATAAGCCATCCACAGCATTTGACCCCAAATTCGCCTAAAGCAGTGATTTCCAGAAGTACATTTCAAACTGTCTGAAGAATTATTTATCACTTAGCTTCATATGACCCTGCAGTTCTTTGACTATTGAGTATTCATTGGCAGTTGTATGGGGCTCACTTCTGTGAAAATAGGTGGAGTGTTAGCCAAGTAATCCTATGGCAGCAACGGCAGTGATCAAATGCTACCATAGGTGTCTGCTCATGGTTGCACCTTCCATGGTTTCGTCAGTTTTGTAAGAGATTTATCTAAATACTGTACTAACTGAACTAATCCTAAATTTAGCAGTTTCTTCCTGTCCAGTGCCAGTCATTTCCAGTGCCATTATCTATATTTTTCCTGTCCATATTACATAGTCTGAAATCTGATGACAAGAATTGAAGCAATCATCCTACTTATTCACAACAGTCACTGGACTTTATTTTCCTTGACCTGAATCATGGGGACCTACTTGTCTTTTTGCCAAACTAATCTTGCATGTTGATGTGGTTTTCCCAGACGTGAAATCTTCTAAGTTGGTTTTCATCTGCACAGCTAATTGCGAGAGGCAGCCTAACTATTCCACTGGGAAATTCCTTTTTTTTTTTTGCAGGAAATAAATATGGGAAAACAGTGTTTCCCACACTTTCTTCCTGTGTTAGTGTTTTCCTGTAGAAAGAAGCACTTAAGAAAAATCTAAGCATGTAGGAAAATAAGAAAAGTGCCTCTTTTTAACTTCTCAATTTTAGCATTAATAACTTAAGTGTCACTGTCTCTCTAAAGTGTTACTCTGAAAAAATGTATTTCTTTTCAACTGTTTCTTTCAGAAATGGTAACGCTGGCATACAGTCAGGTAATGGGGAAAAGTAAATTGCATGTACATGCTTTGAACATTTTCCTTTTTATTCTCTATTAAAATATGGGAAAGCATGGAGAAGAAGGAAGATAAGAATCTAAGAATTTCACATTTAACTTTTTTTTCTTTTCATTTTATTTCTTTATTTACAGAACTTCTCAAAGAAGTCTAAGTACAGTAATTAATAAAAAGAAATTAACACATAACCACTTTTTCATTTTCTAAATTTGTACATGAAAAGCATTGCTTTTAACTAGTCTGTTTTACCTGTTGAAAATTTTCTTTTTCATTAGAAATCTATGAGTATGCCTATTAATTGCCTCATTTTTACATGCTAAATTTCTTCTTCCAGCATAATTGAAGTGAATTATAGTTTATATGAAGTCATGTCACCATCCACCTTCACACTTGGTGTATGTCACCCTTCAAAAATCTCTGTCTGAAAACCTGCAAAGATTTAATTTCATAACTTTAAGCAGCATGGTAGGCCCAATGGCTTAATAAGATTATACAGATGTTTAAAACTAATCATATCCTTCGCATCAACTGAACCTGCATTTTGGTGAGTGTTCTACTTTTGGATGAAACAATGTCACCTTGAAATTGACAGGGCCTAGAGAGGTTTGAATTTATGAGGAAAGATGTCCATCACTTCTGAAAATCAGGTATATCTAATTGCCTCAGATTAAACAGCAGAGGCACCAGTCAACTCTAAAAATAATCAGAGCAGCACAGTTCTAGTGCTCAGTTTCATAGACTATGATTTTCCTCCACTTTAAAGAGTGTTTATTGTTTCTATTTTGATGACTTCTCTAGTTATTAAGTCTGGACGAGAGATTTCCCTTCACCATTGGTTATTTGTTTTCTGTCCTAGTCTCATGTGGATGGGATTCATCTAAAACTTTTCGAAATCAGAGAAAATTGTGTTCAGTGCCCACTTAGCATCCTTTATTTTATTTGATTTTATTTATTATGCTTTTCAAAGTAGCCAAACAGTTATGAGAAGATCCATTTTTCTCATACATGGCTGTACTGGTTTGACCCTATCCAGTTTTATTTATCAAATGGTGTTATTCTGTATTCTATTCAGTTGAATTCCCTGGATCTCAGTTGCCTTCTTCCATAGTTCTCAGTTTCCTTGTTGTCTTATATTTTCCTTGAAGCATGATATTAACTGTTTTCCAGTCTTCAAGAACTGTTGCTTTCTTGAAGGAATTATTATGTATTCTTGTTAAGAGTTATTCGGGCTGAAGATATTATGTGATGCCTTTGGAGTTGCCAGTGGAATTTCCTCCACTTTGGGAGATTTACTTCATATGACTTACTTAACTTCATATTATCCTTCTCCCTGTGAGAGTTCTTTCTCTCCTCTGCCCTTTCCTCTTTCTCTCAGTCACTCTGTGGATTTTTATAGAAGATGACTCTAGAGACAAGAAGTTTTAACAATAAAACAGAAATGAAAGGGAAAAAGATGCTATGTTCACTGTCCACTTTGAATATGTGATCTAATTTGCTATCCTTTTCAGAGACATATACTTTCTATTTTTCCTGCTCCCATTAAAAACATGTTTTATATCATGTCTTTCTTCAAAACCTTTCCACACATACTGTTTTTATATTCAAGGAGGACCTGTCCTTTTAACAGAGTCTATATACATCAAGCACTTTTAAATTAGTATCTGCTGCTTGGTATTGATATCTTTTTCTGATTGTTCTTCAACCTCTTTGCCCTTCATCCTTAACTGGAAAGAATACTAATGTATTTAATATAAGTAGAATTTCCTCTTCTGTCCTAAGGAATTTCTGTGCTTTTGAGTAGGTTTATCTCTGTTTTGTGCGCTGATATAGAAAACTGTCTTCAACCGTCTGCCACTGTTTTTTTCACATAGGCACTTAAAACTTATTAGCTGAATAATTGGTAGGTAGGTGATACAAGCCCACCTGTTCAGTTTAACATATCTTATATGTCTGAGTTTTAAAGTATTTGACCCTGCTGAGGATCAATTAAACACCAAAAGACCGAAAGTAATTGTCAGATGATCTTTGTCACAAAGAGAAATTGCTGCAATCACATCAACTCTCACCTATTTTAACAAAATAGTAATAAATTCTTATACTTCCAAAATGTTATAGTTTACAAAATGATGTAAGGCAACAGGAAAACTGTATACATCACTTTCAGTTGCAAGCTACCAAATGTAAATTATTTTAAGTAAATAAAGGCTTTAAACTTCCTTAAAATTATTTGTAGCCTGGAAGCTGGTGACTCTATTTGGAGGTAAGATCCTGACTTGAAGCCCAGAAGTTAGTCTGAGCCAGGCACAGTCAATATAAGATGCAGAAACTGACATGTATATGTCAGATATATGAAACTGACATGTAACGTCTTAGAGCAGAATACTTCTTCTTGGAGAGATGATCATTATTGGATTTGCTGTACAAGCAGTGTCTGTACAAATAAGTGAAATTCCATGATATAAGTGAATAAATTCTGTGGTGAGATTGCAGCATAAACTAGTGATCACTGTAGAGACAATGGCAACAAAATCAGTATGGAAGCCATCAACAGGTTTCTCATAATGGTTTGAACTTTCCCATTGTATGTCAATAGCCAATTTTCTTGTTACAAGATAAGGTTCCAGTTGAATCCCTGTAGCAACACATTCTAGGTCTACACTAAAGACCATAACAGCGATCAATATCTGTGTTAGCTATATTGTCACTTGGCATAGTAATCCTATTGGGCCACACATAGTCAAATCTCCATGATTTATTAACTCACTAACTTTACTTAACCCACAGTGAAAGGAGTTTTGTTTAGATCACATTCCCTAGTATTTTGCACTGGTGAAGAGCCATGAATAAATAGTTATCATCGCTCGCCTTTCGTGGGGAAACTAAATACCAACTGAGCGATGGATCAGTCTTTAGTCAAGATGAAGATTATAGCTTGCTTTCCATCATAGCTGTTAAGTATGATTAAATCTTGATATAGCTAACTCAATTATTGACAGACACAGTCAAGCACAGTTAAATCTTCTAGAACATGCCAATCTAATACATGAAATATTTCTTTTACTAATGATCAAAACAGAGAATGGATCTATTGAAATGATTTTTCTGGAAAGCTTACATTGAGGGTCTAACTTAATGAACATTGAAGTGCTAACTTAATGAGTAAATGAGACTATAACAGTTTAAGGCGTGTACTCAGCTGCCTAAAGAATCCAGGAGATTCCTTTCAGTTTGATGTTCCTGCCTCTAAAGATAGATCTGAATGTAAAAATAATGTGAAAACTGTAATCAGAAATGAGATTTTGAATTTAGAGCTATAAATATTTTCTTGCAGTAGGTATCTCAAAAAGAAGTAGAAATGGGGAAAAAAAAAGAGTGAATTAAAACCATGCTATATGATAAGGACTTTATTGATGATTATTTGGTTGAAGAACGAGGTCAAAATATTAGGTGCAAGCCCAGTAGTTTACCTAAGTCAAGGCTACTCAGGAATTCATGAACATTTCTATGCTGGATCTCATTGAGATCACATAAACATGGTGAGATAGCTTGCACACCTGGAATCCTGCAACAGCTGTTTACATGTGTCTCTTTAGGATGGATGGTCTGGGAAGATGGGGCTTGCCCTTTCAGAAGAAATGCCTACAGCTCTAAGTAAAGATGGCTGATAAGCAAGCTGAAAGCTGGTAGGACAGGATTAGACGGCAGCTCAACATGGACAATGTTATAGTGAGTATTAAAGACTGTTTGATCAGAAAGAAGAAGAGCCCTGCTTCACAATAAGGCTTCCAGAAGCCTTATTTTTATAGGCCCTGGTTTTCATGAAAGACTTGAACTGCTCTTATGTCTATCAAAGGGCAACATAGCAGGGCACAAGACATGTGGGAAGTTTATAGAATGTGCTATGGACTCAGGTGATGAGGAGATCGATGAGGAGAGTTGTTTTGCTAGACCACATGCTTACAAACTGGTCACATGCAAAATCATGCTCATGCAAAACTGGTCACATGTATGAAGACTGGGTACAGCTTTGGCTGCAATGACCATGAGGTGGTGGAGTTCAGGATCCTTAGAGATTCTTTTACTGTTAAGGTATCAATAAACTCCTTGTTGCTCTCGATGTCGCTTGCCATTTTTTTAACCCTAGCTGAGCTTTGGCTTTCCTAACACCATTTCTGTATGCCTAGGCAGTGTCTTTATTCCTTCTTGTAGCCAGTCCGATATATGTCCTTTTTGCCTTGAAGTTTAGTCATGAGTTCCCTACTTTGCCAAGGAAGTCTCCATCTGTCTGTTACTGGAAATAAAATCTATCCAAAATAGAATTCAGGGTAAACCCTACAGGATAAATAATTCTAGTTTTGTGGGAAACTGTTTAAAGAAATTATTAATTTGTTTATCTCTCCTACTCCTTTATAAAGCATTGTAATTACTATCTGGCAATCGAAATGCAGACTGTCAGTTTGTTTAGACAGTGAGAGGGGGAATAGTGAGGGGATTTTCCTGGTTTTGTGAGTAGATACAGATCTATGGAACTGTTTACAAGCTTTCTTCAGTAAAAGAAAGAGAAAAATCAACTAAAAGTATCATTGCGAGGAATATCCAGGAATAATGTAGATGATATAACAATCTTCATTAAAGTCGAGGGCAAAATTGTTTTTGAGTTCAAGGAGCAAAATATTTATATTTTAAGCAAAGCTGAGATCTACTGTTCTCTTATGAGGTGACTTTTAAAATTTATTTACATCATTTAGATCCTATGCTTTCTCAAGAAATTACAATCTCCTATAATAATCATCACAAGAAACTAAGCACTATAGAGTTCTCCTAAAGCAATCACTCTGCTGAGTGGTTATTCTTTCCAGTAGAAGATAGTTTTATCAAATAGAAAAGAAGAAGTAGATGTCATAAAACTTGATGTAAGTTAATACATCCTTAGAACCCTTGTTTTTTTCATAAATAGCATTGTCATCAGTCAGGAAGGCACTATCTAGATAAAACTATTAGAAAGTGCCAAACTGCTTGTAGAACCATTTTTTGAAGAAGTGTTTATTTGTATATCTGTGTGAAAATGGAAGGTATACCAAATGGTATACCTTTGGTCTTTGTTTTGCGACAGATATCTTTCCATATTTTTTTATCAACCAGTATGACAGGGTTGAGAGTGTATTTTTTAATTTAGTAGTAGACATCTATCATAAGAATTTTATGATCATGTTGAAAGTCAAGACTAGCAGTTGTAGGTAATTTTTCAGAAAGAGCTCTGAGGTTATATTAGACCAGAAGCTGAGTGGAGTATTATATTAGGAAAACATGAAATGTGAAGAAATCCTTTTGCTTCATGTGACACTGGTAAAACCTCAGCTGGAATACTTTCAATGTTTTATATCAGAAAAGACCAATTGCAAGGAGTCCAGAGAAAAGTAATTAAAATTATCAGACATCCAGAAAACAGGATATGTGAGAAAAGACTGAAAAAAAAATGTCTACAAAAGATTGAGGAAAGACAACAAAACAGTCTGCAATTGAATTAGAGGTTTTGAGGAAGACAGAATCTTCATGTTCACTTAGCAAAGAACAAGAATTGCTAGACTGAAACCACACCGAAGTTAGATTAGGCATTAAGAAAAAAAAATCTGTTAGTAGAGATACTGGAGCAGAAATTTCTTAACTCCACCAGTAGGAGTCTTTGAGAATAGGCTACATAAGCTTCTCAGAAGCATGGTTATTGTGGATCTTGTCTTCGTAAGCAGAGAGATTGACTAGATTTTTTATCTATTTTTTATGACTGCAGATACTTCAGAGAAATGTTACTGCAGTTTTTAAAACTAATTCTTTAATATATGCAAATGATATGCTTGCTCATGTTTTTTTTTCTGAGTCTACAAATATATAGATATGATTACAGTGATTAGATATCTTCATTTAGCTAGAAGCACTTGTAGTCAGTGTATGTCTGCCTGTGTGCGTATGTGTGTGTGTATATATGTGTTTTTTAATAAGCTTTTCCCTTGTGCTGTAGAGGGAAAGCTGTCAGCATTCAAAGGTGTCAACACTCCCTTAAAGCTTTTCCTATTTTACCAGATACATCAAAAATCCATATAGTCATGATGAATACTGTCTGTCACTGTTGACTCAGCCTAAATGGTTTTAAAGAAGTTAAGGAACATATGGATGTGGATGCTATTGAGCAGCTAATTTGAAGTTGCAAACACTTCTCTATAGTTTCTCACACTGTTTCCTATGTCCTTATGACAGCTTGGACTGCATCTGAAAAAAAAGATTAAAGATGTTTGGATGATACATTATGAGTGGGAGAAAAGAAAGAAAACCTCAAGAAACTGAACAGACCATCATCCAAAAACAACTTTGCTTTGGGGTGATGGGAACACTTACTAAGACTCTATCATAGATTAGAAATGTGCTGCAATCTTAGAACAGTAGAATCATTAGGATTTCATAGAATCATAGAATCATAGAATGCCGAAGGTTGGAAGGGACCTCAGAGGTCATCGAGTCCAACCCCCCTGCTCAAGCAGGGTCACCTAGAGCACGTGGCACAGGGCTGCATCCAAGCGGGTTTTAAAGATCTCCAAAGAAGGAGACTCCACAACCTCTCTGGGCAGCCTGTTCCAGTGCTTTGTCACCCTCACAGTGAAGAAATGCTTCCTTAAGTTCCTGTGGAACTTCCGATGCTTCAGTTTGAAGCCATTTCCTCTAGTCCTATCCCTGCTCACCACTGAAAAGAGGCCGCCCCCCTCCTCCTCACTGCCTCCCTTGAGGTATTTATACACGCTGATCAGGTCCCCCCTCAGCCTCCTCTTCTCCAGGCTGAACAGACCCAGCTCTCTCAGCCTCTGCTCATAGGGCAGATGTTCCAGGCCCCTGATCATCCTCGTAGCCCTGCGCTGGACTCTCTCCAGCAGCTCCACATCCCTCTTGTACTGGGGAGCCCAGAACTGGACGCAGTACTCCAGATGTGGCCTCACCAGGGCTGAGTAGAGGGGGATGATCACTTCCCTCGACCTGCTGGAGACGCTTTTCTTAATTTGCTGATCATTGCTAAGAAACATCAGATGTAAGCTGGTATCAAAAACTGTAATGTCAGCAATGGATTTAGCTATTCCTATTAAGAATTCTGCAGTATAGAACATCTAAGAAAGATGTGTTGACTACCTTTTTTATTAAGTTGCAAAAGCATATAGACATTCAACAATTCACAACTTTTACTCCAGTATGTGGTTAGAATAAAGTTCAACTTACATACAGTAATATAATGAGATCAAAACAAGTCATTTTTTCAGATGCAGTAAATTGTAAAAAACATTCCCATGAAAATCTTGAGTCCAAAAGCAACACACAATAAAAAGAACATAACTAGCCTTGCTTCTCCCTAAGTAATTGAATAAATTCCCTTGTCACAGCTAAGGCAACTCATAACCCATCAAGGTCCAGCACTGCGAACAGGCTCTATCATAAGTGAAAGTATTGCCCTTTTGATGAATTTTGATTATAAAACCAAAGGTTCATTAATCTCTGTCATTAATGAGATCATCTAAGGCTCTATTGGAAAAGGAAAAAAATAGTAAAAAAAAGTGTCATGCAACTGTTGTGATTTATTTTTTTGATGGGAGCTGTGCTTATAGATTGTACATAGTTAGCCTAGATCAAGTCACACCAATTCCTTGATTTTGCAGCTGTTGTTGTATTTCACTAGAAATGATGGTATTCAACATCCCTGTTCTAACCCAGAAGTTATTCAAGATGCTTTACTTCTTTAATTCTTTAGTCCACGACACTGAAAAAAAAAAGAAAAAAAAAAGAAAAAAAATAAAAAAGAAAAAAGAAAAAAAAAGAGAAAAAAAAATAAAAAAAGAAAAAAAAGAAAAAAAAAGAAAAAAAGAAAAAAAAGTGTTTGGTTTAAAGATCCATAGATAAAGGGCTATTCTTTGAAAATACCTCATCAAAGCAGAGCACAGAGGAGAATAACTACCATCTTGGGTCATTTCTGCTAAATAGGTGCCATCCGTTTCATTAATTTGATTGAAATGGCAAAATGAAAAAGGGACTTTTTTTCTGTTATTGTGGTTCAGTTTCACTGGCCTTCAAGTGTCCATGGGTTTAAAGTATTTTAGCAATCAGCTGTGATCGTAAGTACATGTTTGGATATGCAATATTTATTTAATGTTTAGATATTTTAGATTATTTCATTTGAATAGATTATATAACAGATTTATGTCCAAATGGGTGATATGTCCTGTCTTTCAAAATGATAATCAACATATGATGCATTTGGACTTTGGATGCATTGACGCTTTTTGATGAATTAGCAGCATGTAATACAGGCTGCTAATTAAAAATATGGTTGTTTAATATATAAGTACAGGTTACCTGAGCTCACCTGGGTGAGCTTCATGTATGATAAACTAGAAAAAAACATGGCACTTCTCCTTGTAGAGACTACAACAGCTGGTTTCCTTTGCTGAGGTTATCAATTTTCACATGCAGCATGGACTGTAACTTACACTTGGCTGTTTGCAATTTTACTGGAGTAATTTTGTAATTTCTAATGTATCTGATATCTACTTATTTTTATAATCCAAAAGAGTTTGTGAAAGCAGCAAAAAGCCTTTTTCAAGGTTTCACAAGCATTCAACCCAGTAGATCTGTTTTTTGGGTTTTTTTTCAAAAATGTTAGACATACTGTTCAATGAGTAAGGATCTCTTCACACTAGAGTTTAGCCTATATTATCATGGAAAGTAACTGTTATTCCTTCTAGTGGAGCTTGTCTCCCATACTAAATTGTATTTATGTTTTCATTTCAATTGCAAGGTGCTCCCTTTGTGAGCAGCTAGCTTAATTAAGGGCATGCAGGAGGGGAGCTTCAGTATCTGATTTACTGCCAGGATTACCATGGGAGAGAGGCTCTGATGTCACAAAACCTTGAACAATGCCAGGCTTAAATGCTCCAAAGGGAGCCAATTTTCTACACCATATTTTCCAGATTAATAAGGTAGGACAGGTCTGCCACCTTGGAATAATATATTAAATGATACTGAGAAATTTAAGAACTTTGAAAAACAGTTTAGAATTTTCATATAGCTTAATCTACAAATAATACAAATACTAACACCTACTAGTTACATGTTCAAATGAAACCTTCAGTAAAAGCAATAAGAGAACTGGTCAGTGTTTGCTGTCATTGCATTATGTAGAAGTTGGCCTGCAGCCCAACCCAACAATGTTATACACCATATTTCTTCCAGGAAAGTAATTTCTGACTGCAAAATCGATTTTCAGCTCAAGTAGCTTAATGTAGGATACTTGGACTAGTTCAGAAAGGGCTGTCTTCATACTATTTTGAGTTTCTTGATGCTGTTGGACATCAGAAATCAAAGATGAATTTTGAACATAATACAAGCCATGGGAGCTTTAGAGAAGCAATTTTGATGTGACCTCCTCTAGCCCAAGGATATAACTGCAGATAAGGAGATTTGTTTTTTAAACATTGTCAAGGTGCCAAAATCCTTTTAGTTCAGAATTTGGGTTAGATGTCTTTCCCCTGATAAGTGAATATATTAATATTATTAACTTTCTAGCTTTTTTTCTTTTTCATACTGGTTTAATCAAATTGGCTTCTGTGGTTCAAATTACATCATGATGGTATTTAATATTTTTTGTCTATGTTATATATCTCTGTTAAAAGATAAGATAAAAGATGAATTAGAGGCAGGTTTGGGAAAGTCTTTCTGTCTGAAAGCAGTAATATGCACAGTTTTGTAGTTCCCATTGAGTTTGCAACACAAAACAATGCAGTAGCAGTACATAGCGATCACACTATAAAACCACATTTTACACAATACACACAGATAAAAACGAAAAAATAAGAATGAATACTGTGGACCTTCATCATTCCTAGTGCTACCTTGATGAAATTGAAGAATATATTATAAAACCTAATGAATTACACTGCTCTGTGATGACCCATGACCATGGGAGATCTGTTTTTAAGGGTGGCTTCAATTCAAAACAGGAAAAATTTCCTGGGTTAAGAAAAGAAAAGCAGTCTGAACATTTCTTGAGGCTGAAACCTTGAGCTGTAGCATGGAATCTCACTGCAACTTGACTTTTTTTTTTTCCCACAGCAGTACAAGGCAAACATTTCTACAGCAAAATGAAGAAACCTCCTGGGACATCTTTTTAGTTTCAGTCTCTTTTATGAAGGAATCAAAAAGCAGAGTGGGGTCAGGCTCAGCCCACATGAGGTTTTAGCAAGAAGCAAATTTATATCCTCAAATTTGTTTCTACCTTTGAGCTTCACAAGAATATTTAGATTACTCAAATTCACTTCAAATTAATGGTTAACCTCTTACATATATTTCCTTGGAATATAGCTCTCTAATCTGTTTACATGCATCTGTATACACAGTTGTGATGACTCACTGCAGTGAGCATGGTGTCAGAATCTGCTTGTTTAGTTTATTGTGAGTCCAGAATAACTGTACAGGAAACAACAGAATATATTTAGTTTTATTCTGTTGTAACTCAGGTCAGAAATGGACTTCAGAATGCTGTATATCCAATGACAGCACCATACATTATGGGGATATTTTTCTTCTTTTTTTTTTCCTCAAATACACTTCCTGTTTAGTAGGGAGTTGATAATTATATCCATACTGTTTGAGTATAATATTTAAATATTTCAACACCAGGAGAGAACTTGTTTCCAGATTCACATTCAGGCAGGAGTCAAGTAATTAAAGCAATGAGAGTTAAGAAAAGAAAAGAAAAGAAAAGAAAAGAAAAGAAAAGAAAAGAAAAGAAAAGAAAAGAAAAGAAAAGAAAAGAAAAGAAAAGAAAAGAAAAGAANAAGAAAAGAAAAGAAAAGAAAAGAAAAGAAAAGAAAAGAAAAGAAAAGAAAAGAAAAGAAAAGAAAAGAAAAGAAAAGAAAAGAAAAGAAAAGAAGGGCTGAAGGAAAATAAGCCTCTAACTTGTTCAGTTGCTGCCTTTTTCGCTAGGAAGATCTCACTGTGAGACCTGTCTCTGCCACAATTAATCAGTGCCAGCAGACAGAGAAATAGAGCTGTTCACATTTGAAGTAAGGAGAGATGAAATAATAATACCAGAAAAACAATCGTGAATAATGAGTTACAAATATTAGCTGTCTTGCATGATTTGTTTATTGTTTCTTTTTTTCCTATGAAATTCTTCATGTAATTGTTCTCTTTTCAAGGGACCGAGCTCCCTTCATCTTCACATCAGAGATGGAGTATTTCATCACAGAAGGTGGAAAAAACCCACAGCGTTTCCAAGAGTTTGTGGAGCTTTGTTGTCGAGCCTATAATATAGTCAGGAAACACAGCCAGTTACTTTTGAACCTGCTGGAAACGGTAAGAAGCTTGAGGATGAAACCAAAACTCAATTTCCCCTGGTTCCTCTTTTCTACGAAGACTTTTCTGCTGCCTCCTGAAGCTTTGGGATTTAAAGAGGTATCAGATGATACACTCTGTGAGGAAATTGTCTTTGAGCATCCGATTTCATGTACGAATATCTAACAAAAGAAAAGCTAGGCTGCCTGTTTTTTTTCCTTTTTAAATGGAAATTTAATGGAAATTTAATGGAATTTTGCCTTTTTGGCAAAACTGCAGAAAACTCGGGGCACAAGTTCTTGCATTCAAGAATTTCACTCTAGTCCTTTTTCTGGGCCTTCAAGCAGTCGTTTGCCAACCCTATTCATGCAAAAAGTAATCTGAATAGTCCACAGAGTGGCTGATGTCAAGTATGTAGTAGTGGAATGTTTTTTGCATGTTTCTAACCTCCCTTCTTAGGAGGGCAGATGTGGGAAAGAGCAAGCATTATGCTCGTTGAGACTGGCTGCAAAATCCTTCTGCACAAGGAGCTTTAAAGACCCTTGGGGGTTTTCATGCTGTAAGTGTTCCCACTGCTTCACATGCTGTGGCAGATTGTGTAAGTTCTTTACGCTGCTGTTTACTTGCATGTGAAAGGTTAATGACAGGACTTTTGCGCCTCATGTGCCGGATGAGAATAGTAAATTAAGTAGCATTTGCGAAGCAATTTTGGTCGCTTGGCTAAGGCATTACTCTAAAGAGCAAACCCAGGTCCTTGGGTAAGCAGAGGTGACTGGTCTGCACATGAAAAAATCTATAGAGGTTATTAAAAGAATGCCTGCTGAGGCCAGGGAGCAGCCAAGAAATTGCTCTATACACATTGCTGTATCATCTGAGAGATGATAAGGAGTCTGCTTATTCACTTGAAATAGAAATCAGTAAAGAAATATATGAAATGAAATGTTTTAGCTACGTAGGTGACATCTAGAAAACTAGGAGTTTGCAAAAGCTTTACTTCGGGCGCATTCCTCTGCAAAATACCACAATATGAGGAGAGAGCATGATAAATTAACCACTGCCTATTTAAATAAATGTTTCTAAATCTTTGAAAATTGACATCAGTTTGTTTTCATCTCCCCCCTCACCTTCTGTTTTCTGAGATACTATTTGTAAAATGTGGCTAAAAAAATCCAAATAATAAGGACATTTGTGAAAAGTGCAGTGCTTGACAGGAGTTGTAAGCTCTGCTCTGCATGGTAAGTAACCACTAGTGGCTTTTAGCAAACTGCAGTTATGAACCACGAGTGGAGTTTTGGCCCAATATGGTACTTAAGTCTTTTTCTTGGTGGTGAGCAGCATGTTTCTAGAATCATTCCAGCATTTGCTCTCAGGAGTAAGAAATAATCCATGAAGTTTCCATCACTCTTGAAAATAGAAACATCTGTGGGAGGCCCCAAAGTCTCGCTGGCAGAATTCAGCTGCACAAATGCCTGTAGTTCATCAGCTTTACTCTTACTAAAGAGTTGATGTGAACTATTACAAAATGGATTTCCAGAGAATGCAAACACCATTTGACTGGTTTATAAAAAATGCAAAATCCATTACTGTCATAAAGATTTTTCAGATAGAAAATTATTAATGGGAGCTTAGAGGTGACACCAGAGAGCAAGTAATTGATCCATTTGGCTACAGTGTGGATGGAGAAACAGGTAGAGCTAGTAGGGTAAAACAAGAAAAATGGTGCCTAGATGGAATATCAGTCTCCAGGATCTTATGTCCCCAGAGAAGTAATTACAGCTTTCTACAACTCAGAAGCCATCTGGGAAAAGAGGATCAGGAAAGATCTGTGTTTCAGAGGATCCTACATTGAGACTGCATGCTAATGCTATTCATTTCTTCAGGAGATGTTTAGCTGGGTTTCACACGCACCTCTGAAGCCAGACCCACATTTGCATGGAAGCTGCTCCACTCAGTGAGTCAAAAAGTCTCCAATCTTCAAGTGTGGTAGGTCAAGACATACCTAGGGTCAAAAGAAGGCACTTGCCTAGGCTTTTAGTGACATTTTAATTCTCCTGGAATAGTCAAGAGGAACTTGGTGTGTATGAGGAGCACAGATCTTCATAGGGAGCCTGTGAATAGGGGGCCTTCTGAAGCAGCAGCTGAAGGCTTCAGAAATGGCACCAGACTCTTTTGTCATTTTAGTTAATTCTTAGGTGATGGAGGAAGTGCAAACAAGAAGATATTCCATATGGAGTAAGAGGATTGAAACAATAGAATAATCTTTCTACAGCCAAATAAGCACTGTGTACCTACTGGAAATGTTTTCTGCCATCCTCTGCAATGCAGCAAACTGAGTTTTAGTTGCACTGCAGATCATTCAAGAAACAGTCATATTATGTTATTAACTGACATTGTTCTCTAATGCAAGGAAAGAAGCTCCATTTACCTATGTGACAATTTCATAATTTTAAAAGGGCTGGAATTGTTACCATCTTTTATAACTCGGTTGAAGATAAGCAAATAAAGAGCACTGCATGTCCTTAAGTGTTGAATGTTGTTACTGCCCCAATCTCTACTCACTTATCAAGTTTCATTCAATCAAGAAAGTAAGCTGCTTTGTAAAATCACCTCATTGAGTTATCTGTCTTTCTGTTCTTTGCTAGTCAGAACTCAGTGAGACAATAATTTAACTGTCCATTGGTGGTAGACTAGTCTGGTATGGAGCAAATTGTTTCTCCTAATGCCAAAAATAAAATACATAAAACTTTGAAACTTGACTTTAAATATATGTAGTGCATATGAAAAAAGCAACATATGACCCTATCCCTTTCCACTTCCTCTGAGCATCTCTCAACTAAACTTTAAGACAACAGCAGTACTTCCCTTTTTTTTCCCCTCTGTCCTCAAAATTCAGTGGGCCTTTTTGTCTTCTGTAGACATAAATATCAATGAAGAATACCCACAGCTCAAGTAGCAATTGCAGATTCATATATATTTTCCTCTGAACAATGCGAGTGAATTATTTTCTCTGAAGTACATGCAGAGTGTCACTCAGGTGACTGTGCTCATTGAGAAAAATCACTTGAATTTGAAGTGAATTAGAATTATTTTTGTTGCTGATGCTTCAAAGTGCCTGGAGAGATTGTATGGCCAGTTGGGCGCTCTCAGTTGCTTGTACTACCCATTGCCTTGAACCTTTAGTTACAGCAAGGGGAATATTTGCACTATCTGTCTTTTGAACATAACTTTTGAACGAAACATAGCCAACTAACAGAAATACCATGTGTCTCTCAGCTTCCTGCACTGTCTGTGGAGAATGATACGCCTCTCCAGAGGGCAGTAACCCCATTTCATTTAAATTGTTTTTAACTAGTGCAGTGGACTAATGATATTTCTTTATTTTAAGATGCTGCATGCAGGATTGCCTGAGCTAAATAGTATTCAGGATCTGAAGTATGTGTATGACAACCTTCGACCTCAGGATTCTGACCTCCAGGCCACAAGCTACTTTACAAGGTAAAAAAAAAAACAGAAATGAGTCTAAAAAAATATGTCCTTTGGACATGAAGCAAAGCTGCCAAATTGGAGAGAGAAAAATAATAATAATAATAATAATAATAATAATAATAATAATAATAATAATAATAATAATAATAAAAATAAAAATATTAGCACAGCTTCTCTCTTATTTAAAGAGGTAATCATTGAAATTACGCAGAAGAGTAATTTGTCTTCATATGTTTATTTTTAAGAGTCCATTCCTTATGCTTACCAACAAACTCATCAAGTTCATGAAAGAAACACAATAGTGCACTGTGATACACTTGTAACAAGTTTCTTACTCAGTGGCTAGGTATTTTCTTCAAATTGCTTGGCTTATTTCTAGTCAGCTTTGCTCTCTGATTTTGAAAGCACTATCTCAATACAACAGAATTTGGATTGCAGACACTTTGGATAATGGTTTTAATGTTGACATCCAAAAGTTTTGAATTTGAATAATGTTTGCAATGGGCTTTGTAAAGTCTTTTGCAAAATATTCGGCTTATTAGTGGGCTAGATACTAAGTCAGGATGTTGAATTTCTGCATTATATTCCTGGTTCTGACTTTCTTTTGACCTTCTGAGTTGCTTCAGGCAAGTCACTTTTCCTCTCTTACCCATAGTTACTCTAGCTGCAGAATGGTAATTCCTCCCTTCAAGCACTTAACAGATCTATCAGAGTAAAGCATCACATATCTATTTAGGTGTATTTAAGGCTTGATTTGTGCTAGGATAATAAAATCTTTAACTTGTTTGTGATAATAACTGTCATTTATTGACCGCAGATTGACTGCAGATGACCTATATTAAATGAGTTCAATGTCCTCAGTCCTGGTCTTTTGGGACAGGCCCCTGCATCACATAAAATTCCAGCCATTTATGTGATGATGCTCTACACGGAGCCAATGGCGAGTGAACGGATTTGGATGTGGAAGCTCTTTCCCATTCTAGGCACTCAAACGCTCCAAGTCAAATTCTCCCGACCTCTTAGCCCCAGTGCTGAGTGCAGGGCACGTGTCCCGTGTGCGTTGTGGGGCTCCTTTCAAAGGCCAAAGGGGGTCTCCCCCACGGCAATGTGCTGCTCTACACAGCTCCAAGTGCCTCGAGGCAAGAGCAACCCCCTGCCCTGCCCTGCAGCCGCAGAGCACATTGCAGTGATTAGATGAGATGAAAGCTTGAACTGGAGCAGCTGAGCCGGGCTCATTACGACTGCAGAAGCCCACATGAGGACTTTTGCCAATGTGATCTGGATTGTTTATAGGTCTCCCTTTTATGTATTAGAAACGGAAACTGAGGCGGCAAGATTAGAGAAATCTGAAGCAGAAGCCTGAAGAGTTTAAGGCCCTTTTCTGAAGAAAAAGAAGGGAACTTTGCAAACAAAACTATCATTTTGTTGCTTTGCACGTGGGAGAGCATTCAGTTCTTTTTTTTTTTTTATATATACTTTCCCTCTTTTGCTTTAAAAAACAGTTGTTTTATTTTAAAGTTTAATTACAGCTTCACATTTCCTGTCAACTCCTACCTTATCCTCTCCTTAAAAGTTTCACATATTCCCAAATTACAGACTTGTATTTCCACTTCAAATGGGAAACTTGCAGCTTTTAATTAAAATATAAAAATCTTGATTCTGCCAAATAGGCTGAATGGTGATGTTTGTCTCCCTAGAGTAAAACATTTCATTTAATTAGAGAAAAAAGACCAGGATATGCATAACAACTAGGGAACTATGAGCCTTTGAGTGGGAATTGCATTAGTGTCACACAAAGCCTGGAACTGGAACTCAGTATTCTTCTGGAGGTGGAAAGAGTCCATGTGCTTTTCAGCTGGATAAGACTATGGTTAAGCATTTCAATGCAGTCTTGCTTAGCCAAGAGATGAAGGACAGGAGGTCAGGTTAGGGCTGTAGCTCCACACTCTTTTGGAGGTAGATGAGGTAATTGTGGTTGTTTTAGTGAAATGAAGGACTTCAGAGTGGAAATTAAACTGAAGTCTTCCTTAGAGAAAGGAGGTGGGACAAGAGCTGGTACTAGGAAGGAGATGTCAATCAAGAGTGTTTTGCAGAAGGACGGGTCAATGTGCTTTATTGCTCAGTGAGGTTCTCATTAGGATTAGAGTTATGATTATGACTATGTTTAGTGAATCGAGCGCCTGTACTAGAATCCTGCCCAAGCCAAGGAGACAGTATGTGAATCCCAGAGACCAGCATGTCCTCCTTCGAATGGACTCCTGTTAGGCTTGGTATTAAGGAAATGAAGGCCTTCAGAGTGGAAATTCCACTCCAGTGCTGCTTACCAGCAAAACAGCCATCATGGCACACGTCTCTATAGTGCTGTGTGCTCTGTGTGGAGCTGTATTTTCTGCTTTGATACTTCTGGTGAAATCTATAGCAATTATTTCAAGTATTTCCTTCAAAATGCTGAAGCATAGATTTGTTATCACCCATAAAGATCATTGTATGACATAGAAAAATCAAATATTGATAGGATGCATCTTTTGTTCTTTAATACTTTTAGCTTATATTTGTGTATGTTTATGTTACATAATGCTTATTTGTAAGAAGGAAGTCTCCTTTGATGACCTTCCCTGGATCTGATTTCACTTGGTCCTTTGTTTGGCTTTACTCTTATTTCTAATCATATTTGAATATAATCAATTTATGTTAATTCAACAGATATATTAACTAACATTTTACAGACTTGAAGACAGATTTCACATGAGCTATCCAGACGGTCTTCAAGATATCTAGATCTGATGTCCATATCCAGGGTGATATCCAGGTCAATGTAGAACTCTCTAAGCATTTACCAGTCTCCCCTCCAGCATGTTACTAATACTGTGCTTTTTGGTACCTTTGCATTATCTGCCATATATTTATGCCCATCCTTCAGCAAATTTCTTGCTTACCTGCTTTTTGCACAGAAACTCTCATGAGAGAGAATCTCATGTTCTCATAAGAACATGAGTTCTCACAGAACATGAGTTCTCATGGTCAGTCTGGATTTTTTCCTCTATCTATTTTTCAGGCTGTCCTAGAAAGCCTGTGAAATTGGAAGTTCTGATTATTAGCATAGTGTCCAGACTCTCTCAATTCCCCTGTAATTTGAAGCTGCTTTTTCTCCATAATTACTCCCATAAACATTTAGTTATTCTGAATAGAAAGTTCCTTTTTAGATAAGGAGTGTGGTCACTGAATGTTAAAAACTGCCAACAGAATGTTATTTCATGTTCTAAGCACAGGGTGGTTATTGTCATCATTCAGATTCTATCATATAATATATCTGCTGGAAAGCCTAACCTTCTGCTAGCAGAAATAGAGAACAGTCTTTCTCTGTATTTATGGAGAAATAGGTTGCTTTTAGCAATTGTCTAAGTTTGGTTTGTGCAATAATGCAACATTGCCTCCACTGTTATTTAAGACCAACGTGAAATGATGAATGAGATCGCAGATACTTCTGGAAAAACAATGTACTTTTGTTCTTTGCTTTTCACCTTTCTAGTCAACAGAATAATGTGCTGGAGCTTAGGCTTACATGCCAAGCCTTTTCCAGATTGCAAAGCATTCTGTGTTTTAGCAAATTCTTTTTCCCTCATTCTTGATTGAAGACACATTCAATAATCTATGGTTGCATTTGTGTACAGTTTTCTTCTCACATTGGGTCAGTCCGCTATTATGAGCTGATGAGCAGCAGCATTAAGCCTCACAGATCACAGCCTTCTGGAAGGTCACACTCTTGGATCATGCACAGACAATGTACCAATTGAGAATAAAACAAGGGCTTCTGTGTTTGCTCGTCATTTCTGTGCACCTAGTGCCAAATGAAACACTCTTGTCTCTCCAGCATCTGCCCTGAACTCAGTTTGATCCTTGAAACTGAATTTGATCCCTTCCCCTCCCTTTTTTCCCCTTCTCCCAATAATACGGTTTTACCACTGAAGCAAGAAAGCTATCTTACCTCTGAATATAAATTTCCTCTTTGGTTTTCTGCAAAATGTAATCTTCAAATGTCAGCTTGGTGTTGCATGCTGCCTGACATTTTAATGTTCTTGTAAAGTTATGTATAGTTCTTTATCCTTTAAAATTATTTTTACAGGATCAAAGTTAGCCTAATTCAGTGAATGGAGCTGATTTGAATTGATTGCAGTATGCAGTCCAACTCATCTCATAGAAACCCATGAGTGCAGGATGCACTGTGCTTGTGCCAATTTTCAGAGAAACAGCATTGTGCATCTTCAGCAGCCTGATTAAGGGTGGGCTGCTTAGAAGTTGTCATCTCTCACCTTTATTTTCATTTAGGTACCTGTCATTCCCCAGATCAAGCATATCCAGTCCATGGTCCATATCCAGACCATATCCAAGCCGTGATGCCAGTAATTAAAAAACTGGACAACTCACAGTAACTCCTTTCAAAACAAATTCACATTAATTCATTTCAGAACACAGGACTAATCTCAAGCTGATCAGCCAATCTCTGTTTCTCAGTTGACTGCAGAAATTCCAGCAACAAATCTCCTGCATAGCTTAAACACTACCGGAAGATTTCTGAAAGGGCATGCATAGAAAAAATACCCTGTTAAACTTACTTCCAGTTGCATTCAAGCAGTTTGTAAAGATCACCGCGAGTGTGTCTCATAGGAACAGAGGCAAACTTCTTCCTCAAAGCTTTGTTTTTTGAGACATTTATACTGCTGTACAAAACCCAGGTGACACCACATGCACTGCATGGCTCTTGTCAGCAGCTCAGGCAAGAGGAATGCCCTGTGTCCTGGGAGACGTGTGTAGGAGGACTAGTGGGGATGAAGCTAAAACAGAAGGCATGCTCCAGGAAAGCCCCTAGAGTGTTCAGCCTGTGGGATCAGACTAGAGGTAACCTAAGATAAACCTTCAAAAGATATCTAGTGTATCTACTGGAGTCTCAGCACCTTGGTTCATGCAGTAAATCCACTCCTGTTGGGCTTCAGTACTTTCTAATGTAGTCTTAGTCTGTGATGACCAGGAGGAGCCTGTCTAGGAAATTAAACAAGCCTGGATTGCGTAGCCTAGCAAACTAAAGGGGAAGAAGGACATCTTTTTTTTTTTTTTTTTTTCCTATTATCACAGTGGGAAGGAAGATATTAAACTGAAGGATTATCACTGCTGTACGCAAAGGATACCCACTGTCCCTGAATAAATGCTGATGCAAATTAGAAAAGTTCTGCCCATGAAAGCAGTAGGATTCTGGAAAAGTGTTTCTGTTAAGAGTCACTGGAGGCATACTACCTAACTTGTTTTAAAATGAAGCCTGTTCAATTCATTGATGGAAAAATTGGGTGTAAATCTCAATGAAAAAGGCTTTTCCAAAGAAATACTGCTTACATTGACATATGATAATCCCATGAAAATAAATTTTGCTCACTGTGTTCTAAATGATCTTCAGATTATTTTGTACTATTTTTATATAATTCATGGAAATGAGATGTACAAGGCCACCATAATTGATACAGAAAAAGATTCTAAGTTTGAGAATAAGGATTTATTACAATATATACTAAGGCTAAGACTGAATAACTGATCAAGGACTGTAAGTCCATCTACTCTTGAGAGTCAATGGAGAATGGCTGGTGCAGAGAATATATGGTGATTTAAGCACCAACCCTCAGAATACCTCTTCCATATGAAGTGTCTATATTCTAAAAAATCAAAGCCCTAACAATTATTAGTCACTCCGAAAATGTTAGCTGAACTTTTCATTCATTTCTATTTACAAAAGCAGCCAACTATTCTGTTTTTTTCCTACCTTCTATAGTAATTTGATAGTTCTATAGAAGGACCGTGAACCAAATCTGAAATTCTAATTTATGTCTACAGGTGGAAGGCAGAAATTGCCTATGAATAATACTATTTAAATCAACTTCTCGAGAAGTAGGTAAGACACCAACCTGAGTAGTAAAGGGATATTGTCATGTGGAAAACACATGTTTCTGCCTGAAAACATTGTGCTACAATTCACGATTAAGATTACTCTAGTTCATGACAATTTTCTCTATTTGTTAGCTTCTTCATTTAATGCCTATTTGATGCCTTAGAAAGTAAATCTGTGAACAGCTTGGGCTACCAGGGCTCTGCAGTAACATACAAATGTTTTATCCACTCTCTTGTGAATGGCCAACCAGCCTTGGCACAGGCAAATATGATCATGACCCAAGGAACAAGAGTGCCTCAGCAATGGATACGTATGACTGGAGAGAAGATGTGCAGGGATCTCAAAGAGTTCAAGAAGGCAGCTGCTTCATGGATCATTATGAAGAACTGAAGTCCTGGCAGGGCCCAGTGAGGCAGAAAGGGAAATCAGAGAGGAACCAGAGTCCATCTGAGTGCTGCATCCAGAGCACAAGCCCTTGACCATCTCTAGCCTTTCAGTTCATGCTCTGCTGATCTGTCCTGTGTGGAAAAGGGGTGTGCAGGGAATCACTTGTGTGACTGGACATGTAAGATATAGTCCTTTCCTGCAACCAGCAACATGAGCTCTAAGGAGTTTCTACTCTCATGTGCCAAAAAGCTGCCACCTCCTTTCTCACCAAAGTCTTCCCCATAGCTCTTGTGCTTGTGAGAAAATGCGGTCAATTGGGTCAGCAAACTAATCTACACCAAAAATAACCTGCAAAATTATAAAAGACTGGACACATGGGCATGGTGTACCACACTGCTCCACACACAACTAGGAACTGGCTGTAGGGATACTCTCTCGGGGACAGAATAGGGTTTCCTTAAGCCAGTTTGTGTTTGCAAGGAAATGCAAAGAACCATAACCAGAGTTGTTCCACCTTGCTGTGAAGGCACACTCTGAGATGTCAGCAGAGTGGCAAAAGATACATTTTCAATTCCTTGCTTATAATGTGAACTAAGGATTGCGTGCTTTCTACTGCTACAGATAGGAATGCATACAGAGAAAATAAAAAATACAGAGAGGGCAAAAATGGTAACACTTCTGTGATTTTTTTTAAACATAATCTTTTTTTTTATAAATAACTCACTGAGAAATTCTGCAAGAAAAACAAAAACCTTTCTGTAGGTTTAAAGAGAAGCAATGTAATTAGCAATCTTGGTATTAAAAGCATTTTAGAAGCTTAATGGACCCATGGAAAGAACAACAAGCCATTAAAATACTAAATTGTGTAGATGATGTATTCTGGTATCAGCTGCTCTGTGATAGTGATAAGATCTGAATTAATATTAGTTTATAAGCAAAAGCATATTTTCTGTGATTTAAAATGCACTGTATTTAGCTGTAAAATTAATATGCATTTATAGTAATATCACAGATTTCTTGCTTTGCTATACTGTAGACAAGTTACAAATTCTATAAGCTAAATTATGGCCCAGTGATTTAGCAAGTGATTAATCTAAACATTAAATCAAATAAGCAGCTAAAAAGAAGTTAACCTCAGATGAAACCTATGTAATCAGGACAGTATTGATTTTCTACTAATATTTTGAATTGAGAGCTATTTTCTTCATTTGAGCATTCATTTATGTCATTTGCTATATAATCTGTGTGTATCTGTTTTGTGAGAATTTAATAATTAAGACAGTTAAGTGAATCTATTCAGAGACAACTTCCCTTGTACTGCAGTAGGAAACAAATTTACATTTTATTTCTTCCTCTATCACTCAATTTAATATGTCCATGGTTACATGATAAATTTCCATATTTTTTTAAATGAAATGTCAAGTTCGTGGGGTTTATCTGCAGGTAGAAATGTTCTTTTTGGTGTGGTTGCATCTGTGAAGCATATAGACTTGAGCCACAATGTTTAGGCTGATTAGATGGTTAAGTGTTTCTCAGCCCTTAAGTACCTCTTGCTAAGCAAGTTAGATATAGTCCAAAACTGAAAAAAAAAAAAAGTTTTCTAGTGTTCTGATAATGCATAATGTGACACAAATTGGTTGTTATTTCATAAAATCAAAATCTGTCTAGAATATGTTCAGAGAGCTGCAGAAATAACCAGGAGAAAAATGGTATCACAAAGTAAATAGATTTTAACCGGCAATTGGATTCAACAAGGCAAGTGTTTTCTAATGAGTACTGCTTCTTACTCTTCAAAGACCAGTGATTATCTTGCCATGTTATTTCTCAAGTAGAGTTCATTTTGATGTTAAGACAAATTCACACTCTACATTTATATGTGTATCGAGTTATTTTTCCATCTATTGTGCCTTTTTCTCATGAAGGATCTCAAAGCTTAGGAAATTAGGTGGTATTTTTCTGATTCCTTTTGCACAGGGGTAAAATGGGGGAACACGGAAGAGAGAAATTTCCTCTCTTTTTTTTCTTCATCTTACACAGCTCCACGGGGATGCCACTTCTAACACCTGGGTACGGCAATTAGCAACACACACCCCCACAGCAAATTGGACACAAGAGATTTTTCAGTCCTGTGCAAAGACTTGCATACCCCCGTGAGGTTAACAAAGCCAAAACACACCAGCCCTGCCTGGTCAGAAACAGCCCACAGTCTTCTACCTCAAAATATTTCACAGTGCTCCTTTTCTGGAGATTTTCAAAACCCACTTGGATGCTACCCTGTGCTTTAGGTGTCCCTGCTTGAGCAGGAGGTTGGACTAGATGATCTCTAGGGGTCCCTTCCAACTTAAACCATTCTGTGATTCTGTGATCTCTGGAAACATTCTGGCTTTCTGTTTGAAAGAAGACTGATACGTGTCTAGTCGTTGAAGAATGACCACTATGGTAAGGTATCCAATGGGCTATCGCAAGAGGATTTACCTGAGGTTTGCTTACCTGCATATGTTGTGCTGTTCAAAATAGTGGTGGCTGTTGTGAACGTGGGTGTGTTTTTCTGGAAGGTGGTTTTAGGTATCATAGAATCATAGAATCATAGAATCATAGAATGCTGAAGGTTGGAAGGGACCTCAGAGGTCATCGAGTCCAACCCCCCTGCTCAAGCAGGGTCACCTAGAGCACGTGGCACAGGACTGCATCCAAGCGGGTTTTAAAGATCTCCAAAGAAGGAGACTCCACAACCTCTCTGGGCAGCCTGTTCCAGTGCTTTGTCACCCTCACAGTGAAGAAAT